>NC_053491.1:18186963-18486963 GCF_905171775.1 Rana temporaria | reverse complement strand
GCCCCTTGGCGCCCTGCCGCCCCAAGGCCTGGCCTCAGTGGCCTTGTGGAAAATCCGGGCCTGGATGTAACTGGGGGCTAAGTTGTCGATGGCTTTGTAAGTTGTTGTTTAAGTGGTTGTAAACCCTCTCTGAGAACTTTCACCTACAGGTAACCCTAGATTAAGGCTTACCTGTAGGTGCTTGCAATATCTCCTAGACCTACACGGTTTAGGAGATATTTGCAATAAATAATACACCAATGTCTTCGGCGCATGCGCACCGTAGACAACGGCGCAGGCGCACTGAGCGTGCCGTTGCTGAATGGCATCATGCCGTTAGTGTCGGCTTATGTGCGGGAGTGACGTCATCGCGGCTCTGGCCAGTCACAGCGCCGGAGCAGCGATACCCATAAGGAAGAGGGTGAAAGATGGACGCTTCATGGAGGCGAGGAAATCGGGGACATCGCAGGCATCGGTTTCAGGTAAGTGACACATAATGGGCTACTATGCGATGCATAGTAGCCCATTATGCTTTACCTTTGCAGGGAAACAAAGAGGAAGTAACACCCATCGGGTTTACTTACTCTTTAAAGCGGGGTTCCACCCACGATTTTTTTTGTAGCTGCTGACTTTTAATAAGGACACTTACCTGTCCTAGGTGCCTGCGATGTCGGCCCCCCGAGGCCCTGCGGCTTGGCTTCACCGCCCGTTTCCTACTGCGCATGTGCGAGTCTTGCAGGGCTTTGTGAATAGGCGGCTGCTCTCTGGGATACATACAGTTCCCAGAAGGCAGCATGCCCCATCGACCAGAAGACAACGCAAGGAGGATGAGGAAGAAGACCTGCCACGAACTAGGAAGAGGCAGATTAGGAATTTCCACATAGCAACCAGAATTTATGGTAAGTAAAAAATAAATATTTGGAGCATTTTGGTGTAATTTTTTTTTTTTTAGGGTGGACCTCCACTTTAATATTTTTATTCGTTGTGTGAGTGGAAACCAATGGAGGGATTGGCAGAGAGGAGTAGCAGACACTGAATGGTTGGTAAAGTGGATGAGCCTGGCAGCAGCATTTATGATGGACTGAAGTCGGATAGTCTATGTAAAGGAGGAGGGAGTTGCAGTAGTCGAGGTGAGAGATGGCCAGGGAGTGAATTGGCAGCTTTGTGGTGTCATTGGTTAGAAAGGGGTGTATCTTGGAGATGCTGCAGAGGTTCAGGTGGCAAACTTTGGACAGTGATTGGATGTGTGGCCTTAAGGAGAGTTCAGAGTCCAGGATTAAACCTTGGCATGGGGGACGGGCTGATAGTTAAAGGGGTTGTAAATGTAGCACTACCCCCAGAGGAGCTGCTGGTTGTTTTTGGTCTATGCTCTGTGATTAACCCCTTAACTACTTGCCGACCAGCCACCGTCATTTTACGGCGGCAGGTCGGCTCCCCTGCGCGAGAGCCCGTAGCTATACGTCGGCTCACGCGCACGCGCCCCTCGCTCGCCCCCGATTCCCGTCTGCGTGCCCGGCGGGCGCGATCGCCGCCGGGCACACGCGATCGCTCTTTACAGAGCAGGGACCGGGAGCTGTGTGTGTAAACACACAGCTCCCGGTCCTGTCAGGGGGGGAAATGCTGATCTTCTGTTCATACAATGTATGAACGGAAGATCAGTCATTTCCCCTAGTGAGGCCACCCCCGCTACAGTTAGAACACACCCAGGGAACATATTTAACCCCTTCCCCGCCCCTAGTGTTAACCCCTTTACTGCCAGTGGCATTTTTATAGTAATCCAATGCATTTTTATAGCACTGATCGCTATAAAAATGCCAATGGTCCCAAAAATGTGTCAAAAGTGTCCGAAGTGTCCGCCATAATGTCGCAATACCGGAAAAAAAAACGCTGATCGCATCCATTACTAGTAAAAAAAAAAAAATATTAATAAAAATGCCATAAAAATACCCGCTATTTTGTAAACGCTATAACTTTTGCTCAAACCAATCAATAAACGCTTATTGCGATTTTTTTTTTTAATGAAAAATATGTAGAAGAATACGTATCGGCCTAAACTGAGGAGAAAAAAAAATTTATATTTTTTTTGGGGGATATTTATTATAGCAAAAAGTAAAAAATATATATATTAAATTGTTGCTCTATTTTTGTTTATAGCGCAAAAACTAAAAACCGCAGAGGTGATCAAATACCACCAAAAGAAAGCTCTATTTGTGGGGAAGAAAGGACGCCAATTTTGTTTGGGAGCCACGTCGCACGACCGCGCAATTGTCAGTTAACCTCCCTTGACACACCTGCTAATATGGGAGTTGTGGACCCCAATAGCTTGTGGGGAAGCACAATATCCCGTTACACTACAACAGATTATGCAGACAAAGGGGATTACCTTGAATAAAAGGGATCTTGCAAAAGTTGCAATATGAAAGATACCTGTAGGCTGCACACAGACTTCAAGATGACCAAAGTAATGCTTTACTTAAAGTGGAGGTTCACCCGGAAATGTTAATTTTTAACCTTAGATTCATGCTCATTTTGTGAAGGGGAATCGGGTAGTTTTTTAAAAATCGAAGCAGTACGTACCGTTTTAGAGATGCATCTTCTCCGCCGCTTCCGGGTATGGGCTGTGGGACTGGGCGTTCCTACTTGATTGACAGGCTTCCGACAGGCTTCCGACGGTCGCATCTATCGCGTCACGATTTTCCGAAAGTAGCCGAACGTCGGTGCGCAGGCGCCGTATAGAGCCGCACCGAAGTTCGGCTTCTTTCGGCTACTCGTGACGCGATGTATGCGACCGTCGGAAGCCTGTCAATCAAGTAGGAACGCCCAGTCCCGAAGACCATACCCGGATGCGGCGGAGAAGATGCATCTCTAAAACGGTAAGTACTGCTTCGATTTTAATAAAACTACCCGATTCCCCTTCACAAAATGAGCCTCAATCTAAGGTTAAAAATTTTTTTTCGGGTGAACTCCCGCTTTAAAGAAGAAATAAAGGAACATGAGTAAACAGTGATACTCTATTTGCAGATCCCTGCAGTATCAATAACTAGATGAAGGCTTTAGTGTGAGCTGGGCTACAATGTCATGTAGACCTGTGTGAGCACACAGCAAGAGGACCCCCTTCAACAAAACACATACATTGAAACACCATCTTGCCAAACCTCACCCAGCTCTCTGCCTCTCTACAATACCATATAAAGTAGTAGAACTGATGACTTGGTCAATGAGCAATGCAATGAATATAGTGAATATACAACTCTAAATAGATAACCCTTGGGTACTATAGCTATAGTTAATCAGGATGGCCTGGCGTTCCAGGCCAAACTTTAATACAGTCTCCTGCTAACCGTTCGTGGACTTGTGCGTTGGCATGCGTTGGAGCGCAAAGAACAATTTATAATCCAGAGAGGGTAATAATAACTTGTTAAAAGTTTCCTGAATAGTCAAACCACAAAGATGGATATTAACGATCAGTACTTTCAGGCAAGTGCCCGTCTCACCCAACCAGTTCAGACCTTGTCCTTCTATGGCACACCGTCCGATCGGTCAGCAGTCTCCGGTCTTCAGACAGGCCACGGGGTTACTAGGATCTCGTCCGATGACTCCGGCAGAACTCCGTTCTTCCTTCTCAAAGCCTCTCCTCCCGGGCGTATGTAGGCCTCAACTGCGGCCTACTCCACGTGGAGACACTCCTGACAGTGTCCTCTTGGGTTGAAGAGGCGGTCCCGAGAGAGCGCGCCAAACATGTCTTCTCCCTTAAATTACCTCCCTCAGCAGGCAGTGCGTAAGGCAAAGCATATTGGGGTTGCACAGCTGGGTAATGTAGTTCATTACAGCCCAGGGCAAATGGAGTCTCTTCTCCTTCTGAACTCAATCCCCCAATATTCACTGCGGTACCAGAATGAAATGTAAACAGGTGACTCTAACCCAACTCGGCCACCGGAGGGAGCTGAGATCCTTCACGATCAGCAGTGGTAGTCTTTGGTTTCACATCAAAAAAGGGCGATACCCCGCTACACAAAGGTTAAAAACATATTTTTTTTAAAATAACAAACATGTTATACTTGCCTCCACTGTGCAGTTCGTTTTGCACAAAGTGGCCCCGATCCTCGTCTTCTGGGGTCCCTCGGCGGCTGGCTCGGCTCCTCCCCGCAAGAGCTAACCCCTTTTCTGGGAAGCGATCTCCCAAGGGGGTTAGCTTGCGGGCACGCTCCCGTGTGATACAGTGGTGGTCATAGCCACCAAGTGTATCAATCTCCCCCCCCCCCCCCGGGCGCAGCGTCATTGATTTGATTTACAGCAGCGGTGTGTCCGCTGCAATATCGCAGTCACAATAAAAATCGCTGATCGCCGCCATTACTAGTAAAAAAAAATGCTATAAATCTATCCCCTATTTTGTAGCCGCTATATCTTTTGCGCAAACCAATCAATATATGCTTATTGGAAAAAAAAATTTACCAAAAATATGTAGAAGAATATGTATCGGCCAAAACTGAGGAAAAACGTTTTTTTTATATATTTTTGGGGATATTTATTATAGCAAAAAGTTTCAAAATTGTCGCTCTTCTTTTGTTTATAGCAAAAAAAATCCGCAGAGGTGATCAAATACCACCAAAAGAAAGCTCTATTTGTGGGGAAAAATGATTAACCACTTCCATACCAGGCACTTATACACCTTCCTGCCCAAGCCAATTTTCAGCTTTCAGCGCTGTCGCAATTTGAATGACAATTGCGCCGTCATGCTACACTGTACCCAAACAAGTTTTTTTTATCATTTTGTTCCCACAAATAGAGGTTTCTTTTGGTGGTATTTGATCACCTCTGCGATTTTTATTTTTTGCGCAACAAATAAAAAAAGAGCGAAAATTTTGAAAAAAAAAATACGTTTTTCTTTGTTTCTGAAGAATGTGGAAAAGAGGACATTTTTGACACGTGTCATGTGTTATGTCAATAGTCTCTTTCTTCCAGGCCTTTCGTTCCCAATATACAAGACTTAGGCTTTCATAAATAACGTGAAGTTTATTCTTCAAGATAGACAAGCAAAACGACAATGCTTACATAATTACAGCTGGTAACACATGGCAAGATGGTAATTCAGAAGGTTTCAGACCGAGGAATGATACGATGGTACATCATCTTTCTGCTGGGTTTCCATAGTGAAAGCTTCCTGCTGGGTGGGCTTCCCACCCCCATCTCCCTGCAGGGTCGGGTGACCATGAGGTCCTAGCTAGATACTCAAACCACATGGATTCTTATACTGTTCTAAAAGCCGAGCTAAGCATATTTACTTTTAGAATAGCTCCAAGAAAGGTGGTGAGGCTACTGTCACAAACTTAACACCCACTTGTGTATATTAAGTAACATATCTCCACCCATTGTCTTGACGTAGAACTCCAAAAATACATGTAACCTACAACAGATGACCTTTCTCTTTCCTCATCAACCTTCAAAATTACTAAATATTGATTCTCAGAAACTTTTATCACATAAAATAGTAATAAATTCGAAATCTAACAGTTTCTGTTCAATTATTTTATAAATAAGTACCTTTTCTTCTTCAATGACGGGCACAGATAAGGCGGCACTGACGGGCACCGATAAGGCAGCACTGACGGGCACCGATAAGGCGGCACTGATGGGCACCAATAAGGCGGCACTGATGATGGGCACTGATGATGGGCGCACAGCAGCTCTTATCCTGCAGGCCGTCAATAGACGTTCAGTCAGGATAACACAACCACTTCCTGGACGTCAATATGCTATTGACTAGGCGGGAAGTGGTTAAAATTTCATTTGGGTAAAGTGTTGCATGACTGCGCAATTGTCATTCAAATTGTGACAGCGCTGAAAAATGGCCTGGGCAGGAAGGGGATGAAAGTGCCCTGTATTGAGGTGGTTAAGGAGAGCAGATGATGGGGGGGGGGGGGGGGAGGCCCGTCGCTACAGGACAGGCAAAACAAACAATTGCTTGGGGCCCCGAGCTAGCCTGGGGCCCCCAACATCCCCTTCCCAGGCTGTAGCGTGGCCGAGCTCCTCTTCCTGCCTCCTGGAGTCCTGTCAGTCCGACCAGGTGCCGCGCACGGTACAGGAGATTCAGTTTCCTGTTACCGGCCGGACTGACAGGAAGTGCACACTGAGTGCGCACTTCCTTTCAGTCCGGCCGGGAACACATGAAACTGAATCTCCTGTACCGCACGGTACCCGGCAATATCTGATAGGGGACTGGGGACCCATAATGATAGAACACCGGACTGACAGGAGGAAGAGGAGCTCGGCCACACTACAGCGGCAGCCTACAGGGAAGAAGGGGAGGTGAGAATAGAAAAACATAGGGACTGGAGGGGGGGGGGGGGGGGTAAGAACATAGGTGTAAAAAATTGTGAAGCGCTAACGTAGGCTTTGCGTGTGGGGGGGGGGCCCCATTTTGCTTGGGGCCCCCAAATTCCTTCAAACGGCCCGGGGGGGGGGGGGGAGACGTGGCAGCACGATCAATGCGTAGCAGCTAATTAAAACGCAACAGAGACATGTGGGTGTATTTACAGAACATTTTTGGGTATTGACATCGTGCCAGGAACAATCCAAAACCCAGACCTTGGCTGAACAAGGACCCCGTAGTGGGTGCAGCTACAACTTATGTTGCTGGAGTCTCCTTCACCTCAAACATCTAATTCCGTCCAGAAATGGTGTCAAGGTGACCACCATAGACAGGATAGGGCTGAATCAGCTCTACAACTCCATGATTTCTATTCCAAGTCCTTCTTCCCGCAAGCTTTCACAACAAGACGGGGTGTAGTGTGATGTCACAAGGCCGTGTAAATGTTTGCCTGTATTGTGAAAGAATTTGGTCACCTATCTGACTAAATTCTTACTAACTGCTCACTAAACAGTATGAAAAAGCTATCGACATACGGTGAATGGCTAAACTAAGCATCAGTTAATACTTAACCTTCGTGATTGTGAGCCAGATGATTATAAACTGTTTGCTTGGCATCATCTTTTGCAGTTCTTATCTTTGAAGATACAGGGTTCGAAAAAGATCTCTGCACATTGGATGAATGTTATCCTCCTTCCACTTGTCCTTACATTGTTAAAACTCCAGCCAAAAATAACAATATAAAGTGGATTAACTCAAGCATTGATGGGGAAAAAATTAAACTGAATGCATTAACCACTTAAGGACCCCTTCACGCCGATATTCGTCGGCAGAATGGCACGACTGGGCACAGCCACGTACCTGTACGTCTTCTTTAAGAGCCCAGCCATGGGGTTGCGAGCGCGCCGCCCGCGTCCCGGTCCGAAACTCCGGGACCCACGGATCCGATCTCCACCGGTGTCCCGCAAACGCTCTCAGGAGCTGAAGAACGGGGAGAGGTGTGTGTAAACACACCTTCCTCGTTCTTCATTGTGGCAATGTCAGTGATCGTCTGTTCCCTGATCTAGGGAAAGACGATCACATGACGTCACACGTCCAGCCCCGCCCCCCTACAGTTAGAAACACATATGAGGTCACACATAACCCCTACAGCGTCCCCTAGTGGTTCACTCCTGTCATTTTCACAGTAATCAGTGCATTTTTATAGCACTTTTCGCTGTGAAAATGACAATGGTCCCAAAAATGTGTCAAATATGTCCGATGTGTCCGCCATAATGTCGCAGTCACGAAAAACATCGCTGATCGCCGCCATTAGTAGTAAAAAAATATATATTAATAAAAATGCCATAAAACTATCCCCTATTTTGTAAACGCTATAAATTTTGCGCAAACCAATCGATAAACGCTTATTGCGATTTTTATTTTTTTACCAAAAATAGGTAGAAGAATACGTATCGGCCTAAACTGAGGGAAAAAAATAAAATGTTATATCTTTTTTGGGGATATTTATTATAGCATAAAGTAAAAAATATTGCTTTTTTTTTTCAAAATTGTCACTCTATTTTTGTTTATAGCGCAAAAAATAAAAACCGCAGAGGTGATCAAATACCACCAAAAGAAATCTCTATTTGTGGGAAAAAAAGAACGCCAATTTTGTTAGGAAGTCACGTCGCACGACCGCGCAATTGTCAGTTAAAGCGACGCAGTACCAAATCGCAAAAAGGGGCCAGGTCCTTAACCTGCATAATGGTCCGGGTCTTAAGTGATTAAAAGACTAATAAATGAATTCATCTGCAGCTATTCAAATGTGTTCTGACACCACAGTAAAGTATATACTAAAAAGATTAATAGTGCGCTAAAAACAACCTTCTGATGATGCATTCTATGCATTAAAGGGGAGGTTCACCCTAAAACTACTTTCTAGTATTACAATGTCCCGACACATTACAATACATTTAGGCCTATTTTTTTTTTTTTTTTTATGCTGTACATACCTCGGTACAGCTATTCGCAGTATAGCGCCGACTCGCCGTTCGGCTTCTTTCGGCAATCGTGACGCAGCTTATGCGACTGGGGGGGGCTCGTTTTTGGTCATCACGTCAATCACCAGCAAGTTAGGAACGCCCACTCCCGTGGGATTCGCAACCCGGAAGCCGCGGGTGAATTAGCTGTACCGAGGTATGTACAGCATAAAAAATAAAAAAAATAGGCATAATTGTATTGTAATGTGTCGGGACATTGTAATACTAGAAAGTAGTTTTAGAGTGAACCTCCACTTTAAGGTGAAAAAACGCCTTGCAGTCACCGCCCCCCCCCCTCCGAGCCCCCGTTTTACTTACCCGAGCCCCGAATCTCCGTGGGCGTGATCCCGCGTTGCTTTCCCCCAGTTCTTGTCGGCTCTTCATTGGATGATCGATAGCAGCGCAACCATTGGCTCCCGTTGCTGTCAAATCCAATGACGCGGCGCGCTGGGGTGGGCGGGGCCGAGTCATACACTTGCCGGTTTTGGCCGCCGAGTGTATCACACGGGAGTGTGCCCGCAAGGTAACCCCCTCGGGATAGGACTTCCCAGAGGGGGCTAGCTCTTGCAGGGAGGAGCCGGCACGCCCCGGCCAGGTAGGTCATAGCGCCGGGGCGCCGTGGTGTGGCCACCCTAAAGGTGGGTGTCACACTGGATGAAGAAAGACCCAGAGCCAATGGCGTCTGCCCCATAAATACCCCTCCCCAGCATGCACAGGGAGGACAAACCCTCCTAATTGGCTGCTGGGAAAGAGCACCCAAACCTTGACTCCACTGCTGCCAGCTGCAGCACCGGGGCTGGAAGAACACCCCAGTACAACAGAATAAGCCCACAGCACAGCCAAGCTGTTTTGCATTTAACCACTTCCGGACCGACGCATGTACATTTACGTCGGCAGAATGCGGCGGTTCCCGTGGCTTCAGGAGCGATCCAGGACGAGGGCGGGGCTATTTGTTTCTAGCCGCCCCCTCGCGATCGCTCCTGGGAGCTGAAGAACGGGGAGAGCCGTATGTAAACACGGCTTCCCCGTGCTTCACTGTGGTGGCTGCATCGATCGAGTGATCCCTTTTATAGGGAGACTCGATCGATGATGTCAGACCTACAGCCACACCCCCCTACAGTTGTAAACACACACTAGGTGAACCCTAACTCCTACAGCGCCCCCTGTGGTTAACTCCCAAACTGCAACTGTAATTTTCACAATAAACAATGCAATTTAAATGCATTTTTTGCTGTGAAAATGACAATGGTCCCAAAAATGTGTCAAAATTGTCCGAAGTGTCCGCCATAATGTCGCAGTCACGAAAAAAATCGCTGATCGCCGCCATTAGTAGTAAAAATAATAAAACTATCCCCTATTTTGTAAACGCTATAAATTTTGCGCAAACCAATCGATAAACGCTTATTGCGATTTTTTTTTTTTTTTACCAAAAATAGGTAGAAGAATACGTAGCGGCCTAAACTGAGGAAAAAAAAAATTTATATCTGTTTTTGGGGGATATTTATTATAGCAAAAAGTAAAAAATATGGAATTTTTTTCAAAATTGTCGCTCTATTTTTGTTTATAGCGCAAAAAATAAAAACCGCAGAGGTGATCAAATACCACCAAAAGAAAGCTCTATTTGTGGGGAAAAAAGGACGCCAATTTTGTTTGGGAGCCACGTCGCACGACTGCGCAATTGTCTGTTAAAGCGACGCAGTGCCGAATTGTAAAAACCCCTTGGGTCATTTAGCAGCATATTGGTCCGGTCCTTAAGTGGTTAACAATCTGGATCAGAGTTCAACTACACTCTGATCTACCTTTAAATTTAACTAGCACCGGTGCCATAAAGTACACAGGCGCTAGACTTGTGTGCTATTTTATAGAGCAGCTTTGCTTGTTCTTATTTCAGAAATTTTAATAAATGAGGTCCATTTAGACTCCAGCTAACCATAGAGAACATTCTATATTTTCTATTTGTGGCTCTGGAGTCATGCGTAGATCACACGTGGAAGATGTGATAAGCACTCAGACTTTCCGTGGTTTCTGGAGACCTCTTTAGTGTTACAATACAATTCACTGACAAATGGACAATGTATCACTTGGATTAAATGGGAAATTAAGGAGCAGCGATCTAGACATTGTTCCATATTCTGCCCATACGCATCATCATTTCACGTCTATGAAGCAGAAGAAAGGTCGCCTTTTGGAGAAATTACTTTTCAGAGAATGTTTTAAAGTGCTCTGCTTTTAGCAATTTTACTGTTTGGTTTAGGCATCTTTTATCGTGATAAATTATTCAGTCTTCACTGAAGGCTAAAAGAACAAAATGTATAATGCGATGTCGGGATGGATTAGGGCAGAATTGGGCCCTAGGCAAGGTAGCTGTTTTGTCTGTTCCCCATCCCCTTCCACTGACGTTGGCGGCTGGTGCTCAGAATTTTTGGGGGGTGCGCCAAACTGAAAAAAAAAAAACACTCATTTGCCGCTACTGTGCCCATCAATTGCCGCTACTGTGCCACAGGGCCATCTTAATAGCATCATGGGCAGGGCCGGCCATTGGGGTGTGCGAGCTGTGTGGCCGCACAGGGCGCCATGGGCAACAGGGGCGCCATGCGGCCATCCAGAGGCATACTAGGGGTGGGGGCGTACCACACACTGGGGGGGTGTCAGACCGGCAACGGGGGGGGGGCTACTCTGAACGGGGGAGTCTGCATTGAAGGGGTGGATACATTGAAGGGGGGTCTGCACTGAAGGGGGGTCTGTGTAACATGCAGGGGGTCCAGAGCTGCAGGGTTCTGTGTAATGTGTAAAGGGATCCAGTGATGCAGGGTGCTGTGTAATGTAAAGGGGTCCAGTAATGCAGGGTACTGTGTAATGTAAAGGGGTCCAGTGATGCAGGGTGCTGTGTAATGTAAAGGGGTCCAGAGTGCTGAGTAATGTAAAGGGGTCCAGTGATGAAGGTTCCTCTGTAATGTAAAGGGGTCCATAGGTGCAAGGTGCTGTGTAATGTAAAGGGGTCCTCTTTGTGTATGTTTAGTTGACTGGCGGGTGCCACATGATTAGCTTGCACAGGGCGCCTGAACACCTAAGGTCGGCCCTGATCATGGGCATGGGAAAAGTAATGCACTGGGGCCCCACCAGCTTGTCCCAATTTACACACCTACTTTCAAGAAATAAAGTATAAATAGTTGATAGAATTAAACATGTAATCATTAGTACTTTCAATAAAATAAATTTTACAAAAGGAAAACATTTCATAAATCAAAGACTAGACACCACAAAGGGCACAGTACAGGGGAAATGCAGAAGGGAATAGTACAGGGGGGGTCAGAAGGGCACAACACTGGGATCAGGAGGGCACAGTATAGGTTCTGGGACGTTTCCCGGGTCACGACTATATCGGGACAGTTTAGTAAAAAGCATGACTGTCCCACCAAATCCGGGACAGTTGGCAAGTATGATGTAATGCAAGATTATTGTGGGGCCCCCCATGTACCTGGGGCAGTTCCCAGGAGTGGCCTTGCATTAAGATGGCCCAGCTGTGCCCATGAAATACTGCCCTTGTGAATCCCCCTAGCCCAGCACGTACCTTGTCTTGGTGGGGTAGTGGGTCACGGCGGTGTCCTCCAAGCTCCTCGAACTCTAGTCTCGCCCTCTGTTCCGGTCCTCTGCTATGATTGGACGCCTGATAGGGGGCTTCCAATCACAGCGCCTGTCGTTTCAGCCAATCAGGTGACAGGTAACAGACCCAATTGGCTGAGAGGCGGTTCAGTGTTAGGAAAGCGCTTTCCTAACACAACGCTGAGTGAACAGTGAACACCCAGCATGGCGCCCGCTGTTCACTGTTTTTGACACCTATTAGAGCCTACGGCTCTAATCGGGTGCTTCCAAAAAATACATTAGTATTAGTGAAAGGAATGGTGCCCCATCATTAAGTGGGAGGACTAGTGCCCACTCGTTGGTGTTGGCATCGGTGGCAGGACCAGCCCCCCATCATTGGCGTCAGTGGGAGGAATAGCGCCCCATCATTGGCGTCAGTGGGAGGAATAGTGCTCCATCATTGGCGTCAGTGGGAGGAATAGCACTCCATCATTGGCGTCAGTGGGAGGAATATCGCCCCATCATTGGCGTCAGTGGGAGGAATATCGCCCCATCATTGGCGTCGGTGGGAGGAATGGCACTCCATCATTGGTGTCAGTGGGAGGAATAGCACTCCATCATTGGCGTCAGTGGGAGGAATAGCACTCCATCATTGGCGTCGGTGGGAGGAATGGCACTCCATCATTGGTGTCAGTGGGAGGAATAGCACTCCATCATTGGCGTCAGTGGGAGGAATAGCACTCCATCATTGGCGTCAGTGGGAGGAATAGCACTCCATCATTGGCGTCAGTGGGAGGAATAGCACTCCATCATTGGCGTCAGTGGCAGTAAAAGTCCCCCATCATTTGTGTTGGTGACAGGACTAGTGCTCTATCATTGATGTCAGTGGCAGGAATAGTTCCCCATCGCCGGTGTTGGTAAAAGACCTAGCTTCCTATCATTGGTGTCAGTGGCAGGAATAGTGCCCACTCATTGGTGTTGGTATCAAGCAGGGCTGTGGAGTCGGAGTCGAGGAGTCGGAGTCGGGGGAAATTTTGGGTACCTGGAGTCGGAGTTGGCAAACAATGCACCGACTCCGACTCCGACTCCTACTAAATTTAGATTGGAATTAAAAAAAAGCAAGTTTAAATGTCCCAATTCACAAAAAGTTATAATTAATGACTTCTCTACTGTAAGAATAAAGACCAATGCATGCAGTGCTTCACGTAACCGCAAAACGAACACGTTAAGTGACCGTGAAAAAGCATGCTTTTCATGTGCTTCACTATATGGCACGCAACGCACAATTAGGAGCTGCAATACTTATACTTTCCATAGTGTTGTGTTCTGCTTTTACAGGGAACGCAGCGTCCATGTGTAACCTAGCCTCTCACTGATAAGGGATTAAATAAATATGTTTTTTGCAGGACTAGAGAGTGAGACACTTGTATAAGTGAAGGGAATGGAGGGCCAATAGTTCAAGACTGAAGCTGTAAACCATTGGAAAAAACTGCTGTCATTTAGCTAAGGCTATAAAAACTTGTTAGCTTAAACTTTAAACATGACTATGGGAAAAAAAAATGAATAAAACTTTGTTTTCATTGTGTTTGTCTTTTGCTTAAACTGTGCAATACAGTAGACTGTTGGCTTCCCAGCCAGTAGTCCTGTGGTAGGTTGCGTTTCTTTCCCTCAAGGAATGTATAAAATACATTTGCATATTAATACAGAGGAGTCGGGGAGTCGGAAGTACATAAAACTGAGGAGTCGGAACATTTATCTACCGACTCCACAGCCCTGGTATCAAGTGGCAGAAATGGTGAGCCATCATTGGTGTTCGGGGAAGGAATCGTGCTCCATTATTGGTGTTCGTGACAGGACTACTAGTACCCCATCATTCTAGTCAGTTGCAGGAAAAGTTCCCCGTCGTTGATGTTGTTGGCAGGACTAGTGCTCCATCACTGGTGTCGGTGGGAGGAATAGTGCCGCGTCGTTGGTATTGGTATTGGTTTCAGTGGCAATAATAGTGCCCTATCACCGGTGTTGGAATCAAACTAGTGCCTCATCATTGGTGTCACTGACAGGAATAGTGACCACTAATTGGTGTCAGTGACAGGATGAATGCTCCATCACTGGTGTCGGTGGGAGGAATAGTGCCGCATCGTTGGTATTGGTTTCAGTGGCAATAACAGTGCCCCATCGCCGGTGTTGGAATCAAACTAGCGCCCCATCATTGGTGTCAGTGACAGGAATAGTGCCCACTCATTGGTGTCAGTGACAGGACGAGTGCCCCATCATTGGTGTCAATAGGGGGAAAACAGTGTCAAGAACTATTCCCCACTGTTGCTGACAGTGGGGGGGGGGGATAATGCCCAAGGGACAGGATAAGACAAACAAAGGGCCGTATCTGGCCCCCGGGCTGTAGTTTGTAGACCACTGACCTAGAAGTATAAAAACGCTTTGCTTCCTCTGGCTTGCATCTCACTACAAAAAAAATAAACCAGAGCATTTGTATTATTATTTATGGCAGGAGGAAGTCAGCTTTTTGCAAATGACAATAATCTATTTTTAAAAATCAATGACATAATACTAAAGTGCCAAAAATACAAGTGAAAGCATTCAGGCTATTTATGGCAGAAGAGACAAGCTGCGCGTTAACCCTTGCAATGTGGGTACTTTTCCCCTTATGTTATTAAAAATGTGTATCAAGTGTAAATGAATAAAGTTGCACCCAATTTTTTTTTTTTTTTTTGAGCCCCCACATACATGTACATATGCGCCCTAATTTACGGCGGCGTAACGTATTACGTCACGCCCGCACAAGATTACGCAGGGCTACCCGAATCTAGCCCATCGTGTATATAAAGTTTGGGGGGGTTTTAACTAATCTCCAGGCCTAAAATATTTTTATTTTTAAAACGTGTGCAACAAAAAACAAAAGCAGGAGTGGCAGTGACAGGGTTGTTGCCCAACCTCCTGCTGCATATTTTACATTTGGGTCAGTGCAATGCTCGGTAGAACTTTTATGGCGCTTTGTGTTATTCTACTCAGTTCTGCGCTGTTTGCTCTGGCATGCCTGATAAGCTATGTATGTAATAGGTACTGTATGTAGTATTATCTCCCAATATCAGATATTCTTGTTTGACCTCACTGCAAATGTGAACTGCGGCCATGGTTGGAGGAAGGACACGGTGTGAAGTCAGTACAGAGCCGTCTGGCAGTTTATTTAGTAGTTTATACTGGGAAAGCTGCCTGGGCCTGATCATAGTGACAATACAACAGCCTTTCCCTTACATGTAGATAACCATTGTGTATAAAACCGCAGCACAGAGCATCCTGTAACTACTGCTGGACTACATTAACCACTTCAGCCCCGGAGGATTTGGCTGCCCAATGACCAGGCCAATTTTTTTGCGAACCGGCACTGCGTCGCTTTAACTGACAATTGCGCGGTCGTGCGACATTGCACCCAAACAAAATCGACGCCCTTTTTTCCCACAGATAGAGCTTTCTTTTGGCAGGATTTGATCACCTCTGCATTTTTTTTTGTATTTTTTTGCGCTATAAACAAAAAAAGAGCGTAATTTTTCGAAAAAAAAAAATATATATTTTTTGCTTTAATAAATATCCCCCAAAAATATATAAAACTATTTTTTTTTTCTCAGTTTAGGCCGATACGTATTCTTCTACATACTTTTGTTAAAAAAAAAATTGGTTTGCGCAAAAGTTATAGCGTCTACAAAATAGGGGATAGTTTTATGGCATTTTTATTATTATTTTTTTTTTTACTAGTAATGTCGGCGATCTGCGATTTTTATTATCGTGACTATTATCGTGACTGCGATATTGCGGCAGACACATAGGACACTTTTGACATTATTTTGGGACCACTATCATTTAACCACTTAAGGACCGGACCAATATGCTGCTAAATGACCCAAGGGGTTTTTGCAATTCGGCACTGCGTCGCTTTAACAGACAATTGCGCGGTCGTGCGACGTGGCTCCCAAACAAAATATTTTTCCCCACAAATAGAGCTTTCTTTTGGTGCTATTTGATCACCTCTGCGGTTTTTATTTTTGCGCTATAAACAAAAATAGAGCGACAATTTTGAAAAAAATGCAATACTTTTTACTTTTTGCTATAATAAATATCCTCCAAAAACATATATATATAAAAAAAAAATTTCCTCAGATTAGGCCGATACATATTCTTCTACCTATTTTTGGTAAAAAAAAATCACAATAAGCGTTTATCGATTGGTTTGCGCAAAATTTATAGCGTTTACAAAATAGGGAATAGTTTTATTATTATTTTTTACTACTGATGGCGGCGATCAGCGATTTTTTTCGTGACTGCGACATTATGGCGGACACTTCGGACAATTTTGACACATTTTTGGGACCATTGTAATTTTCACAGCAAAAAATGCATTTAAATTGCATTGTTTATTGTGAAAATGACAATTGCAGTTTGGGAGTTAACCACAGGGGGCACTGTAGGAGTTAGGGTTCACCTAGTGTGTGTTTACAACTGATGGGGGGTGTGGCTGTAGGTCTGACGTCATCGATCGAGTCTCTCTATAAAAGGGATCACTCGATCGATGCAGCCGCCACAGTGAAGCACGGGGAAGCCGTGTTTACATACGGCTCTCCCCGTTCTTCAGCTCCGGGGAGCAATCGCGAGGGGGCGGCTAGAAACGAATAGCCGCGCCCTCGTCCTGGATCGCGAGGACAGCCACGGGAACCGCCGCATGTACCGGGGGGGGGGGTCCCGATCGGACCCCCGACCCACGTCTAGGCAGGGACGTACAGGTACGCCAATGTGCCTGTCCGTGCCATTCTGCCGACGTATATGTACATGCGGCGGTCCGGAAGTGGTTAAACAGCGATTAGAGCTAAAAATAGCCACTAATTACTGTATTACTGTATCAATGTCACTGGCAGGGAAGGAGTTAAACACTAGGGGGCGGTCAAGGGGTTAAAGCGGAGTTCCACCCAAAAGTGGAACTTCTGCTTTTTGTACTCCCCCCCCCCCCTCCGGCACCTATTGGGGGGGGGGGGTGGGGGGACAGCATACCTGTCTTTCACATAAAAATGCACTGATTGTTGTGTAAATGACACTGGCAGGGAAGGGGTTAACCACTAGAGGGCGAGGAAGGACTTCAGTGTGTCCTAGGGAGTGATTCTAACTGTGGGGGGGTGGGCTACGAGTGACACGACCGAGATCACTGCTCCCGATGACAGAACAGGGGAATGCCTTGTTTACATAGGCATCTCCCCATTCTGCCGCTGTGTCCGCGGGACACTGGCGGACATTGAGTCCACGGGTCCTGCAGGCACGGAGCTAGCTGCTCCCTAGACAGAACAGGGGAATGCCTTGTTTACATAGGCATCTCCCCATTCTGCCGCTGTGTCCGCGGGACACTGGCGGACATTGAGTCCACGGGTCCTGCAGGCACGGAGCTAGCTGCGGGCGCGTGCCCGCTAGCCAGCAGATTCAAAGCAACGTACAGGCCTGCCCGTGCCATTCTGCCAACATATATATCTACGTTAGGCAGTCACCAAGTGGTTAATTTCGACGCATGCTCGGAAGCATTGAACTTCATTTTTCTCAGCACGTCGTAGTGTTTTACGTCACCGCGTTGAACATGGTCGGATTTTTGACTGATGGTGTGTAGGCAAGACTGGTGAAAGTCAGCTTCATCGGATATCCGGCGAAAAAATCCATCGGATTAGATTCCATCAGATATCCGATCGTGTGTACAGGGCATTACACCTATATCTTATGAAGCCTGACTGTAATACTCTCAGGACGTGGCTAAGCACTCCCAGGATGTTGCTAAGTGAGGCCTAGTCATCACTGCTCACCTCCACCATCACAGGAGTGAGCTCTTTCTCTGATACACTCCCCCTCACGTAATCTCTCTCCCCTGATACAGTAGCTGTGAGCTCAGTGTTAAGAGCTCACTCCTGTGATGGTGGAGGTGAGCAGTGATGACTAGGCCTCGCTTAGCAACACCCTGAGAGTGCTTAGCAACGTCTTGGGAGCATTCCAGTCAGGCTTCAAAAAATATGTGTAATCGCCTACACCTAAAAAAAAAGGGCTTTATTCAACTTTAGTCAGAGCCACACATTTTTATTTTTTTATCTATAGATGCCCATGATCTACATGGGCAGTTTTGTGGTAAAGGTGAACTACCCCTTTATTGTTTTCAATTCTGTTCATTGGGCAATGGGAAACCAGTGGAGAGAGATTGACAGAGAGGGTCGCTGGACACTGAATGGTTGAAAAGGTGGATGAGTCTGGCAGAAGCATAGCTCTGCGTTGACAGTGGCACTGCCCACCAAATGTAGTTTGCGGTTTAACCACTTGCTTACTGGGCACATATACCCCCCTCCTGCCCAGGTGAAATTTCAGCTTCCGGCACTGCGTCGCTTTAACTGACAATTGCGCAGTCGTGCAACGTGGCTCCCAAACAAAATTGACGTCCTTTTTTTCCCCCACAAGTAGAGCTTTCTTTTGGTGGTTTTTATTTTGCGGTTTTTATTTTTTGCGCTATAAACAAAAAAAAAGTTTAAATTTTGAAAAACAAATCAATATTTTTTACTTGTTGCTATAATAAATAGCCCAATTTTTTTTAAAAAACATTTTTTTTCTCAGACTAGGCCGATATGTATTATTCTACATATTTTTGAAAAAAACAAACAAAAAATCGCAATAAGCGAATGGTTTGCGCAAAAGTTATAGCGCCTACAAAATAGGGGACAGAATTATTATTTTTTTATTATTATTTTTTTTACTAGTAATGGCGGCGATCTGCGATTTTTATCGGCACTGCGACATTATGTCGGACACTTTTGACACATTTTTGGCACCATTCACATTTATACTGCAATCAGTGCTATAAATATGCACTTAATGTGACTTGCATTAAAGGGGTTACCACTAGGGGGTGAGGAAGGGGTTAAATGTGTGCCCTGCATAGTGTTTCTAACTGTGGGGGAAGGGGATTGACTCGGGGAGGTGACTGATCTGTGTCCCTATGTACAAGGGACATAGATCGGTCTCCTCTCTCCCTGACAGGACGTGGATCTGTGTGTTTACACACACAGATCCACGTCCTTGTCTCTGTAACCGCCGATCGCAGGTGACTGGCGGACATCGCGGCTGCCAGGCACGCGCATCGGCATCTCAGTGATGCGGCGGGCACGCGCGCCCCCCAGTGGCTGGAGGCCGTATATAGACGGCCTTCCGGGAATTAAGATCCACACTGCGGCCATATAAAGTCGTACTGCCGTCAGGAAGTGGTTTAAAGTGTTTCCACCTTCTTCCACATGTTTGCTATGTCCCCCACATGGCTTCTCATACTGCCAACGGGACTTCTTATGTCTTTCTTTCAACAATGTCTTTCTTCTTGTCACTCTTCCATGAAGGGCAGATTTGTGGAGAGCACGACTAATGCCCCGTACACACCATCACTTTATGTGATGAAAAAAAATGACGTTTTTAAAAACGTCACTTTAAGGCTGCATTCACACCTGGAGCGTAGGTCGTTCGGTCGTTTTTTCCGGCGTTTTTTTCCGGCATTTGTCACGCGTATTCATGCTCATTTGCACGTTTGCATACAGCGTCGTCCGACGTTTTTGTACTTCGACGTTTTTATTTTAGCCAATAGGAAAATTATCATCTTTTCATCACTTGTTGCTATGTTGGTAGATTTTTTTTATCTTCTGCCTGGCTGAAATGTTCTATTGATTAAAGCGACAAAACGCCCGTAGCAAACGTTTCGTTGTTGCGCTAGTCGCTTGAATCAAGCGTTTCCATTACTTTCTATGGGAAATAGAAACGCCCAAACCGCCTGATTCGCGCAACAAAAAAGAGTCCAGAACTTGTTTGAGCTTCAGGCGTTCGGCGTCAGGCGTTTTGGAGTGGAGATGTGAACCATCTCCATAGGGAATAATGTATTTTTTCCCCCTCTAGCGTTTTTGAGCGTCGCGCTTCAGGCGACAAAACGCTGAGGTGTGAATGCAGCTTAAATGACCATGTGTGGGGGAAAACGTCGTTTTATGTCTTCTAAAAAAGACCAAAAAAAATTGAAGCATGCTTCAATTTTATGTGTCGTTTTTCAAAACGTTGTTTTTTACTTCACAGAAATTGACCGTGTGTAGCAAAAAACGTTGTTTAAAAAGACGTTTTTACACCCGTGCATGCCCAGAAGCTACTTATGAAGCTAGCTTTAATGGAAAAACGTGGTGGAACGTAACTTCGCTTTGCTAAAACATTGTGAGAAAAACGATGGTGTGTAGGCAACTTCGTCTTTGAAAATTGAAGTTTCAAAAACGTAATTTTTTACTTCACAGAAAATTACGTTTTTTTTCATCACATAAAGTGATGGTGTGTACGGGGCATTATGGAGGGAAAAGGGGAAAGGACTGTTTCAAGCCCCCCCTTTTCCTTATGGGATTCATGGCAGGGGGAGTTTCAAGTCCTGTCTGGCTAAGTTTGAGCGGGAACAGCAGGTATTGGTAGTTGACAGCTGTTGCTAGGGGTAAAGGCTAAAGCCAGGATAGGTCAGTAAGGTCCTTAGGCGGGAAAGGCAGGGATTGGTTCAGTCAGCCAGGTTACTGGGGAGAATTTAGTATTAGAAGGTGTATATGTGATTGAGTTAATGGTTATAATAATTAAATCCAATAGTCATGCCGCGGCCATTATTTTATCCAAAAAAAAATATAGTAATATATATGAGTAATATTTATATTTAATAAAGAGTGTGTGTTTATTATTTATTTATTAAAATAAAAAAAAAAGGGATATAATAATGTGTAGTGTCAAGTTATTTGGTGTGTCCAAGCATCCTGCCTATAATCCAATAGTTGTCCTGTGGACAGATTCTCCCCCCTGAGCTATGGATCTCTGCAGCTCCTCCAGAGCCATGGGCTGCTTCTCTGATTAACCACTTCCCGACCGCCGCATGTATATGTACGTCCACAGAATGGCACGTACAGGCAAATGGGCGTACATGTACGTCCTTGCCTTCTAGCGGGTGGGGGGTCCGATCGGGACCCCCCCCCCCCCCGCGCTGCATGCGGCGGTCGGGTTCCCTCGGGGAGCCATCCGGGACGACGGCGCGGCTATTTGTTTATAGCCGCTCCGTCGCGATCGCTCCCCGGGGGTGAAGAACGGGGAGAGCCGTGTGTAAACATGGCTTCCCCGTGCTTCACTGTGGCGGCTGCATCGATCGAGTGATCCCTTGTATAAGGGAGACTCGATCGATGACGTCAGTCCTACAGCCACACCCCCCCTACAGTTGTAAACACACACTAGGTGAACCCTAACTCCTACAGCGCCCCCTGTGGTTAACTCCCAAACTGCAACTGTCATTTTCAAAATAAACAATGCAATTTAAATGCATTTTTTGCTGTGAAAATGACAATGGTCCCAAAAATGTGTCAAAATTGTCCGAAGTGTCCGCCATAATGTCGCAGTCACGGAAAAAATCGCTGATCGCCGCCATTAGTAGTAAAAAAAAAAAAAAAATTATAAAAATGCAATAAAACTATCCCCTATTTTGTAAACGCTATAAATTTTGCGCAAACCAATCGATAAACGCTTATTGCGATTTTTTTTTTTTTACTAAAAATAGGTAGAAGAATACGTATCGGCCTAAACTGAGGGAAAAAAAATGTTATATATGTTTTTGGGGGATATTTATTATAACAAAAAGTAAAAAATATTGCATTTTTTTCTAAATTGTCGCTCTATTTTTGTTTATAGCGCAAAAAATAAAAACCGCAGAGGTGATCAAATACCACCAAAAGAAAGCTCTATTTGTGGGAAAAAAAAGGACGCCAATTTTGTTTGGGAGCCACGTCGCACGACCGCGCAATTGTCTGTTAAAGCGACGCAGTGCCGAATCGCAAAACCTGGCCTGGGCATTTAGCTGCCTAAAGGTCCGGGGCTTAAGTGGTTAATATTCTCCTTACCCAGCCTGCCAGCTTAGGTGGGCGGCCATGTCTTGGTAGGTTTGCAGTTGCGCCATACTCTCCATTTTCGGATGATGGATTGAACATTACTCCGTGAGATGTTCAAAGCTTGGGAGATTTTTTAGAACCTAACCCTGATTTATACTTCTCCACAACTTTATCCCTGACCTGTCTGGTGAGTTCCTTGGCGTTCATGATGTTGTTTGTTCACTAAGTTTTTCTAACAAACATCTGAGGCTTCACAGAACAGCTACTGAGATTAACCACTTCAATACAGGGCTTTAACCACTTGAGACCCGCGCTATTGACAAAAGACTTCAACAGCGCGGCTCTCAGGTGCCAACTAGACGTCTTTGGACGTCATTTAAAGTGCATTAGCCGCACGCGCCTCTGGGGAAAACACTGTCCCGGCGCATCGCTGGGAAGCCGATGCGTGTACCTGGCGGCCGCGATGTCCGCCGGGTACACGCGATCGTCAGTGACACAGCAGGACGTGGATCTGTGTGTAAACACAGAGCTCCACGTGCTGTCAGAGGAGAGGAGACCGATCTGTGTCCCTTGTACATAGGGACACAGCATCGGTCACCTCCCCCAGTCACCCCCCTCCCCCCACACAGTTAGAACACACCTAGGATACACATTTAACCCCTTCCTCACCCCCTAGTGTTAACCCCTTCCCTGCCAGTCACATTTATACAGTAATTAGTGCATTTTTATAGCACTGATCGCTGTATAAATGTGAATGGTCCTAAATTTGTGTCAAAAGTGTCCGATACGTCCGTCGCAATATCGCAGTCCCAATAAAAATCACAGATCGCCGCCA
Source organism: Rana temporaria (assembly GCF_905171775.1). Lineage (NCBI taxonomy): Eukaryota > Metazoa > Chordata > Amphibia > Anura > Ranidae > Rana > Rana temporaria. Next base: position 18,464,229 of record NC_053491.1, on the reverse strand, counting down.
TTACTAGTAAAAAAATAAAAATAATAAAAAAAAAATCATAATTCTGTCCCCTATTTTGTAGGCGCTATAACATTTGCGCAAACCAGTCGCTTATTGCGATTTTTTTTTTTTTTACAAAAATACGTCGAAAAATAGCGGCCTTAACTGAGAATTTTTTTTTTTTTTTTTTTAAATTGGGATATTTATTATAGCAACAAGTAAAAAATATATATATTTTTTTTAAATTGTCGCTCTTTTTTTGTTTATAGCCCAAAAAATAAAAACCGCAGAGGTGATCAAATACCACCAAAATAAAGCTCTATTTGTGGGGGAAAAAGGACATCAATTTTGTTTGGGAGCCACGTCGCACGACCGCGCAAATGTCAGTTAAAGCGACGCAGTGCCGGAAGCTGAAATTTCGCCTGGGAACGAAGGGGGTTTATGTGCCCAGTAAGAAAGTGGTTAATAACCACCTCCATACCGGGCCTATTCTGGCACTTCTCTCCTACATGTACAAATCATCATTCTTTTGCTAGAAAATTACTCAGAACCCCCAAACATTATATATGTTTTTTTTAGCAGACACCCTAGGGAATAAAATGGCGGTCACTGCAACTTTTTATCTTGCACGGTATTTGCACAATAATTTTTCAAACGCCTATCTTTGTAAAAAAAATGGTTTCATTAATTAAAAAAAATAACAAAACAGTAGTTAGCCCAATTTTTTTGTAAAATATGAAAGATGATGTTACGCCGAGTAAATAGATATCTAACATGTCATGCTTTAAAATTGCACACACTCATGGAATGGCGCCAAACTTTGTTACTTAGTGCTAGAATTGTTGCACACGCTCTAACGCACGCGGTGACACCTCACATGTGTGGTTTAAACTAAGTTTACATACGTGGGCGGGACTTACATGTGCGTTCGCTTCTGAGCGCGAGCTACCGGGGACAGGGGCGTTTTGAATTTTTTTTATTATTATTTATTTTTTTATTTAAAAAAAAACTACACTTTTTTTTACATTTTTTTTTTTTGTCGCTTTTATTTCTATTACAAGGAATGTAAACATCCCTTGTAATAGGAATAGTGTGTGACAGGTACTCTTTAAGGAGAGATGCGGGGTCAATAAGACCCCACATCTCTCCTCCAGGCTGGAAAGAATGAGATCGTGAAAAAAAATTCACAGATCTCATTCTTACTAGCCGCAATTGCGGTTTGTTTACTTACGGGTACCCGGGCGTGACGTCATCACCTCGCGCCCGGGCCTCCGACGGTCATAGAGATCACTGGTGACCATCTGGTCACCAGTCATCTCTATGCCTCCCATCCGGCGCACGGCAATCATGGTGCGCAGGATCGCCGCCGGAACAAAATGATATCTGAATGATGCCTCTAGGTGCAATCATCATTCAGATATCACCGCACGAAGTACAGGACGTCATATGATGTCCACCCAGGATAAGAGATCCCATTTTTGGACGTCATATGACGGTGTGCGGTTTTGAAGTGGTTAAATTATACACAGGTGGACTCTATTTACTAATTAGGTGACTTCCAAAGACAATTGGGTTCCACTAGATTTTAGTTAGGGGGATCAGAGTAAGGCTGGGTTCACACTACTACACTACTTTCATCCTACTTTGCTCTGCTACATTGGTCCTACATTTATCCTACATTGGTCCTACATCCATCCTACTTTCATGAACAGGATACTACTTTGGTCCGACTTCAATGATATTCAATGGGCCTGAAGTAGGATCAATGTAGGACCAAAAGTAGTACAGGGAGCATTTTCAAAGTCGGACCGACTTGTGTAGGATGCTACAAGACGCTCTCATAGGGAAACATTGAACACAGAGCAAAGTAGGATGAAAGTAGTGTAGTAGTGTGAACCCAGCCTAAAGGGGGCTGAATACAAATGCACTCCACACTTTTCACATGTTTATTTGTAAAAAAAAAAAAAATTATGCGACAGACACTACAGTAAGGTGACCAGATTTTTAAAATGAAATCCGGGGACATATTATTATTATTTTTATTGGCAAATGGTAAAAATTTTATACGCATATTTTCCACAAATTATATATGCAGTCAGTGGTGTAGTGTGGAGTGCCCGGGATAAGGCAAGAAAATTTGTACACCCCCCCCCCCCCTAGACTTTTAGCACTCCCTAAGTCCCTTCCACTAGTACAGTACGGTAGTACTAACCAACTTGATTCCTACACTGACCTACCTGACCACTGCACTAACCTACCCGATTCCTACACCGACCACTGCACCAACCTACCCGATTCCTACACCGACCACTGCACCAACCTACCCGATTCCTACACTGACCACTGCACTAACCTACCCGATTCCTACACTGACCACTGCACTAACCTACCCGGTTCCTACACTGACCACTGCACTAACCTACCCCTACACTGACCACTGCACTAACCTACCCGATTCCTACACTGACCACTGCACTAACCTACCTGATTCCTACACTGACCACTACACTGACCTACCTGATTCCTACACTAACCTACCTGATTCCTATACTGATCACTACACTGACCTACCTGAGTTCTATACTGACCACAAAGGATGAGCTCCGGCGTGTTCGCACACTCCACGTGTAACCTACCTGATTCCTACACTAACCTACCTGATTCTTACACTAACCTACCCGATTCCTACACTAACCTACCCGATCCCTACACTGACGGACCCGATCCCTACACTGACGGACCCGATCCCTACACTGACGGACCCGATCCCTACACTGACGGACCCGATCCCTATACGGACCGCTACACTGACCTACTTGAGTTCTATACTGACCACTAAGGATGAGCTCCGGCGTGTTCACACACTCCACGTGCAGAGCCCGCCAGGAAGTCAGCACGGCGCTGCGCTAATCACAGGCAGGGAGACATTGTGCCGATGCTCGGCTGCAGAGATCGGCAAATGTCTCCCTGCCTGTGATTAGCGCAGCGCCGTGCCGACTTCCTGGCGGGCTCTGCACGTGGAGTATGGGAACACGCAGGAGCTCTACCCTACTGACCACTACCCTCACACACGGGTCACCCGTACCAGAGGGATCATGGGGGACAGGCTGGACTACAGGAGTCCTGGGGGGGGGGGGGGCAACACAGCACACTTGGGGAGGGGGGCACAATAATAATTTTGTGCTCCCCCCAAATGTTGCACCTGGGGCGAGAGTACCAGATGCCACTGCAATCCGGGGACAGACTGGCTCCGGGGACAGTGTCCTCAGTCCGGGGATGTCTGGTCACCCTACACTACAGCACATGTGGATTAATGATTTTATTAGCGCTGCATTTTTCTTGATATTCTTCAACTGTGTTTTGTATATCTACACTGATTGCATGATGCTTTTGCAGTGACCAAATTAGCGCTGACGCATTTCTTTATTTCTGTTTTGAGTTGAGGCATAATCATGCACGATGCAGGGTAACAAGCAGGTTTCTCAGGAACAACGAAGATCCTCTCTAGCCGCTGCACCATGCTAACCTACTGCCCTAGGCACTTCTGAATGACGTTCCCCTGGTGTAAAGCTCCGCCTTAAGTGTCTCGTGTCATTATTCTAGTAAAAACCAACGCTAGAATGCACTGCTGGAGGCAATATGCTGTCTGCCTTTTATGCAGAACTACATTTCAGCTATGAAAACCAGCATAGCATAGCAAAGGAGACAGTTATATGGATCCTGAAAGATAAGAGCACATGGAAGGGAAATGAATGCAAGACAAAACCAGAGGAAATTCCCAGCTCAACTCACCGGCCAGTCTGCTTACCAACCAAATTAACCTAACCGTTTGCGTTAAAACAGGGGTTTAGTTGGCACACATTTGCAAACAAATGGGTAAGCTGCAGGGCCCCTTCACAACACCCTGTATTATCTGCAGTCATAGGTGTGCCAGGTGTGCCCGGGCACACCCTAATCACCCCACGTGGTGCAGATTGCCCCTGTTTAGACCCCTGATGTTTCACTAAAGCCTGGGCCTCCTAAACAATAAAAATGTAATTAAAAAAAATAATAAAAATATAAAATAATGCAAATAAAAACTGACATTGTCAGTATATATACACAAGCACACGCGCATGTGTGTTTGAGCTTTAAGGTGCACACCCCAATGCAATAGGCTGTGCACACCTATGATTGCAGTCCTAACCCTTGTAGATTTATGAGAGCCTTCAATAGTGGGAGCACATGCATTCTAATGGATAGAGGGGGGTGGGCCTTGAGGTAGCCCAGTTCTCAACCACTTCCGGGCTGCCCACCGCATATATATATATATATATATATATATATATATATATATATATATATATATATATTGCGGCAGGGCGGGCCGGCAGCGTGAAATCACATGCCTGTACGTGATTTCGTGCTCGAGGTCTGGGGTGCGCACGCACAGAGGGAGCCAATCAGCGGTTTTGGGGGCCGTGATGGCGCGTTCAAAGGAAAAACGTTCTAAGGAAAATGCATAACAGCGGTCTGTGAGGGTGGTAAATGGAAATCTTGTATTTCTGCTAAGCAGAAACATGGATCTTTGTTTTCCTCCACAGTTAGGCTGCTTTTACAATGAAAGCGACGGCCGTTAGCAGTAAAGCGTTGCTCATTTTAGCGGCGCTTTACCGCTGCTTAAGCGGCGCTTCTCGGCCGCTAGCGGGGCGCTTTTAACCTCAAAGAAGTGCTTCCGAAGGGCTTTTCAGGCGCTTCGGAAGCGCTGACCATTTATTGCAATGCTCCTTCTATGACACTCAAGCCTCAACTGCAGCATTTTTATTGGACAGCTTGGATCAATGGTGCTTTACCATTGGTCCAAGGCTCCAAGCTGTCAATTGAGCTCAGTGCCTCTGAAAAGAAGTGAGGAGAAGGCACTGTGAGCTCATCCTCTCAGTCTGCTGCAAACAGCGTTTGCCAGTTTGTTTTTAAACTGGCCATGCTGTATGTAGCTTCTGACAGGCTGCACAAGTAGCCCCGTATCTCCTGAACCATGGGTGCCAGGAGCCCCAAATGTTGACCAGTGGGTAGGACTTTGGCTGTGACTCCAGGTCCCCGAGACACGGCCCTCGAAGCTTGATCTTCTTCTTCTTTTTCCTTTTTCTTTCTTCTCATGGCAGATGAGGCTCTGCCTCCCCTGACTGCACGTCCCAGACTTATAACACAAAAAATAAATAATGCAGAGGTCATCAAATACCACTAAAAGGAAGCTCTATTGGTGGGGAAAAAAAATACATATTTATTTTATTTTATTTTGGTATAGTGTCGTACAACCGCGCAGTTGTCAGTTAAAGCAACGCAGTGCCATATCAGAAAAAATGGCCTGGTCAGGAAGGGGGTAAAATCTTCCGGGGCTGAAGTGGTTAAAGGCACATGGGGCACCTAGCATATAGTACAATGACAGCAAAGGTGTCCAGTGTGCCCCCTCACCAATATTGCATCAGTAACAAATAAATGGCCCCTGCCCCCATCTATAACTGGCCTTCACAGCAAAGAGCACATACGCATGCAAGACAAAATAAGAGAAAATTCCCAGCTCAACAAGCGAAACCAGTCTGCTTTCCAACAAATTAACCTGTCTAACAGTATGCCGGGCCACTGTTGGAGACTCTCATAAATTTACAAGAGTTAGGACTACAGATAATACTGGAGTGCCTTGAAGGGGCTCTGCAGCTTAACTTCTTGCCGACCAGCCGCCGTCATTTTACGGCGGCATGTCGGCTCCCCTGCGCGAGAGCCGTAGCTATACGTCGACACCCCCCCCCCGCTTGCCCCCGACTCCCGTGTGCGTGCTCGGCGGGCGCGATCGCCGCCGGGCACACACGATCGCTCGTTACAGAGCGGGGAACGGGAGCTGTGTGTGTAAACACACAGCTCCCGGTCCTGTCAGGGAGAGAAATGCTGATCTTCTGTTCATACAATGTATGAACGGAAGATCAGTCATTTCCCCTAGTGAGGCCCATCCCCCTTACAGTTAGAACACACCCAGGGAACATACTTGACCCCTTCCCCGCCCCCTAGTGTTAACCCCTTCACTGCCAGTGGCATTTTTATAGTAATCCAATGCATTTTTATAGCGCTGATCGCTATAAAAATGCCAATGGTCCCAAAAATGTGTCAAAAGTGTCCGAAGTGTCCGCCATAATGTCGCAGTACCGATATAGTATATATTTTTGGGGGATATTTATCATAGCAAAAAGTAAAAAATATTCATTTTTTTCAAAATTGTCGCTCTATTTTTGTTTATAGTGCAAAAACTAAAAACCGCAGAGGTGATCAAATACCACCAAAATAAAGCCCTATTTGTGGTGAAAAAAGGACGCCAATTTTGATTGGGAGCCACGTCGCACGACTGCGCAATTGTCCGTTAAAGCGACGCAGTGCCGAATCGCAAAAAGTGGCCCGGTCATTGACCAGCAATATGGTCCGGGGGTTAAGCATGCGTTTTCAAATGTGTGCTAACTAAACCCCTGTTTTTAACGCATATGGTTGGACAGGATAATTCGGTTTGTAAGCAGACTGGTTGGTGAGTTGATTTGAGAATTTTCTCTGGTTTTGCCTCTCCCCTACAATTCTCTTGTTGACTTGAGCCATATATGAGGTGTCTAAAAAGTTTGGTGAATGGTATCAGAAAACAAACAAAACATAAGATACAAACAAATGACCTTTGATTGGCCTTCAAAATCATTGCTAGACTTCACAACACACTTTTGGCAATGTTCATAAAGCTTCTGGAAAATGTCAGCAGAGGCCTCTTAGGCCGCGTACACACGGTCGGTCCAAACCGATGAAAACGGACTGAAGTTCAATTTCATCGGTCCAAACCACCCGTGTGTACGCCCCATCAGTCTGTTGTCCTTCGGTCCAAAAAAAGAGAACTTGCTTTAAAATCGAACCGATGGACGGTTGACCGATCGGTCAAAACCGATGGTTAGTACGCAAAAGCATTGGTTCAAAACCCGCGCATGCTCAGAATCAAGGCGACGCATGCTTGGAAGCATTGAACTTCGTTTTTTTTCAGCACGTCGTGTGTTTTACGTCACAGCATTCTGACCCGATCAGTTTTGAAAACGATGATGTTTTCAGACCCTCAGTCTGCTTCAGCGGTGAACCGATAAACGGTCCGTCGGACCATTCTCATCGGATGGACTGATCGTGTGTACGCGGCTTCAAGGAATCGATCGCAGAATCATTGTCATACATTTTTGGATGATGCCATAGTTGTCGAAGAAGCCAATCAACAATGTCTTGAGCTTGGACTCTTGGAGGCAACTCTTTCAGGCCCCGTACACACGACCGAACATGTCTGTTGAAACCAGTTTCTGCGGACCAGTTTCAGCAGACATGTTCGGTCGTCTGTACACCCGAGCAGACAGGATTCCAGCGTACATTTGCCCGCCGGGCCTTTTTTCCAGCGGGCAAATATTTCCAAACTTGTTTAGAAACAGCTCGCTGGAATCCTGTCCGTCGGACATGTTCGGTCGTCTGCGCGGATTGTATCTCATTTCTGTCTGATGGTGTGTACAACCATCAGACAGAAATCTCCGACCAGACATGTCCGATGAAAACGGTCCGGCGGACCGTTTTCAGCGGACTGTCCGGTCGTGTGTACAAGGCCTTAGGGTCGCGGGGAAGACTGTAAATGCCATTCAATTGATTTCCGCTTGGATTCCGGATCGAACTGGTAGCACCAGGTCTCCTCTCCTGTGACGATGGTTCGCAGAAAGGATGGATTCTGGTCACACATGGTAATGAAATCTCCAGAGGTTTCCCTCTGTTCTGTCAGCTTGTGTGGCACAAACCGGGAACAGGTCTTCCGCTTAGCCAAATCTTCGTGGACCATGCATTGTGTCCTTGCTGATGCCCAATTCCTCCGCCATCAATCGTAGTTAGTCTCCGATCTCATGCCAGCATGTGTGGGGTTCTGCTTGTGGATGGCCGACTCGAACATGGCTCGTCCTCAGTAGTTTCTTTCCCTTTGCGACAGCATTTACACCAGTCGTAAATACATTTTCTGCTTGCGGCTTCTGTCCCGTACACTTGCACCAATATTTGCTGTTTTCCCCAATTTGTAGCAGAAATTAATGTTCCCTCTTTGCTCCATTGCACTGTGACCCTACCTGTCACTTACCTGAACGGAGACTGAAATTACGAGGTTGGCCTCTCTTGCATCTCCAGTTCTGGTCCCGCTGGGAGTGGAACAGAGGGAACCGAGAGAAAGGAGGAACACGAGTGCCTACAGTTGTAGACCTGGAAACTTGTAGAAGAGGATGCGACTTCTGGAGAGCAGGAGAACCATCAGGTGTGGGAAGGCAGCTGTACACCAAGGATCAGCTGGGGTAGAAGAGGCACTTTGCTTGAACAGTGACACTGGAACGTCAGATGATGTAGAGTTCCTGGCAGGCTTACAGCAAGAAGTTGCAACAGGTCGCAAGACCGTAGTCGCAGATACTCGGGTGGTGCTAACGAGCCAAGCAGGAAGCTTGAGCAGGGTCACTAGGATAGCCGGGATCTGTAAGAATTGGGCAGCGAGGTACAAGGCAGCAGGCAGAAGCAGGGTCTCAAAGATTGCTGGGTTTAGTAGCAGGCGGGCAGCAGACAGGAGAAGGGTCAAATAGGAAGCCATGATCAGGAACAGGTAATCAACACAGAGGCAGAGTCCAGAGACAGGGTCAAGGCAAGCCAGGTTCAGCAACGGATATCGGACAGGATAAGTAGGATACTGGGTAGCCCGGGAACAGCTGAAGACTAAACGGGAACGGTCAGGGCACTTCCTTAAGTAGGCCGTCTGGCACCAATTGGTGCTAGGGACGTGCTCCTGCGCATGCACGCAGTCCGCTGCGCATGAGCAATGGGGCGCCAAGGCATCTGCAGGTGCCCGTGTGCGGGACAGAAGCTAATGGTTTTCTTACACTACCTCTCACATTGACTATGTTTGAATGCCCGTAGTGGGTTTACCCTGATGGCCTCGTGTACTCCATGCTAGGTGGCGCTTTTCGACATGTCTCTGGAAAGCATATGTGCATGCAAGCACAGCTGGCACATGTTGCCTTTGAGATGTCGGACCATTCACCAAACTTTTTAGACACACCCCGTATATTCAGAGGTGACAAATACAAGGAAAAAGTTATTATGGTTCGGAAAATGGCTTGGGCCTGCCACCTCTAATCCTGCTGCCCTAGACATTGGCCTATGGGCACCATTATGGGAAATATAGTCCTGGCTGTACGCTGGCCATACACAACAGGCTGTACAAAAAGAAATGTAAGGCACAACTCTGGGCAAAAAAACATTTTCCCATGCAGTGTGGTCGTGTCCGCACTGCATGGGTCAACGACTTTTTTTAGCTAGGGATGAGGCGAAAACTTATACTCGCCTGATCGTTTGTTCCATTGGAATATGGCACTCCCCTGCAGGCCTGTTCCTGTTTTTGGAGCCTGATCTGGGCTTGATGATGTCAGGAACAGTCCACCGCTCAAAATTGCTGGAGCGCGAGGGTGCCGGACCGGTCTTGTGCTGGGAGGATTGGCGTATTGGGTAAGTATATCTCCCTTTCTCCCCTAGAAAAACAAGCGGATAACCCGTGCAGTGGGGGCACAGAGATTTGGCTCAGAGATTGGCTTTACTAGTTCCCACATCCTCTGCCTGCTATTGTATTATGACAGCTCATGCCATGGCTGTCAAATACCCAAACAGTGACTGCAGCTGACTGGCTTCAGTCATTGTTTATCCGCCCATTATCGACCTAGTTCCTTCAGTCTTTTTATAACAAGTCAAAATGTGTGTTGGATAGGGTGTTGCTGGTAGGGATTTTTGGCTGATTTGACAGGAAGCTGCTGAAATTTAAATCCATGCATGGTGTGAGGGGTTTTACTGATAGCGGGGTGTGTGACCCCTTGGTTGGGTTCACCACACACTGAACTTATACAGACTGGCAGTCGAAGACGGTTGAAAACAAAGTTTCTGGTTTATTTTTCCATCTTGCTGGAAAACAATTGCAAGCATCCAAACAGCATAAACAAAATCAAAACATAAAATAAACTCTAGCCACTCTGGGCGTCTACCTTCCACACAGGAACCTATCTATGAAGTCTACCACAGCCTACTGCTGGGTAGACAGTGCTGGTCATACAGCACTAAACAATAGTCTTTTCCTTTCTATAACACAGGAAAAAGTCAATGGTCTCCTCACCTCATCAGGAGACTCTCTGGCACTGCTCTCCTGTTCACACAGCCTTAGGAGTGACGCAGCCAATTAGTGGTAATCCTCTGGGCTACTTTATAGAGGCCTTTAATTGCCTCACTCTGAACAGCTGGAGTCTTCCAACGGCCCTTAGCCTTCCTGGCCACATTTGTAGCCGACGCCCGATAACCATCTGTGTATCGTCTAAACAAGGCAGAAATGTATGTTCCGTCTGTGACAACACCCACAGATTTACCTGACTTCCTGTCACAATGGCTAGCTTTAGACCCCTTTCACACAGGCGGGTCCTTTCCAATCAGCAGAGGATCCATGATCCAATCAGTCATAGAGCGTGAACTCTAGTGAGATTTATATCATGGGCATGTACCCACCCAGTAGAAATTTCCCAACCGTGGAGCTACTTATTGTATTTCATAGAGTATAGGTGGAAGTGCTTTTTATTTAAAGGTATGGGAGGTAAAGGTGAAGTCTGGAAGTAGCGAATGGGTCAGCAGAAAGGAGGGGTAAGATGGGGGGGAGGAGACGGCTAAGAAATGGGGAGGACACATGGTGGTTTATAAGGTGCGGTCCTTGTGTCCATGTATACTGAGAAGTTTTGATGCAACCATGGTCAAAGGGCTATAGTGAAATTAAATAGTCAATTGGGTGAGCTAAAACCGAATAGCTGTTAGAGTATTGTCAAAAAAAAAAAAAAAAGAAGTAAACTCGTGCCAGTAAAGCCAGTTCTTCAAGGTGTTAAAGGGACAAAGTTCAATCCACCAGTCTCTGAATGTCTGAGTTTTTTTGGTTGGGGAGTAGTTTTTTCCAGTGTATGGAATGCAAGTCCTGGCCACATTGATGAGATGTACAAGAAGAGATCAGCTTGTACGCTCATCAAGAAAGATGGTTGGAGTGCAGCAGGAATGCAGCTGGGTCATCCAGTTCTATTCCTGTAATAATAATGACGACTGACTTTAACTTTTGACTAAAAAGGTTGTATCCAAGCATACTCCCAGAAAATGTGGAGGAGCGTTCCGTGTTGCACCTCCAGCAAAAGAGGGAAGTCTGTGGGAAGAGTTTTTGGAGGTAGGGGGGAACCCTATTCCATCTGGATCGGAGCTTGGAGCCTGACTCTGGAGTTTAGCTGGCAATGGAAGCCTCATGTACAAGAATGCAGCTTGGTCCTCCCCCGGTCTGTTCCTGTAAAATTAAAGTGGATGTAAACTCCAAAAATTGTATTTTATTTTTTGATGTCACAGTGTAGAGAATAAGATTTCCTATCATCTGTGCCCAGTCTTGCCACACAGAGTTAATCCAGCGCTGAGCAATCCTCTTTTTATTGTTCAGTGAAATAAAACAGACTTCCAGATAAAGACCAAAGTCCTTGCTTGAGTGACAGGTTATTTACATATCTCGTGCACTAGCTTGCAGACATGCACAGTTTCTGTAAAGTGCACAATTCACATCCCCCTTCCCTCTCCTCCTCTCCTCTCCCGTCCAGCTCTCCCAGGATTGGCTGTCTTTCCTGTGTTTTGATTAAATGTTTTCAAAATATGGGGTGATCCACAGTTCAGTATAACCACTTCCAGACCTTAGGTGTTTTTCAGATTCGGTGTTTGCAAGACTAAAACAGTTTTTTCTGCTAGAAAATTACTTAAAACCCCCAAACATTATATATATTTTTTTCTAACACCCTAGAGAATAAAATAGTGGTCATTCCAATACTTTTTGTCACACCGTATTTGCGCAGCGGTCTTACAAGCGCACTTTTTTTGGAAAAAATTCACTTTTTTTAATAAAAAAATAAGACAACAATAAATTTGGCCCAATTTTTTTATATATTGTGAAAGATAATGTTACGCCGAGTAAAATGATGCCCAACATGTCACGCTTAAAAATTGCGCCCGCTCGTGGCATGGCATCAAAATTTTACCCTTAAAAATCTCGATATGCGATGTTTAAAAAATTCTAGAGATTGCATTTTATGAGCTACACAGTAGCTCTAGGGCTCTAATTATTGCTCTCGCTCTAACGATCGCGGCGATACCTCACTTGTGTGATTTGAACACCGTTTTCATATGCGGGCGCTACTCGCGTATGCGTTCGCTTCTGCGCGCGAGCTCGTCGGGACGGGGCGCTTTAAAAAAATTTTTTTTTTGTTTTCTTATTTATTTTTATTTATTTTATTATTTTTTACACTGAAAAAAAAATAAAATAAATTTGATCACTTTTATTCCTATTACAAGGAATGTAAACATCCCTTGTAATAGAAAAAAGCATGACAGGTCCTCTTAAATACGAGATCTGGGGTCAAAAAGACCTCAGATCTCATATTTGGGCTTAAATGCAAAAAAAAAAAAAAAAAAAAAAAAATGTCATTTTTTCAAATGACCAAAAAAAAAATTTGTCTCTTTAAGAGGCTGGGCGGGACTGACGTTTTGACGTCACTTCCGCCCAGCCGAGCTATGGGGACGGGCGAAGGAGATTTTTCCTTCAGTCTCGTCCCCGCTCACCAGCCGAACGGTCCCGATCGCCTCCGCCGCTACCGACGGCTACGGTAAGCGGCGGAGGGCGCGGGAGAGCGGCGGGAGGGGGGGGGCCCCTCTCCCGCCACCGATAACGGCGATCTCGCTGTGAATCCGCCGCGGAGACCGCCATTATCGGATTCCAGACCGCGCACACTAAAGATTGATACCTCGATTGTGGCAGCAGCTGCTGCCGTTACCGAGATATCAATCTTTAAAAATAGGACGTACATCGTCGTGCGCAGGTCTGGAAGTGGATAAACAGCCATCAGAATATACATAGACAAGAAGCTGTGCAAAATTGTTTAAATCGGGGGTCAATTTTTCTTGTGAGTTTTAACCACTTCAATACCGGGCACTTTTACCCCCCCCCCCCCTTCCCAGGAAAATGTTTAGATTTCAGCGCTGTCGCACTTTAAATGACAATTGCAACACTGTACCCATATGAAATTGTTATCATTTCTTTCAAACAAAGAGCTTTCTTTTGGTGGTATTTAATCACCACTGGGTGTATTATTTTTTGTTTGACCCACAATTATGATTTTTTTTTTTTTTTAAGTTTCTGTTATAAAATTTTGCAAATAAGTAATTTTTCTGTTTTAATGATGAGGCTGCACTGATGAGGAGGCACCGATAGACGGCACTGATGGGGCTGCACTGATGAGGAAGCATCAAAAAGTGTCACAGATGGGGCTGCACTGAGGAGGCATCAATGGGCGGCACTGATGAGGAGGCATCAATAGGTGGCAATGATGAGGCGGATGAGGAGGCATCGAAAGGTGGCACTGATTAGCATTGATGAGGCGGCACTGAGGAGAAAGCGTGGCTAGGCGGCACTGATAGGGCTGCAATGATGATCAGGGCCCCGATTATCTGTGTACATAATTATCCTCGTCATACTTGCTGGTTATCGGCTCTCCACTCATCCCGCTGTGACAGTGTGAGAGAAAAGAAATGCAGATAACCCGGCAAGTGTGTTTACATTTGCACTTACATGATTAGATACAGCTGATCACATGGTAAAGGGCTGCTGTGACTGGCCTTTAACCACAATCTGTGATCAGCTGTGTCCCCAGGGGGCAAGTGATTCTGGGAAGCCCTCCATGGACGCCCTCTCGGAACAGAGCCGTGCTGTAGCCATCTTTAGGCTATAGCACAGGTCTGAAGTGATTAAAAGGGTTACATAGTTAGTCAGGTTGAAAAAAGACACAAGTCCATCCAGTTCAACCACAAAAAATAAACAAACAAAATAAAAAACACAGTACAATCCCATACACCCAACTTCATACCCACAGTTGATCCAGAGGTAGGCAAAAAAAACCAGCAGAGCATGATCCAATTTGCTACAGCAGGGGAAAAAATTCCTTCCTGATCCCCCGAGAGGCAATCGGATTTACCCTGGATCAACTTCACCTACAAATCTTAGTACTCAGTTATTTTATGTACATTTAGGAAAGTATCCAGGCCTTTTTTAAAGCAATCTACTGAGCTGGCCAGAACCGCCTCTGGAGGGAGTCTGTTCCACATTTTCACAGCTCTTACTGTGAAAAAACCTTTCCGTATTTGAAGGTGAAATCTCTTTTCCTCTAGACGTAAAGAGTGCTCCCTTGTCCTCAGTGTTGACCGTAAAGTGAAAACTTAACACCAAGTTCACTATATGGACCTCTTATATATTTATACATGTTGATCATATCCCCCCTAATTCTCCTCTTCTCAAGAGAGAATAAATTCAGTTCCTCTAATCTTTCCTCATAGCTGAGCTCCTCCATGCCTCTTATCAGTTTGGTTGCCCTTCTCTGCACTTTCTCCAGTTCCCTGATATCCTTTTTGAGAACTGGTGCCCAAAACTGAACTGCATATTCCAGATGAGGTCTTACTAATGATTTGTACAGGGGGGCAACATTATATCTCTGTCTCTGGAGTCCATACCTCTCTTAATACAAGAAAGGACTTTGCTCGCTTTGGAAACCGCAGCTTGGCATTGCATGTTATTATTAGTGTTGAGCGGAATACGCCATATTCGATTTCGCGATATATCACGAATATATAGCCGAATATTCGTGAAATATTCGCTAAAATCGAATATTCGTGATATTTTATCCAAAAAAATTTTTTGCGAAATTTTGCTAATGCGAAACTGATTGCGAAATTTCGCTAATGCGAAATTGATTGCGAAATTTTGAAACATTCAATTTCACCTGCCCTTTGGAAAAAGTGTGGTTTTACGTAATGGACCCTGCAACTAACAAGGTATTAATAAAATAAATACATTATTATATAGATTTGAGGGTTTACTTTGACCAATTTGTATATTGATTAGTTTAATAAATATTCAATAACCATAGATTTGTTAAATACAAGTAAACCGTTTACGTTGACATCTCTTAAATGTCTTTATGTTAAACAGTTATTATTCTCATTAAAGAGGTGAAATGCAAATGATGACACGGGACAAAAGATGGAAAATTCTTTGAAGATGTGATACACTGGAAAAACGCACAGAAACACTCCACTCTCTCCTATGACAACTGTGGTAGGAGAACTCTGATTGGCTCTGATGCAAAAGAAGGGCGGAGAAAGTATTCGCGAATATTCGGAAATCGAATATTCGCGATTGCGAATATTCGGCAACATAAAAGGATCGCCTCAGCTTAGCTACTCGGCCCAGGGTCTCTAATCATACCAGCAATGCTTTTAGACGTCGATGGAGATCACTAGGATGTGATCTGTTTTAAAAATAAAATTGAAAAAATACGAATATTCGGAATAGCGAATATTGGCCGCGAAATTCGAGTTATTCGCGAATATTCGAATATGCCATATTCGTAACGAATATTCGCAATGCGAATATTCGTGAGCAACACTAGTTATTATTGAGCTTATGATCTACCAAGACCCCCAGATCCTTCTCCACTACAGATCCCCCCAGTTGTACTCCCCCTAGTATGTATGATGCATGCATATTCTTATTCCCTAAGTGCATAACTTTACATTTATCAACATTAAACCTCATCTGCCACTTAGTCGCCCAATTAGACAGAGCATTGAGGTCGGCTTGTAAATTGGCGACATCCTGTAAGGACGTTATTCCACTGCATAGCTTGGTGTCATCTGCAAAGACAGAAATGTTACTTTTGATCTCAGACCCGATATCATTTATATAGTTATTAAAAAGTAAGGGTCCCAGCACTGAACCTTGGGGTACACCACTGATAACCTTGGACCATTCAGAGTAAGAATCATTAACCACGACTCTCTGAATTCTGTCTTTCAGCCAGTTTTCTATCCATTTACAAACTGATATATCCAATCCTGTAGACCTTACCTTACACATGAGCCGTGTGTGCGGAACTGTATCGAACGCTTTTGCAAAATCCAAATATATCACGTCCACAGCCACGCCTCTGTCCAGGGTTTTACTTACCTCTTCATAAAAGGAAATCAGGTTTGTCTGACAACTTCTGTCTTTCATGAATCCATGTTGTCTGCTGCTTAAATAGTTTTTTTGCAGCAAGAACTCCTCTATGTGGTATATGTACCCTCACTTTATCTGCACGTTGGCTTTAGATATACTTTAATACTCTTCTATTCCATTAGAGATTGTGATAATTATTATGCACTGGAGCACTTACAGGAAGTATAAAAGCTGTTGGAATCCTTTCGGGAGTGGAGCAGTCTTTTAGTGACTGGATATGAATACACGGGAGTGGAGATTAAGAAGAGATGAACATTAAATAAAACATTCTCGATAATTCTTTCCATCCTTTGAAAGGAAAAGATCTCATTCACACGGCATTGCAGTTGCCTATGGAGGATCCCGTGTTACAGTCCACTGTCTGTACGTACGTTTGATCAACGCTTATGTGCGCACAGACTTGCAGTGTAAATGGCATCTATTGGCTGCCACCGCCACTCTGCAAGATGCTAGGACACAGGCGGCGTCTGCTGCCAGCAGCCTAGCAACGAAGGTTGCCAGTCTGGCCACCAGTTCCCCATCAGGTCCACCCCTAGAGATGGTGGGAAAAGCTGTTACTGATGAATTGAAAAACACATATGTGAGCGTCAACAAGGCTGCACACCCCAGAAAAATTGCAAAATGGGAGGATTCCCCCCAAGGGTTTTTTTTTTAGCAGCTGGATAAGTTAGATCAAATTTTAACTACCTAACTACATGCGCCATCCCAATGGGGGGTTTACAGCGATTAGCAGCAGGAGGCAGCCATATTGAAAGGCTCCTGCAAACACTTGCATGTGATCTCATGTGCCTGTATATGGGGTTGGGGCTCAGATATTTTTGGGGTGATTTTGTTATCACATAGGGGACTAAAAGTCCCCCTATGTGATACAATTTTGTTGTGACAGGCTCTCTTTATTGAGACATCAGGGGTCTAGAGTGGCGGGGGAAACAGACAGCCACACCCAGAAGTGATATTATACAAGTTTCTAACTAGGCAGGGGGAGAGCAACAAATGGATGTTTACTAGTCTCTCTCCTCTCCACCCAGGGGTACCCGTGATGCTGGTCCCAGGTCCACAGGTAGGAAAGCGAGGGCTGGGAAACATAATTGGAGGGGTCACACTGGGGGGGGGGGACTCGGCTTGGCCCTCCCGGCTGCCACATCATTGGTCTTGATTGACAGCAGCGGGAGCCAATGTAATGGATGAAAATTGGGCCGGTTAAACAGGGATGATCGATCCATCGATCCGTCTCTGGCCGACTTCAGTAGACGGCTCCTGAGATTCAGATCAGCACAATTTTTGGGAAGCACTTGGGCTGCCTCTGGATATCAGAAGACATGCGTTCCTCTAATGTGTTTCTACAGCTGATGCCATCTGTTCTCATTGCGCAATGTTCCCACCATTCCCAAACTTGTACACACAAAACAACCGGAATCTTCCTTCCAGAACTGGAATCTTCTCCTTCTCTGCAGCTGGCTACACACTGAGCAATATGACAGGTCCAAGCGGTACGAGGACGGGGCCACCCAGTTGCGGGGGAGAGGGGTTGCAGAATTGTTAATGCATGATGTAGAATGGGTGTAGCTCCCTAAACCTGTTCCCCCCCCCCCCCTGCTAGCTGGCCCGGGTGGATGCGCGTGGACTGTGCATGCATGGCCAATCGCTTGCTCCCAAATAAATGGGGGGAAGGGGGTGAGTGGGTGTCCTGGAGCAAGGTGACGAATCAAGGCACAAATTTGGAGCATATGTGTAGTAAGGGGGCGTGGCTAAACAAATGCCCCCCCCCAGTGATGCTGCCCCTCCTGCCCTCACCCTGAATCCACACAGAGCTTCCGCTGCGTAATGTGTTGGCTAATGATTGAATAATAACATTGTATTCCAACTAAAGCCCTGTACACAAGGCCGGGAATCCCGTCAGGAAAAAAACATTGGTTTTCCTGGCGGGATTCCTGGCAAGCTTTTCTTGCAGAGCCGTGCATACAGACGGCCATTAAAAAAAAAACGCTGTTCTTTTGAATGGCAAGAATGCGGTGCCGTCATCGACTACGATGAGCCGGCGCTCGTCACATTCGATGCCGTCGCCGCCATCTTGCTACACCCTACACTATGCCTTGTATGCTACCGCGCATGCCTCGAAGGATTATCGGGCATGCGCGGGTTTACCTTCGGACAGGCAAGCATACAGACGACCGGTTTTCTCGGCAGTAAACGCTCTGCCGGGAATCCCGACGAGAAAATAGACAGCCAGGTTCTCTATTTTCTGCCGGGAAAACCGGTCGCGTGTACGAGGCTTAAAGAGGAAGTAAACCCTGATGGGTTTTACTTCCTCTTTTGCTACATTAACCGCTTAACGACCGCCGCATGTATATGTACGTCCACAGAATGGCACGTACAGGCATATGGGCGTACATGTACGTCCCTGCCTTTCCGCGGGTCGGCGGACCGACCCCCCCCGTTACATGCGGCGGTCGGAAATCGTCGGGGAGCGATCCGGGACGAGGGCGCGGCTATTCGTTTCTAGCCGCCCCCTCGCGATCGTTTCCCGGAGCTAAAGAACGGGGAGAGCCGTATTTAAACATGGCTTTCCCGTGCTTCACTGTGGCGGCTGCATCGATCGAGTGATCCCTTTTAAAGGGAGACTTGATCGATGACGTCAGTCCTACAGCCACACCCCCCTACAGTTGTAAACACACACTAGGTGAACCCTAACTCCTACAGCGCCCCCTGTGGTTAACTCCCAAACTGCAACTGTCATTTTCACAATAAACGATGCAATTTAAATGCATTTTTTGCTGTGAAAATGACAATGGTCCCAAAAAATTTGTCAAAATTGTCCGAAGTGTCCGCCATAATGTCGCAGTCACAAAAAAAAACGCTGATCGCCGCCATTAGTAGTGAAAAAAAAAAATAATAAAAATGCAATAAAACTATCTCCTATTTTGTAAACGCTATAGATTTTGCGCAAACCAACCGATAAACGCTTATTGTGATTTTTTTTTTATACCAAAAATAGGTAGAAGAATACGTATCGGCCTAAACTGAGGAAAACCAAAAAATGTTATATATGTTTTTGGGGGATATTTATTATAGCAAAAAGTAAAAAATATAGCATTTTTTTCAAAATTGTCGCTCTATTTTTGTTTATAGCGCAAAAAATAAAAACCGCAGAGGTGATCAAATACCACCAAAAGAAAGCTCTATTTGTGGGAAAAAAAGGACGCCAATTTTGTTTGGATGCCACGTCGCACGACCGCGCAATTGTCTGTTAAAGCGACGCAATGCCGAATCGCAAAACTTGGCCTGGGCATTTAGCTGCCTAAAGGTCCGGGGCTTAAGTGGTTAACAGCCTGCAAATGTCCCCTTTCTAGACATGTGCAGTTTGTTTCGTTCTGAATTAAAATTTGTCTGAAATTTGACTTTTTTTTAATTCAAGTTCCGTCCAAATTTTTCTTTTTTCATTAGTTTAAATTTGGTATTATTGTAATTCGAATTTCCGAATTACAATAATACCGAATTTAAACGAATGGAAAAAAATAATTTGGACGGAACTTGAATTTGAATAGATTCAAATACGTTTTTGAATCAAATTTGAATCGTTTTTGAATTTCCAGAGAGTAAAATATAATAGAAAATAGAGGAATAGAATAGAAAAAAATATAATGGAATAGAAAAGACTACAACAGAAAATAAAAGAATAGAATATAATAGAGTAAAACAGAAACAAAATAAAAAAATAAAAGAATGGGGGAAACAAAGAATAGACTATACTAGATTAGAAAACAATAGAATAAGAAAAAATGGAATAGAAAAAATATAACCATTTCCCAAAGTTCAAATAGAATCAATTCAAATTTTGAGTAGAATAGAAAAGAATAGATTAGAATAGAAAAACAACTGAATACAATAGGGCCAGTTTCACAAAGACTTACGACGGGCGTATCAGTAGATACGCCGTCGTAAGTCTGAATCTGCGCCGTCGCAACTTTAAGCGTATGCTCAAACTGAGATACGCTTAAATGTTGCTAAGATACGGCCGGCGTAAGTCTCCTACGCCGTCGTATCTTAACTGCATATTTATGCTGGCCGCTAGGGGCGTGTACGCTGATTTACGCCTAGAATATGTAAATCAGCTAGATACGCGAATTCACAAACGTACGCCCGGCCATCGCAGTACAGATACGCCGTTTACGTAAGGGGTTTGCAGGCGTAAAGATAAACCACCACAAACATGGCGCGGCCAATGTTAAGTATGGACGCCGGAACCGCGTCGAATTTTTCACATTTTACGTCGTTTGCGTAACTCGTCCGTGAATGGGGCTGGCCGTAATTTACGTTCACGTCGAAAGCCTGACGATTTGCCGACGTCATTTGGAGCATGCGCACTGGGATACGGCCACGGACGGCGCATGCGCCGTTCGATCGAAACGTCATTTACGTGGGGTCACAGTTAATATACATAAAACACGCCCACAGCTTCTACATTTGAATTAGGCGGCCCTAATACGCTACGCCGCCTTAACTTTAGACGCAAGTGCTTTGAGAATACAGCACTCGCCTCTCAAAGTAGCGGCGGCGTAGCGTAACTACAATACGCTACGCCTGCCTAAAATTACGCCGAGCTACGTGGATCTGGCCCAATAGAATATAACCATCTTCTGAAATTTCGAATTTCAAATGGAATAAATTTTGAATAGAAAATAATAGAATAGAAAATAAAATAATAGAATAGAAAAGAATAGATTAGAATAGGAAGATGGTTATATTATTTCTATTTTATTGTATTATTATTTTTTTATTCAATTTGATTGTATTCCATTCTGTTCTTTTATTTTCTACTGTTTTACTATTTTCAATTTTTTTTTATTCTATTCCTTTATTTTCTATTCTATTTTGTTCTGTTTTACAATTTTTTCTCTATTCTATTCCTTTATTTTCTATTCTATTTTTTTCTGTTTTACAATTTTTTCTCTATTCTATTCCTTTATTTTCTTTTCTATTTTATTGTTTTTGGAAACTTGAAAACTATTCGAAGACTTTTTGCATTTGAAAACTATTCGAAATTGATCCAAAAATGATCTGAATTTTGAATACAAATAAACAAAACAAATTCCAAAAACAAATTAAACGGGTTAAACGAATTTAACTAAACCCATTTTTCATTCTGCACATGTCTAGGTCCTTTCACTTGTGCGACCCTGGCTGTGATTTTGTTGTGACTTGAAGCAGTGCCTGTGTAATGTTGAGGTCTATGGACCTCAAGTCACATCAAAGTCGGACCAAATTAGTGCATGGAATACTTTGAAGTCGCACATTGGAAATCATGGGGTACGACTTGCCCTGTGGCTTTACAGTCCCAAGTCGCAGGACAAGTCACACACGTGTGAAAGGGGCCTAAACACATAATTGTCATCTCACTCTCTTATTTCTCCCTCTCTGTCATCTCTCTCTTCTCCCTCTCTGTCATCTCTCTCTTCTCTCTCCTGTCACCTCTCTCTTCTCTCCCCTGTCACCTCTCTCTTCTCTCCCCTGTCATCTCTCTCTTCTCTCCCCTGTCAACTCTCTCTTCTCTCCTCTCTCTCTTCTCTCCTCTGTCATCTCTCTCTTCTCTCCCCTGTCATCTCTCTCTTCTCTCCCCTGTCAACTCTCTCTTCTCTCCCCTGTCATCTCTCTCTTGTCTCCTCTGTCATCTCTCTTCTCTCCCCTGTCATCTCTCTCTTATTTCTCCCTCTCTGTCATCTCTCTCTTCTCTCTCCTGTCACCTCTCTCTTCTCTCCCCTGTCACCTCTCTCTTCTCTCCTCTGTCACCTCTCTCTTCTCTCCTCTGTCATCTCTCTCTTCTCTCCTCTGTCATCTCTCTCTTCTCTCCCCTGTCATCTCTCTCTTCTCTCCCCTGTCATCTCTCTCTTCTCTCCCCTGTCATCTCTCTCTTCTCTCCTCTGTCATCTCTCTCTTCTCTCCTCTGTCATCTCTCTCTTCTCTCCTCTGTCATCTTTCTCTTCTCTCCCCTGTCATCTCTCTCTTCTCTGTCATCTCTCTTCTGTCATCTCTCTCTTCTCTCCTATGTCATCTCTCTCTTCTCTCCTCTGTCATCTCTCTCTTCTCTCCCCTGTCACCTCTCTCTTGTCTCCTCTGTCACCTCTCTCTTGTCTCCCCTGTCATCTCTCTCTTCTCTCCTCTGTCATCTCTCTCTTCTCTCCTCTGTCACCTCTCTCTTCTCTCCTCTGTCCTCTCTCTCTTCTCTCCTCTGTCATCTCTCTCTCCCCTGTCTCTCTCTCTTCTCTCCTCTGTCATCTCTCTCTTCTCTCCTCTGTCATCTCTCCCCTGTCATCTCTCTCTTCTCTCCCCTGTCTCTCTCTCTTCTCTCCTCTGTCATCTCTCTTCTCTCCCCTGTCTCTCTCTTCTCCCCTCTGTCCTCTCTCTCCCCTGTCACCGCTCTCTTCTCTCCTCTGTCATCTCTCTCTTCTCTCCTCTGTCATCTCACTCTTCTCTCCCCTGTCATCTCTCTCTTCTCTCCCCTGTCATCTCTCTCTTCTCTCCCCTGTCATCTCTCTCTTCTCTCCTCTGTCATCTCTCTCTTCTCTCCTCTGTCATCTCTCTCTTCTCTCCTCTGTCATCTCTCTCTTCTCTCCTCTGTCATCTCTCTCTTCTCTCCTCTGTCATCTCTCTCTTCTCTCCTCTGTCATCTCACTCTCTTATTTCTCCCTCTCTGTCATCTCTCTCTTCTCTCCCCTGTCATCTCTCTCCTCTGTCATCTCTCTCTTCTCTCCTCTGTCATCTCTCTCTTCTCTCCTCTGTCATCTCTCTCTTCTCTCCTCTGTCATCTCTCTCTTCTCTCCTCTGTCATCTCTCTCTTCTCTCCTCTGTCAGCTCTCTCTTCTCTCCTCTGTCATCTCTCTCTTCTCTCCTCTGTCATCTCTCTCTTTTCTCCTCTGTCATCTCTCTCTTCTCTCCCCTGTCATCTCTCTCTTCTCTCCTCTGTCATCTCTCTCTTCTCTCCTCTGTCATCTCTCTCTTCTCTCCTCTGTCAGCTCTCTCTTCTCTCCTCTGTCATCTCTCTCTCCTCTGTCATCTCTCTCTCTTATTTCTCCCTCTCTGTCATCTCTCTTCTCTCCTCTCTCTCTTCTGTCATCTCTCTCTTCTCTCCCCTGTCATCTCTCTCTTCTCTCCTCTGTCAGCTCTCTCTTCTCTCCTCTGTCAGCTCTCTCTTCTCTCCTCTCTCATCTCTCTCTTCTGTCATCTCTCTCTTCTCTCCTCTGTCATCTCACTCTCTTATTTCTCCCTCTCTGTCATCTCTCTCTTCTCTCCTCTGTCATCCCACTCTCTTATTTCTCCCTCTTCTCTCCTCTGTCATCTATCTCTTCTCTCCTCTGTCAGCTCTCTCTTCTCTCCTCTCTCTCTTCTCTGTCAGCTCTCTCTTCTCTCCTCTGTCATCTCTCTCTCCTCTGTCATCTCTCTCTTCTCTCCTCTGTCATCGCTCTCTTCTCTGTCATCTCTCTTCTCTCCTCTGTCATCTCTCTTCTCTCCCCTGTCACCTCTCTTCTCTCCCCTGTCAACTCTCTCCTGTCTCTTCTGTCCTCTGTCATCTCTCTCTTCTCTCCCCTGTCATCTCTCTCTCTCCTCTGTCATCTCTCTCCACTGACATCTCACTCTCTTATTTCTCCCTCTCTGTCATCTCTCTCTTCTCTCCTCTGTCATCTCTCTCTTCTCTCCTCTGTCATCTCTCTCTTCTTCTCTCCCCTGTCATCTCTCTCTTCTCTCCCCTGTCATCTCTCTCTTCTCTCCTCTGTCATCTCTCTCTTCTCTCCTCTGTCATCTCTCTCTTCTCTCCCCTGTCATCTCTCTCTCTTCTCTCCCCTGTCATCTCTCTCTCTTCTCTCCCCTGTCATCTCTCTCTCTTCTCTCCCCTGTCATCTCTCTCTCTTCTCTCCCCTGTCATCTCTCTCTTCTCTCCCCTGTCATCTCTCTCTCTTCTCTCCCCTGTCATCTCTCTCTTCTCTCCTCTGTCATCTCTCTCTTCTCTCCTCTGTCATCTCTCTCTTCTCTGTCATCTCTCCTCTGTCATCTCTCTCTTCTCTCCTCTGTCATCTCTCTCTTCTCTCCTCTGTCATCTCTCTCTTCTCTCCTCTGTCATCTCTCTTCTGTCACCTCTCTCTCCTCTCCTCTGTCATCTCTCTCTTGTCTTCTCTGTCATCTCTCTTCTCTCCTCTGTCATCTCTCTCTTCTCTCCTCTGTCATCTCTCTCTTCTCTCCTCTGTCATCTCTCTCTTCTCTCCTCTGTCATCTCTCTCTTCTCTCCTCTGTCATCTCTCTCTTCTCTCCTCTGTCATCTCTCTCTAGTCTCCTCTGTCATCTCTCTCATCTGACCTCTCTGTCATCTCACTCTATCAACTTTCTCTGTCATCTCTCTCCTCTCCATTATCTCTTTCCTCTCTATCATCTCTCTCTCTCCCCTCTCTATCATCTCTCTCTCCTCTCTATAATCTCTCTCTCCTCTCTATCATCTCTCTCCCCTGTCATTTCTCTCTCTCCTCTATCATCGTTCCTCTTTATAAAGCTGAATTATTATATAAAAGTAAGTAAGTATTCGGTGAGTCTCTCCGGTGTCGGTGGTGAGGAGAGGAGTGTAGTCGTCTCTCTCTCCCCTCTCTATCATCCCTCTCTCCTCTCTATCATCGTTCCTCTTTATAAAGCTGAATTATTATATAAAAGTAAGTAAGTATTCGGTGAGTCTCTCCCTCCCTCCTCTCTCCGGTGTCGGTGGTGAGGAGAGGAGTGTAGTCGTCTCTCTCTCTCTGTCAGACATGAATCACTTCCCGCCCCCCCCCCTCATCACTGACCCCCCTCCTCCTCCTCCTCTCTCCTCCCCTCCCCCCGGCCTCCTCTCCTCACACACTCCTCTCTCTCCTCTCCTCAGGTCGGTGGTGATGTCGGTGTCGGTGTCGGATTGGTTCTGGTGGGATCGGATCTGGTTGCCGTGTAATTATACATGGAAGGATCTGGAGAACGATGAGGGGACCGGAGCCGTGTCCCCCGCCCAGCTCTATGTCACCTTACCGCTGGCCCTGGCCTTCATCCTCCTCCGACTCTTCTATGAGAGGTAAGTCACCCTCCCTTCCCCCCTCCTCCTCCGAGGTAAGTGTCCCCCCCACCCCCCGGGAGAAGTTTGCACTTGTTGATCCTGTAGTGTGTGAGGGGGAGACGGCGTATGTTGGTGACATTCCGGTCTGTGAGCCCCTCCCCCTTTATTATGGGATGTCTCCGGTGACACGTGTCCCCATAGGACGGATTTCTGGGACTTTTGTTGTTGTTTGCAGGAGTCTTGTATGTGCTCTATGTTATGTTGTCACCCCGGGGTCACCCTCTGAGGGGGGGGGGGGGCTATGCTGTCACCCTCTGAGGGGGGGGGGCGCTATGCTGTCACCCTCTGAGGGGGGGGCTATGATGTCACCCTCTGGAAGGCACTGTGCTGTCACCCTGGGATCACCCTCTAGGGGGCGTTATGCTGCCACCCTCTGGGGGGCACTGTGCTGTCACCCCGGGATCACCCTCTGGGGGGGGGGGGGCGTTATGCTGCCACCCTCTGGGGGGCACTGTGCTGTCACCCCGGGATCACCCTCTGGGGGGGGGGGGGGCGTTATGCTGCCACCCTCTGGGGGGCACTGTGCTGTCACCCCGGGATCACCCTCTGGGGGGGGGGCGTTATGCTGCCACCCTCTGGGGGGCACTGTGCTGTCACCCCGGGATCACCCTCTGGGGGGGGGGGGGGCGTTATGCTGCCACCCTCTGGGGGGCACTGTGCTGTCACCCAGGGATCACCCTCTGGGGGGCGTTATGCTGTCACCCTCTGGAAGGCACTGTGCTGTCACCCCGGGATCACCCTCTGGGGGGGGGGGGGGGGCGTTATGCTGCCACCCTCTGGGGGGCACTGTGCTGTCACCCAGGGATCACCCTCTGGGGGGGGCGTTATGCTGCCACCCTCTGGGGGGCACTGTGCTGTCACCCAGGGATCACCCTCTGGGGGGCGTTATGCTGTCACCCTCTGGAAGGCACTGTGCTGTCACCCCGGGATCACCCTCTGGGGGGGGGGGGGCGTTATGCTGCCACCCTCTGGGGGGCACTGTGCTGTCACCCAGGGATCACCCTCTGGGGGGCGTTATGCTGTCACCCTCTGGAAGGCACTGTGCTGTCACCCCGGGATCACCCTCTGGGGGGGGGGGGGGGCGTTATGTTGCCACCCTCTGGGGGGCACTGTGCTGTCACCCAGGGATCACCCTCTGGGGGGGGCGTTATGCTGCCACCCTCTGGGGGGCACTGTGCTGTCACCCAGGGATCACCCTCTGGGGGGCGTTATGCTGTCACCCTCTGGAAGGCACTGTGCTGTCACCCCGGGATCACCCTCTGGGGGGGGGGGGGGGCGTTATGCTGCCACCCTCTGGGGGGCACTGTGCTGTCACCCAGGGATCACCTACTGGGGGGCGTTATGCTGTCACCCTCTGGAAGGCACTGTGCTGTCACCCCGGGATCACCCTCTGGGGGGGGGGGGGCGTTATGCTGCCACCCTCTGGGGGACACTGTGCTGTCACCCGGGATCACCCTCTGGGGGGCGTTATGCTGCCACCCTCTGGGGGGAACTGTGCTGTCACCCCGGGATCACCCTCTGGGGGGGGCGTTATGCTGCCACCCTCTGGGGGGCACTGTGCTGTCACCCCGGGATCGCCCTCTGGGGGTTTTATGCTGCCACCCTCTGGGGGGCACTTTGCTGTCACCCCGGGACCATCCTCTGGAGGGGCACTATGCTGTCGCCCTCTGGAAGGCACTGTACTGTCACCCCTTGAGCACCCTCTGGGGGGGCACTATGTCACCCCAGGACCACCCACTGGGGGGGCACTATGCCATTACCCTCTGGGGGGGGCACTATGTCACCCCAAGACCACCCACTAGGGGGCACTATGCCGTCACCCCAGGACCAACTTTTGGGGGGCGTTATGCCATTACCCTCTGGGAGGCACTGTGCCGTCACCCCAGGAACACCCTCTGGGGGGGCACTATGCCATCACCCTCTGGGGGGGCACTATGCCGTCACCCCAGGATCACCCTCTGGGGGGGCACTATGCCGTCACCCCAGGATCACCCTCTGGGGGGCACTATGCAGTCACCTTTTGGGGGATAACGTCGTGCATGACTTCAGAAATAAATGTAAAAAATCACCCCGGTACCGTGCGCTTTGGAGGCCGCAAACGCACTGCGATTGTTAGAGGTGCTGCGGGGGGCCGTTAACCCTTTCACTTATTTTTTTGATCAGCTGTGTCCAATCACAATGTAAACAGGATTTGCCGGTTATCGGCATTCTTTCCTCACACTGACAACATGTGAGGAGAGGAGAGCCGGTAAGCGCCAATCCACACAGGGGACATCTACACTGACAATCAGCATCCTGATTATCAGTGCAGTGCTGCCAATCTGTGCCAGTGCTCATCAGTGATGCCTGTCAGTGCCGCATATCATTGCAGCCTATTGGTGCCCATCAGTGCCACATATCAGTGCAGCCTCATCAATGCCAATATGTGCCCACCAGTGCTGCCAAACTATGCTAATCTGGGCCTATCAGTGATGCCTGTCAGTGCCTATATTGGTGCAGCCTTATCTTTGCTAACCAGTGCCGCCTCATCAATGCCAATCTGTGCCCACCAGTGCTGCCAAACTATGCTAATCTGGGCCTATCAGTGATGCCTGTCAGTGCCTATATTAGTGCAGCCTTATCTGTGCCAACCAGTGCCGCCTCATCAATGCCAATCTGTGCCCACCAGTGCTGCCAAACTGTCAATCAGTGCCTATATTAGTGCAGCCTTATCAGTGCCACCTGAGCCATATTTCACCAGTGCTGTGCCACATATCACCAGTGCGGCCAAACTGTGCTAATCTGTGCCAATCATTGCCTCAATTAGTGCAGCCTCATCCATGCCAATCTGTGCCGCATATCAGTGCTGCTAAACTATGCTAATTTGTGGCCATCAGTGATGCCTGTCAGTGCCTATATTAGCGCAGCCTCATCTGTGCCCACCAGTGCTGCCAAACTGTGCTAATCTATGCCAATTAGTGCAGCCTTGTCAGTGCCACCTATCTGTGCCGCATATAAAGTGGAGCCAATCTGTACCCACCAGTGCTGCCAATCTATGCCCACTAGTGACACACCCATCAGTGCAGCCTCATCAGTGGCAATCTGCCCACAAGTGCCGCATATTAGTGCGTCCAATCTGTGCCCGCCTGTAATGCCTGTCGGTGCAGCTTCAGCAGTGCCAATCTGTGCCCACCAGTGCTGCCAAACTGTGCTAATCTATGCCAATTAATGCAGCCTTGTCAGTGCCACCTATCTGTGCCGCATATAAAGTGGAGCCAATCTGTACCCACCAGTGCTGCCAATCTATGCCCACTAGTGACACACCCATCAGTGCAGCCTCATCAGTGGCAATCTGCCCACAAGTGCCGCATATTAGTGCGTCCAATCTGTGCCCGCCTGTAATGCCTGTCGGTGCAGCTTCAGCAGTGCCAATCTGTGCCCACCAGTGCTGCCAAACTGTGCTAATCTATGCCAATTAATGCAGCCTTGTCAGTGCCACCTATCTGTGCCGCATATAAAGTGGAGCCAATCTGTACCCACCAGTGCTGCCAATCTATGCCCACTAGTGACACACCCATCAGTGCAGCCTCATCAGTGGCAATCTGCCCACAAGTGCCGCATATTAGTGCGTCCAATCTGTGCCCGCCTGTAATGCCTGTCGGTGCAGCTTCAGCAGTGCCAATCTGTGTCCACCAGTGCTACCAATCTGCCAATCCATACCCATCAGTGAAGACGAAAAATCCCTTATTTACAAAATGTTATAATGAAAAGTAAGGAAAACTTTTTTTTTTTTTTTTCAAAATGTCGGTCTTATTTGGTTAGTTTTAGCAGAAGAAAAAAAAGTGATTAAAAACCACCAAAATCAATCTTTATTTTTCTGAAGAAAATGATAAAAATGGAATCTGGGTACAGTGTTGTATGTCATTCAGCACTAAAAGCTGATAAATGTCTTGGACAGGAAGGGGGTGCTAGAATTATTGCTCTCACTCCAGCATGTACGACCGTATGTAATGTGTATTGCAGTTGGTATATGGGGAGAGGGGGTGCCTCTAACATCTTTTGGGCGGGGGGGGGGGGGGAATTGTATGTGCTTGAGTTTAACTTTTATTTTTTGCGATTTAAAAAAAAACTATTACTTAGGCCCCTTTCAGACGTCCGCTCCGCCTGTCCGTTATTACGAATCCGTTAACGGACTTGTAATACATCCCTATGGGATCGCGTCCGTTAGCGGATGGAGCATCCGCTAGCGTCCGCGTCCGTCGGGATCCGGTTTTTGGACAGAAGAAAACCCTATTTTTCTTCCGTCCGGCGGAACGGAACTGATGCAGACGGACAGACGGTCCGTCTGCATCTGGTTCCCCATAGGGCAGAGCGGAGCTGAGACAGGGCGGTCCCTGCACTGTGTGCGGGGACCGCCCTATCCGCCGACAGCTCAGCGGGGATCCCCGCTGAGCCGACGGAGACACACGGAGCGGTCCCAGAAACGGTCCGCTCCGTGTGAAAGAGCCCTTAAAGATTAGTTCTGCATCCCCCCTCCTGCTTTGTCAATGGGCTGGCTGTGGGTGCGGGGGGGGGGGGGGGGCAAGGAGGAGGGGGGGGGGGGCAAAGTTCTCTCTCACTGCCACAGCAAAGAAGTGAACTATAGGTATCTATCTCTATCACATACATTTTTTTTGGGGGGGGGGATTGAGTAAGGGAGGGTTATTACCCCTGTCAGTTTTTTTTTTTTTGCCATCTGTGTCCCATTGGGGAGATTTCCCTTAATTTCTTGTCCCAAAGCCAAACAGGAAGTGAGAGGAAATCCCTGCAAAGTGAGGGAACGTTTTCCCTCCTATTCTTGTTCTGGCGACAACCCAAAAATGTTGGGATTTTTTTTTTTTACTTTCACTCTCAATGATAATGACAAGAAACAGGAAGTTGGCTGTATAAGGTATTTACTGGCAGAAAAAAAATGTTTTACTATCCAAAGTTAAAACGACAACAAGGGCAGAAGATTTAATAGATGGAAAGATGAAAAAAAATTACTGAAGTTCCACTTTAAGGCAATAAATTGATTTGACATTGATAATAATCTGAAAGTCCAATTCAACCTTTCTATTGCCACCCTGAAAATGATCAGTTGGGGTGTCACTGTCATGTGTTATTTATATACGATTGTCATCCTATGTAGACAAAATGATCTGGTTGAGGAGGCGGTCACCTAATTTCTGTGGGTACAGACCCCCCCCCTGTATTGGGTTCAGATCACCCTGTATTGGGTACAGAACTCCCCTATATTGGGTACAGACTCCCCCTGTATCGGGTACAGATCCCCCTGTATTGGGTACAGATCCCCCTGTATTGGGTACAGATCCCCCTTGTATTGGATATAGACCCCCCCTTTATTGGGTAAAACCCCCCCCCCCTTATATTGGGAACAGATCCCCCCATATATTGGGAACAGATCCCCCCCATATATTGGGAACAGAGCCCTCTGTATTGGGAACAGACCCCCCCCCCTGTATTGGGAACAGATCCCCCCTATATTGGGAACAGATCCCCCCCTATATTGGATACAGATCCCTCCTATATTACCCCACCACTGATCTATGTATGAAGAGACAGTGTGGTAACACGGATAGTTTTGTAGAATTGTCCTGTATTCCTGTGTGCTGGGACTCTGTGTCGGCTTGTCTTCATACTCAGCACACAGGGCTTGGCATTGGAAGCCTCCGGCCGTGTCTCATGGGGTATCATGAGTCACAGTTGACTTCCGTGTGCTGCTCACCAGATCACACACAGGCAATGCGGAAGCACGGGGTGTGGAGCAAGAAGTGCCAGTTATTAGGCTGCTAATAAAACTGCAGTGTACTGAGTCCTATACATAACCTTTAAAATATTTACAGAGAGGTGATGTCTTCTTGTCAAAGATAAAAGATTCAGAGAGATGGATGCTGCCGGTGTCTCTTATCCCAAAGCAAACATTGGCAATCAGCACAGGTTATCTGACCGGTCTGATGTCACCCCATGTTACCCAAGAGAGGTCAGCCTGGTGACGTGTGTCTGCGCCCTCCACATGAGCGTGTCACCTGATCTCGCCATCATCTCCTGTCTTAAAGTGGAACTCCCCGCGCCTTGTATTTTTTATTTTTATTTTTGTAACTCCTCTTACCTCTTTAAAATCCAGAGGATCCTGGAACAGCGTTCACTTGCAGTTGTACATTGCGATTAGCTGCGTTCACGTGCGTATACGCGCGGCTGCGTTGGAACATTCTTGCCATTTCTGATGTGCTTCCTGTTGTTTTTCTTTTCTTGCTATCTGCAGGAGAAATAGTACACTGTGATTAGCTGCAGTTATGTGCAGATAGCTGCAATAAATCGTTCCTGGACGCAGTCAAATACATTTATCCAACCGTACCAAACCCCATGTAACAAAACCGTTGCTAAATGCAGTGTGTGAATGGGGACATAGGAAAGCATTGTCTGAGTTTAGCTGCAGTAGATAACTTGATCTATCCACAGCTAAAAGCTGAATTATATCCGCCCGTGTGAAAGGGGCGCATAGTGCACAGTCTACACATAGTAGTTAAAGGATCACTAAAGTAAATATTATTTTTTTAAATAACAAACATGTTATACTTACCAGCTTGTTTTGCACAGAGTGGCCCTCGATCCACGTCTTCTGGGGTCCCTTGGCGGCTGTCTCGGCTCCCCCCCCCCCGCAAGGACTCAACACCTTCATGCGAGCTTGCACTGAGTTGTTTTTGCGGGCGCGCTCCCGTGATGCAGCCGGCGGCCATAGCCGCTCACTGTATCGCTCGGCCACGCCCCCCCCCCCCCCGGCGTGCCGTGTCATTGGCTGCGCTGCTTTAAATCAATGAATGAATGAGCTGGGAAGACGGCCGAGAAGCCTGCGCGTTCACGGAGCGGGACTATCGAGGGGTCAGGTAAGTAAAGGGGGGGTTCGGGGGGCCTCTAATCCGCAGATGTTTTTTCATCTTAAAGCGGAGTTCCACCCAAAAGTGGAACTTCCGCTTAATCCACTCCTCGCCCCCTTACATGCCACATTTGGCATGTCATTTTTTTGGGGGGGGGGAGTGGGGGCTTCAGGAGAAGGGGACTTCCTTTCCCACTTCCTCCTTCCGCCGAGGGGCTGCTAAGGTGAATAGTCTAATCGCCTTTAGGCAGCCCCTCCCTGTAGGCGATCACCTGGGACATGTGACAGGTCCCAGGCGATCGCCTGTCCAATCGGATGGCGCAGCGCCGCTCGCGCATGCGCAGTGGGTGCCCGGCCGTAAAGCCGTCACGGCCGGGTGCCCACACTTAGAATGAAGACGCCGGCCGCTGGAACGTGGAGCAGGTGAGAGTATGTTTATTAACATTAAAAACGACTGGAACACCCCTTTAATGCATAAAATGCATTAAGGTGAGAAAATTTTATTATTTTTTTTTTTTTTTCAGCAGCTGATTTAAAGTAGCGATGCACTAAAATTTCAGCCACCAAAAATGGGGTTTACAGCGTTGTGCCAATAATGGCTGCTGAAAACTCCTGTGATATTGCTGCGATTTTTACCTGGCTTATGGTGTGTTTTTCATAGGTGTTTTTGGTTGCGGTTTGCCAAATATGAACCAAAAATGTAGCATGCAGGATTTTTAACACAGCTTCATAAAGTGCCGATAATGGCCAACAATAAATTCATATTCACTTAAATTCATGATATTAATTAAAAAGTCGCGATTCTCGGTCAGGGAATTCTTAAAAAAAAAAAAATTTTTTGAATATAATACATTTATTTATAAAATGTATATATTTTAAAACCCGTCAATTTCGGTTTTGGCCCAGAGCATCCTGAATTTTCGGTTTCAACACCAAAATGTTTAATTTCGATGCATCAATAATTGAACCACTTCAATACCGAGCACTTAAACCCCCTTCCTGCCCAAGCCATTTTTCAGCTTTCAGTCATGTCGCATGTTTGGGTGACAATTGCGCGCTCATGCAACACTGTACCAAAATGTTATTGTTTTTTTCCCCCACAAATAGAGCTTTCTTTTGGTGGTATTTGATCACCTCTGCAGTTTTTATTTCTTGCGCTATAAACAAAAGAAGAGTGACAACTTTTTGCTATAATAAATATCCAATTTAAAATTTTTATTTTTTTCAGGCTATTATGTATTCTTCTACACATTTTGGTAAAATAAAAATCTCAATAAGCGTATATTGTTCGGTTTGCGCAAAAGTTATAGCGTCTACAAAATAGGGGATAGATTCATGGCATTTTTTTTTTTTACTAGTAATGTCGACGATCTGTGTTTTTTATTGTGACTGTGACATTGCGGCGGACACTTTTGACACTATTTTGGGACCATTGTCATTTATAGAGCGATCAGTGCTATAAAAAACTGATTACTGTGTAAATGTGACTGGCAGGGAAAGGGTTAACCACTAGGGGGCGATCAAGGGGGTAAATATGTTTCCTAGGGAGTGATTCTAACTGTGGGGGGAGGGGACTCACAAGGAGAGGAGACCGATCGATGTTCCTCTGTACTGGGAACACACCATCGGTCTCCTCTCACCTGACAGGACGTGGATCTGTGTGTTTACATACCCAGATCCACGGTCCTGCTCTGTTACCAGGCAATCGCGGATGCCCGGCGGACATCGCGGCCGCCGGGGACGTGCATCGGTTCCCGAGTGACGCGCGCACGCCCCCTAGAGGGCAGAGAAGCAGAGGACGTCATATAACGCCTGGCCAGAACAAGAGCAGCACCGCCCAGCCGTCATTTGACAGCTGGAGGGCGGCAAGTGGTAAAGCTTATCTCCACTTTCATTGGGAAAAAAATTGCAAAAAAATAAAAAAGCATGCGCACACTCTCGGGCCTCTGCTTCTACAGAAAAAGGAGGTAGCGGTTGGGGGTGGTAAAAATGCATCTTAACTGCAGGGTTTTACTGCCCCCCAACCTCACACACCTGCACAAGCCCTATGAAAAATATATAAGTAGGCACAACGCTACAGAAGTGGATGAGGTGACGCACGACACCATGCATGTTCCTGGAAAAAAAAGCAGCAAGGAATAATAAGGTCTCTGTATGCCAGCAGTTTGCATAAAGTAAAACAATAAGCAAAACCAAACACAGGCAATAACAATGACTAATCGCGTTGGAGGATATTTATCACAGACTTGTGAGGATCGGGGCTACAAAGCCGCCAGCAGGAACCTCATTCTCCACGTCTGTCCAGATCAGGTGACAAGCTGATGGCGGGTAGATGCCCACCTGTTCTTCCAGCACCCGCCTTCACCACGCACCTGTTCACCTCTCCATTCACCTCCATGTTCCAGCTCCGCCGGAGACAACCTTGGAAGTTTATATGGAGTGCTTCCCAGCCCTGATAAGATTTATTGCTCTCAGGGCAATTAGATTGTGTCCGCTCATCTGGTATTCCTCCAGAACTTATCAGCAGCCATAGAGGGAGATGTCTCCTGAAGAACAATGGCTGCCCGTTCTCTTCAGCTCAGCCATTGTTTGTGTGACTTGCCTTAACCACTTGCCAACCGGGCCAATTCTGACATTTCTCTTACATGTAAAAATGTAAAAAAAAAACTAGAGAATACAATGGCTGTCATTGCAACTTTTTATCTCACACAGTATTTGCGCAGCAATTTTTCAAACGCGTTTTTTGCTTTAACCACTTCAATACCCGTGTATAGTCATATTATTACCGTATTTATCTGCCTATAGCGCGCACCGGCGTATAGCGCGCACCCCTAATCTAGACGTGAAATTCTTTTTTTTATTATTACTTACAGTTTTGGTGTCTTGCCCGGCGTCCATCGGCGGCCTTGTCCGGACCGGCGTCCGTCTGCGGCCTTCGTGGTGTCCGCCCCGCTTTTCCCTCGCTGTATCTCTGAGCCGATCCCCGCTTCCCGCGCTGTGTTTGAACGCCGCCGCCGACATATACCGAGCGCAGTACACTCGGGCACGCTCAGTGGCATAACCGCGAGGGGAGCCGAGCCTGGCCGAGTGTACCTGAGTGTACTGCGCTTGGTATATGTCGGCGGCGGCATTCAAACACAGAGCGGGAAGCGAGTATCGGCGTATATCGCACACCCACGATTTTGCCCTGATTTTAAGCCGATAAATACGGTATTTATTATTATTATTATTATTATTATTATTATTATTATTTCTTAGGTACTTGTATACGCTGTCAATTTACGCATACAATGTAAATTCACATCAGTCCCTAACCTCAAGGAGCTTACAATCTAAGGTCCCCAACTCACATTCATATACTAGGGCCAATTTAGGCAGAAGCCAATTAACCTACTTGCATGTCTTTAGAGTGTCGGAGGAAACCGGAGTACCCGGAGGAAACCCGCGCAGGCACAGGACAGGTAGTAATCCAGGCAGGTAGTAATCCAGGCAGGTAGTGTCATGGTCGGGATTCGAACCAGCAACCCCTTTTCCTGCTAGGCGAGAGTGCTACTTACTACACCACTGTGGTGCCCACTCACTACACCACTGTGGACGTCCTCGGGCCTCCCGGGGGCTCGCGCGAGGCCTGCCGTTTACTGCTAGGTGAGAGTGCTACTTACTACACCACTGTGCTCTGCCATCCTGGGTTGAGTCATATGACATCCTCAGGCCTCCCGGCCGCTAGGCGGCGCGCCGGCCGTGTCCCGCGGGTGCCGATGTGCCTGCCTGGCAGCTGCGATGTCCACCACGTATCCGCGATCGGCAGTTACAGAGCCGGGGACGTAAACACAGAGATTCACGTCCTGTCAGGGAGAGGAGACTGATGCTGTGTCCCTTGAAACCGGTTTGGTTCACGTCATGTGACCCGGATGCAGTTTGAAACGCATTCAATTCGCATATATGCGAACCGAGCCTAAAAACGTGTAAGCGCACAGATGAGTACAATTCTTCATTGTCGCTTCAATACCGGGCACTTTCACCCCCCGTCCTGCCCAGGCCAATTTTTAGCTTGCAGCGATGCCGCACTTTGAATGACAATTGCGCGGTCATGCAACACTGTACCCAATCTAAGTTTTTATCATTTTGCCCACAGAAATGGAGCTTTCTTTTGGTGGTATTTAATCATCGCTGTTTTTTTTTAAAATGTTTTGGAAAAAATAAAGACCGAACGTTTTGAAGAAAAAATAAAAAAGTTTAGTTTCTGTTAGTAAAAGTTGTAAATAAGTCGTTTTTTCTTTGTCACTGATGTGCGCTAATGAGGCTGCACTGAAGGGCATTGATGAGGTGGCACTGATGAGCACTGCTAAGCAATGATGGATGCCACTGATAAGCACTTATAGGTGGGCACTGAAAGGCAGCACTGACTGGCATCACTGATGGGCACTGATTAGGTGGCACTGGTAGGCACTGATGAGTGGCACGGATAGGCACTGATGAGTGGCACTGGTAGTCACTGAAAGGCAGCACTGACTGGGATCATTGATTGGTGTCACTGATGGGCACTGTTGGGGCTGCACTGATAGTGCCCTAATTACCTCTACAGGTCTCCTCTGCGATGAAATGCCGCTAATCGGCTCTCCTCTCCCCACATTCTGTCAGTGTGACGCGAGGAGAGGCGATGAATGGCGCCCAGAGGCGATTCAGTTTGCATGTGTTGCGCTATACAAGTTTCTCACTCACTCAATGGCACTTCCGTGTTTTCATGTGATCAGCTGTGATTGGACACATTTTGAATCATTTAGGGGCAGTAGAAAAAAAAAACAGCCTGCGGTCCAGGAGCAGCAGAGGCTGTTGAGCTGTAAAAACGTAAAACGCCCAAAAACGCTGTAGCAAGCATCTAGGCACTTTTTACATTTATAGGGAGTTTTTATTTTACTGAAAAAATTCAGAAAAACGCCTATAAACGCTTATCAAAAACACGGCTAACGGCGCGTTTTTAACGCTGCTTTTTCCTGGCAGCAGCGCTGGCATTTTTTTTAAAACATCTTGTGTGCATGAGCCCTGATGGTATTAACTTTCCACACTTTATAGTAAACCTTTCCGAGATTGCCTAATGGCCACTGAACAAAACAAAACTCTTCTCGGCTTTCGCAAGAGATTTGGAATCACTTAATAGATTAGAGGAGATTAACCCCTTGTTGGCCATTTCTTCGTGCAGCACATTGGTTTCCGTGATTTCGCAGATGAGGGAGTTGTGAAGAATCGGTTAATCTTCAATGCCGGGTAGTTCAGGGTGACCTGTGACATATGCGGCCTCGACAAACCCCAGAGGCCTGGGCTGCCACCCGACGGCTCCCGGTGTTTCATCAGATTAGGCGACCCGTCAGGTTTTGTAAAGGAAGTGGCATTCTGTCGCCGCCAAAATGAAGCTCTATCAAAAATAAAAAACAGTTTTGCCCATAGTTCCACTTTAACCACTTAAGGCGGCTGGGCACATCAACGTATAGGTACGTTGCGCCTTGGGGTCGCAGGCGTGCGCCCACGGTGCGCTCCCGCGACCCGGTCCGAAGCTCCGTGACCGCGGGACTCGTGGACCCGATCGCCGCTGGAGTCCCGTGATCGGTCCCCGGAGCTGAAGAACGGGGAGAGCTGTATGTAAACACGGCTTTCCCGTTCTTCACTGTGGCGGCGTCATCGATCGTGTGTTCCCTTTTATAGGGGGACACATTCGATGATGTCACACCTACAGCCACACCCCCCTACAGTTGTAAACACACTTCAGGGAACACATAACCCCTCCAGCGCCCCTTGTGGTTAACTCCCAAACTGCAACTGTCATTTTCACAGTAAACAATGCAATTTAAATGCATTTTTTGCTGTGAAAATGACAATGGTCCCAAAAATGTGTCAGAAGTGTCCACAATAATGTCGCAGTCACGAAAAAAATCGCTGATCGCCGCCATTAGTAGTAAAAAAATAATAATTAATAAAAATGCAATAAAACTATCCCCTATTTTGTAAACGCTATAAATTTTGCGCAAACCAACCGATAAACACTTATTGCGATTTTTTTTTTTTTTTTACCAAAAATAGGTAGAAGAATACGTATCG
Source organism: Rana temporaria (assembly GCF_905171775.1). Classification (NCBI taxonomy): domain Eukaryota; kingdom Metazoa; phylum Chordata; class Amphibia; order Anura; family Ranidae; genus Rana; species Rana temporaria. The sequence goes on along the minus strand of NC_053491.1, from coordinate 18,425,937 downwards.
GCCTAAACTGAGGAACATTTTTTTTTTTATATATATCTTTTTTGGGGATATTTATTATAGCAAAAAGTAAAAAATATAGAATTTTTTTCAAAATTGTCGCTCTATTTTTGTTTATAGCGCAAAAAATAAAAACCGCAGAGGTGATCAAATACCACCAAAAGAAAGCTCTATTTGTGGGGAAAAAAGGACGCCAATTTTGTTTGGGGGCCATGTCGCACGACTGCGCAATTGTCAGTTAAAGCGACGCAGTGCCGAATCGCAAAAAGGGGCAAGGTCCTTTAGCTGCATTTTGGTCCGGGTCTTAAGTGGTTAAAGGGGTTGTAAAGGTAATTTTTTTTCCCTAAATAGCTTCCTTTACCTTAGTGCAGTCCTCCTTCACTTACCTCATCCTTCCATTTTGCTTTTAAATGTCCTTATTTCTTCTGAGAAATCCTCACTTCCTGTTCTTCTGTCTGTAACTCCACACAGTAATGCAAGGCTTTCTCCCTGGTGTGGAGTGTCGTGCTCGCCCCCTCCCTTGGACTACAGGAGAGCCAGTACGCCCACTAACACACAGCTCCTTTCTCTATCTGCAACGTAGAGAGCGTCCTGACTCTCCAGTAGTCCAAGGGAGGGGGGCGAGCACGACACTCCTCACCAGGGAGAAAGCCTCGCATTACTGTGTGGAGTTACAGACAGAAGAACAGGAAGTGAGGATTTCTCAGAAGAAATAAGGACATTTAAAAGCAAAATGGAAGGATGAGGTAAGTGAAGGAGGACTGCACTAAGGTAAAGGAAGCTATTTAGGAAAAAAAATTGTACCTTTACAACCCCCTTTAAGCCCTGGTTCACACTGGAGCGTTTTGACATATCAAATCGCTTGTCAAATCAGCGGCAGTTGCCGTCCATGGCACAGTCCTAAGCGGTGCGACTCTGCATCTGTAGCAGTTTCTGTACTACTATTTGCGATTTGGGGCTGCGATTTACATTGACATCTGTGCATTTCTGCACAGATGTCTCTGAAATCGCGGCCCCGGAAACGGGACTGACAAGTGGGAGTGAAATCGTGCGAGTCCAACTGAGCTCAGTGTGAACCTGGGCTAAAACAAGTAATTTTTACTTATACTTTTTTCCTCTCTTTATTAGGCTGCATTCACACCTGAGCGTAGCGTCTTTGAGCGCTTTTTCACCAGTTTTTGTGGCATTTATGCATGACTTGCGTGTTTGTATGCAGCGTTTTTGGGCTTTGGCATTTTTTTATTAGCCAACAGAGAGAACTATTATCTGTTGCATCATTTGTTGCTAGGTATTTCAGCTTTTTTAGCTTTTCCATTAGCTTGTATTTCTTCTTTTATTATTATTATTATTATTTATTTATTCTGAAAAAAAAAATCGTTGGGGTATGGGGTTCGGGTTTAGATTAGGAGTTGAGGTTAGGGTTATTTATTTTTATTTTATTTACTATTATATGAATAATAATAAAAATGAATAAAAAAATGTAAAATAAATACACAAATAAAAATCATAAATAAAAAATAAATTGAATGAATACTAAGTAATAATAAATAATTAAACCTTAACTTTAACCCATACCCCTTAAAAAAATAAAATAAAAAAATAATAAATAACTAAACACCCTAACACAAAATAAATTATAAGGCTTCATTTCCACTAGCGTTTTTACAGCCACTTGTGTTAGCCCTTTCATGTTTATTTTGTAAAAAAAATATATATATATTTTTGAGCGTTTTTTAACGTCTGGCGTTTTTACAGCTCTACTCTGGAGCTTCAGAACGCCCTGGTCCTGTGTTTTTTTTACAGCTCAAAAACGCCTATGCCATTTGCAGCTCAAAAATGTAAAAAACGCTCAGAAAAGTGGCTGTAAAAATGTCAGTGGAAATGAAACCTTACTATTATTAATGTATTTTTTTTTTGTATGGGTGTTTATTGTTATTTTATTAATAATATAGTATTTAATATTTTTTTAAGGTGAGAGGTTAATAATTATTAATTAATATATTTTTAATTTATTTTACTTGTGCAGAAAATCGTGCAAAATACGCATAAAAACACACGAATGATGCGTTTTCATTAATTCCTTTGGAAATAAAGCTGTGTCAAAAACGCCCAAATCAGCCCGATTTGAGCGACGAAAAAAGCTCCAGAACTTGTTTGAGCTTCAGGCGGTTTGGAGTGGAGATGAGAACCATCTCCATAGAGAATCATTGGAGCTTTTGGAGCTTCAAGCTCAGGTGTGAATGCAGCCTTAAGCCTCATACACGCGGAACGGCTGTTGGCCAACCGAGCGTCTGATTTTTGTCAAAAGAGCGTGTGCCAGTATCTTGTCGTGCATACCAACGTTACACAATTTTTGTGCCACAAACACGAACGTAGTGACGTACTACGAGGAATTTCAGCTCTTGGGCCAATGACAGCTGATCATGTGATGTAAACAAAAGCTCAGTAATCGTTTTTTTTTTTTTTTCTCCTCACTGACAAAAGCCAATCACCGGCTCATCTGCAAGGGACATCGGTCCCGATGAGGAAGGAGGCTCATCTGTGCCCACAATTACCGCCTACCAGTGCCACCTATCAATGCCCACCAGTGGTGCCAATCAGTGCCTCATCAGTGCCACCACACATTGCTGCCTACCAGTGTAACCTACCACTGCCACCCATCAGTGCCCATCACTGGCAGCTATCAGTGCCACCTCTTAGTGCCCATCAGTGCCACCTCTGTGTCACCTCTTAGTGCCCACCCTTGCCGCCTTATTGTTGCTCACAAGTGCAGCCCATTGGTGCCCATCAGTGCAGCCTCATCAGCGTACATCAATGAAGGAGAAAAATTACATGTTTGCAAAATTTTATAACAAAAAATAAATATATATATATATATCTATATATATATAGATAGATATATATATATATATATATATATATATATATATATATACCGTATTTATCGGGGTATTGCGCGCTCCGGCTTATAGCGCGCACCCCTAATGTGGACCCACATTCCTGTAAAAAAAAAACATTTTAGTGCTTACAGTTTTGGTGTCTTGCGCGGCGTCCATCGGCGGCCTCGACGGGTCCGGCGTCCGTCTGCGGCTTCGGTGGTGTCCTCCTCGTTGGGTCCGGCGTCAGTCTGCGGCTCTCGGTGGTGTCCTCCTTGTCGGGTACGGGGGCCGGCGTCCGTCTGCGGCTTCGGTGGTGTGCTCCTTGTCGGGTCCGTTTGCGGCTTCGGTGGTGTCCTCCCGGCTTCTCCCGCGCTGTTACCCGTCGAATCGCCGCTTCCCCCGCTCAGTTTGAATGCCTGCCCTGAGATATACCGTTGTGCAGTACACTCGGCTACATTCGGCCAGGCTCGGCTTCGCTCGTGCTCACGCTCTGTGACGTTTATGCGTGAGCACGAGCGAAGCCGAGCCTGGCCGAATGTAGCCGAGTGTACTGCACTCGGTATATATCGGCGCAGGCATTCAAACTGAGCGCGGGAAGCGGGTATTGGCGTATATCGCGCACCCACAATTTTCCCCTTATTTTAAGGGGAAAAAAGTGCGCGGTATACGCCGATAAATACGGTGTATGTGTGTGTATGTGTATGTGTGTGTGTGTGTGTGTGTGTGTGTGTATATGTATATGTATATATATATATATATATATATATATAAAAAAATTAACAAAAGATAAAAACAGCAGAGGTGATCAAATACCACCAAAAGAAATTTGGGTACAGTGTTGCACGACCGCACAATTGTCATTCAAAGTGCGACAGCGCTGAAACCTGAAAATTGGTCTGGGCAGGAAGGGGGTGAAAGTGTCCTGTAAGCAAGTGGTTAAACTAAAAAAAATATATATTTTATTATGGTAAAGGATGGGGTAAATACCATCAGAGCATGAATAAATTGAGGATGAAGGTCTGCTTTAACCGCTTGTGGACCACCGCACAACGATATACGTAGACAGAATGACACAGCTGGGCACAAGGGCGTACATGTACGTCCCCTTTAAGAACCCAGCCGTGGCGGCGTGCTTGTGACCCGGTCCAAAGCTCCGTGACCGTCCTCATGGGACCTGCCGACCCGATCGATGCCGGTGTTCCGTGATCGGGTCACAGAGCTGAAGAACGGGGAGAGGTGTGTGTAAACAAACCTTTCCCCGTTCTTCTCCGTGGCTTGTCACTGATCGTCTGTTCCCTGTCATAGGGAACGACGATCGATGACGTCACACACCCAGCCACGCCCCCCTACAGTAAGAAACAAACAATAGGACACACTTAACTCCTACAGCGTCCCCTACAGGTTAACCCCTTCACTGCCATTGTTATTTTCACAGTAACCAGTGCATTTTTATAGCACTGATCGTTGTAAAAATGACAATGGTTCCAAAAATGTGTCAAAAGTGTCTGATGTGTCCGCAGTAATGTCGCAGTCACGATAAAAAATCGCAGATCGCCGCCATTAGTAGTAAAAATAAATATTAATAAAAATGCCATAAAACTATCCCCTATTTTGTAGAAGCTCTAACGTTTGCGCAAACCAATCAATAAACGCTTATTGCGCTTTTTTTTTTTACCAAAGATATGTAGAAGAATACGTATCGGCCTAAACTGAGGAAAAAATAAGGGCCAGATCCACATAGAAATGGATAGGCGCAGCGTATCAGAGATACGCTACGCCGCCATATCTTACCTGGCTTTAAGTCGAATCCAGGAAGATTTCGCTCCGTAAGTTACGGCGGCGTAGTGTATTTCTGGCGGCGGAATTCAAATCGGCGATTAGGGGGCGTGATTCATTTAAATGAAGCGCGTCCTCGCGCCGATTGAACTGCGCATGCTCCGTTTTCGAAATTTCCCTCCGTGCTTTGCGCGAAATGACGTCACAACGACGTAATTTTTTGAACTTAGACGTGACTTACGTCCATCCCTATTCACGGACGACTTACGCAAAATAAAAAAAATCTAATTTTGACACGCGAACGACGGCCATACTTAACATGGCAAGTCTATCTATACGCCGGAAAAAGCCGACTAGAGACGACGTAAGAGAATGCGACGGCCGCGCGTACGTTCATGGATCGTCAGAAAAAGCAAATTTGCATACCCGACGCGGAAAACGACGCAAACTCCACCCAGCGGACGCCGAAGTATTGCATCTACGATCCGAAGGCGTACGAAGCCGTACGCCTGTCGGATCGAACCCAGATGCCGTTGTATCTTGGTTTGAGGATTCAAACCAAAGATACGAAGTGGGAAATGTGAAAGTACGCCGGAGTATCAGTAGATACGCCGGCGTACTCTCACTCTAGATCTGGCCCTAATTTATTTATTTATTTTTCAAAATTGACGCGCTATTTTGGTTTATAGCGCAAAATATGAAAACCGCAGAGGTGATTAAATACCACCAAAAGAAAGCTCAATTTGTGGGGAAAAAGGACGTCAATTTTGTTTGGGAGCCACGTCGCACGACCGCGCAATTGTCGGTTAAATCGACGCAGTGCCGAATCGCAAAAAGGGGCCTGGTCCTTTAGCTGCCTAAAGGTCCGGGTCTTAAGTGGTTAATTGGCGCATTTAACTTGAAAGGCTCAATTCACTGAACCAATAATGATCATTGTTTGCTATAATTATCATTCTCCTCTGCAATAAGAGCTGAATGTCAATCACACTGCTGATAATAATGATCATTACATGTGCAATTAGTTGAATCAAGCTAATTATTCTAACAAGTAAGAATGAAATATCCACTAGAAACCCTTCTTATAAGAGAAGTACATGAAAAGTCTGGAGGTTTGAGAATTCACCTTCCTATTTCACATTTGTACTCATTGCGGCTCATTGGGGTGCCATTCAGTGTGTCTGCCAACGCATAATACACCGCGGTGTACCCCAACACACCGCACAACAGACGCTGCTCCAGGTGGGCTACCCGCCAACATCAACCTCGCTTTTCCTGTGTTCATGTGCCAACCCAGTCAGCGTGAAGCCCAAAGGTCCGGGCGGCTGCAGTCTGACAAAAATTCAACTTTATTGGACTTCAAACACTAATTTGCCAAGAGAATTCTGTCATACATGTAAAAAAAAATGTGTGTATATATATATATATATATGTACACACACACACACACACACACACACAGTATCTCACAAAAGTGAGTACACCCCTCACATTTTTGTAAATATTTATTCTATCTTTTCATGTGACAACACTGAAGAATTGACACTTTGCTACAATGTTGTGTAGTGAGTGTACAGCTTGTATAACAGTGTCAATTTCCTGTTCCCCTCAAAATAACTCAAAACACAGCCATTAATGTCTAAAAGTGAGTACACCCCTAAGTGAAAATGTCCAAATTGGGCCCAAAGTGTCAATATTTTGTGTGGTCGCCATTATTTTCCAGCACTGCCTTAACCCTCTTGGGCATGGAGTTCACCAGATCTTCACAGGTTGCCACTGGAGTCCTCTTCCCCTCCTCCATGACGACATCACAGAGCTGGGGGATGTTAGAGACCTTGCGCTCCTCCACCTTCTGTTTTGAGCATGTCCCACAGATGATCAATAGGGTTTAGGTCTGGAGACATGCTTGGCCAGTCCATCACCTTTACCCTCAGCTTCTTTAGCTTCTTTGGGGTCGTTATCATGTTGGAATACTGCCCTGCGGCCCAGTCTCTGAAGGGAGGGGATCATGCTCTGCTTCAGTATGTTACAGTACATGTCGGCATTTATGGTTCCCTCAATGATCTGTAGCTCCCCAGTGCTGGTGACTTGTCGGTATGGTTCCCCTATCTAGATGGTTCCTGTAAGGACTGCGCAGGCGCAATCCTTGCCGACGGAAATCTCCGAACCTCGGCCGGCATCCAGGCTCATTCCTTAACATCCCTGTGGATTGGAGGATGTTAAAAAAAGGAGCCAGGAGGCCACTTTCCTCAAATTCCACGTCGCCCTGAATGCCGGCCGTGGTTCGGAGATTATTGTCGGCAGGGATTGCGCCTGCGCAGTCCTTACAGGAACCATCTCGATAGCCGGAACCATATCGTCAGATCACCGGCAGCACTCATGCAGCCCCAGACCATGACACTCCCACCATCATGCTTGGCTGTAGGAAGACACACTTGTCTTTGTCCTCCTCACCTGGTTGCCGCCACACACACCTGACACCATCTGACACCAAATACGTTTATCTTGGTCTTATCAGACCACAGGACATGGGTCCAGTAATCCATGTCCTTAGTCTGCTTGTCTTCAGCAAACTGTTTACGGACTTTCTTGTGCATCATCTTTAGAAGGGGCTTCCTTCTGTGAAGACTGCCATTTGGGGTCGTTATCATGTTGGAATACTGCCCTGCGGTCCAGTCTCTGAAGGGAGGGGATCATGCTCTGCTTCAGTATGTAACAGTACATGTTGGCATTCATGGTTCCCTCAATGAACTATGGCTCTATAAAGCATCAGGCACTGTGGGAGATTTTGCATTTCATTTGGAAATCGAGGTCCCAGAGTCTGGAGGAGTGGAGAGGCACAGAATCAAAGTTGCATGAGGTTCATTGTGGATTTTCCACAGTCGGTGATGATTTGGGGAGCCGTGTCATCTGCTGGTGTTGACCCTCCGTGTGTTTTACTGTTTTTTTTATTTTATTTTTTATATTTTTCCTTCAACTGTGGCCTTAGTCATGTGTCACTGCTTTCTATATACCGTATTTATCGGCGTATAGCGCGCACCCCTAATTTTGACCTTTTTCCTGTAAAAAATTGTTTTATTACATTTTAATACTTAGTTTTGGTCTCTTGCCCGGCGTCCATTGGCGGCCTCGTCCGGTCCGGCGTCCGTCTGGGGCCTCGGCAGTGTCCTCCTGGCTTCTCCCGCACTGTCTTCATGGCGAATCCCCGCTTCCCGCACTCAGTTTGAAGCCTCCGCCGACGTATACCGAGCGCAGTACACTCGGGTATAAAAGCCCGGTATTGAAGTGGTTAAAAATATTTTTACCTAGAAGAATGGTGACGTGTTCAATACTTATTTTACCTGCTGTATACTCATAGCTACTAATGTATAATCATATCTTTATGCATATAATATATATATATGTATGTGTATATATGTATTATTTTTTACATATATACATCTCTTTTTTTTTTACCCTGAATTATCGCTTAATATTTGAATGAAAATGTATTGGGGGGGGGTTCTCAGAACAAATGTTGTTCTGAGAATTTTCGTACAAATTTTCCTAATGCTAGATAAACAGTGGCCCAGATTCAGGTAGATTCGCGCAATATTTGCGTGGGCAAAAAGCAAAAATTTTTCTCTGCGCCCACGCAAATATTGCGCTTTGCCCGCGATTCACGGAGCAATTGCTCCGTAAATTGCGCAGGCGATATGCTAAACAGCCGGGCATAAGGCTGCCTAATGTAAATGATCCCGCCGGGGGCGGGAATCATTTAAATTAGGTGCGCTCCCGTGCCGAGCAAACAGCGCATGCTCCGTCGGGAAACTTTCCCGACGTGCATTGCGGCAAATGACGTCGCAGGGACGTCATTTGCTTCTAAGTGAACGTGAATGGTGTCCAGCGCCATTCACGGTTCACTTACATAAACGACGTAGAATTTGAACGTCGCGAGCGGGAAGCGCAGCTATACTTTAGCATTGGTTGCGCCTGCTATTAGCAGGAGCAGCCTTATGCTAAAGTCGCCGTACGGAAACTCCGTACCTTGCGTGCGCAGGGCCCGCGCAACTTTTGTGAATCGGTGGTAGTATGCAATTTGCATACTATACGCCGATCACAATGGCCGCGCCCCCTAGCGGCCAACACAAGAATGCAGCCTGGGATGTGAAGGCATAAGGAGGCTTATGTCTGTCACATCCTAGGCTGCAGTCGGTGTAACGAGGTTCCTGAATCAGGAGCACTCGTTACACCGGAGCAAGTAAGCCCTTGCGCCGCGCAACCTATGGTTGCGCGGGCGCAAGTGCTTCTTGAATCTGGGCCACTGTCTGAAAATTGACTTCCGGTTGTCCGTCCGACAACAAGATCACCGCGACATTGCTTGTGTTGGTGCAGCAATCTGTTCGTTTTTTTGTCGATCTGTACTCTGGGTTTAAAAAATAAAATAAGAACTTGCAGTGTTGTACCGGGCTTTAGAATTCTCATTGGAAATTCTCAGCATCTATAGACCGCTTTAGGCTGCATTTTTAGAGGAAAGAAAGAATTCTAAGCAGTTGATAGAACAAACTCACCGATATGTGTGACCTGAGGCCATAGGAATGTTAATATCCTTTGGGAACCTCTCCCTGGAGTACTTATCAGAGTCTTATCAGGGTCAAGTGGATGGGTTTAGATCAGGGGTCCTCAAACTATGGCCCTCCAGATGTTCAGGAACTACAATTCCCATCATGCCTAGTCATGTCTGTGAATGTCAAAGTCTCACAATGCCTCATGGGAGGTGTAGTTCTGCAACAGCTGGAGGGCCGTAGTTTGAAGACCCATGGTTTAGATGAATAACCCAAACTGCAGGTGCTTCATATGAACACTTCTACATTTTTAACCCCTTCAATACCGGGCTTTAATACCCACCTCCATACCGGGCCTATTCCGGCACTTCTCTCCTACATGTACAAATCATCATTCTTTTGCTAGAAAATTACTCAGAACCCCCAAACATTATATATATGTTTTTTTAGCAGGGAATAAAATGGCGGTCATTGCAACTTGTTATCTTGCACGGTATTTGCGCAATAATTTTTCAAACGCCTTTTTTTTGGTAAAAAAAAAATGGTTTCATGAATTGAAAAATAACAAAACAGTAAAGTTAGCCCAATTTTTTTGTAAAATATGAACGATGATGTTACGCCGAGAAAATAAATACCTAACATGTCATGATTTAAAATTTCGCATACTCATGGAATGGCGCCAAACTTCGTTACTTAAAAACCTGCATAGGCGACGCTTTAAATTTTTTTAAAGGGGCAGTCAGGAAGCAAGGAGCAGGGGCAGTCAGGAAGCCAGGGGCAGTCAGGAAGCCAGGAGCAGGGGCAGTCAAGAAACCAGGAGCAGGGGCAGTCAGAAAGCCAGGAGCAGGGGCAGTCAGAAAGCCAGGGGCAGTCAGGAAGCCAGGAGCAGGGGCAGTCAGGAAGCCAGGAGCAGGGGCAGTCAGGAAGCCAGGAGCAGGGTCAGGAAGCCAGGAGCAGGGGCAGTCAGGAGAGCAGGGGCAGTCAGGAAGCCAGGAGCATGGGCAGTCAGGAAGCCAGGAGCATGGGCAGTCAGAAAGCCAGGAGCAGGGGAAGCCAGGAGGAGGGGCAGCCAGGAGCAGGGGCAGTCAGGAAGCCAGGAGCATTTGGGAAGCAAGGAGCAAGAGCAGTCGGGAAGCAAGGAGCAAGAGCAGTCGGGGAGCAAGAGCAGTCGGGAAGCAAGAGCAGTCGGGAAGCAAGGAGCAGTCAGGAAGCAAGGAGCAGGAGCAGGGAGGAAGCAAAGAGCAGGAGCAGACAGGAAGCAAGGAGCAGGGGCAGTCAGGAGAGCAGGGGCAGTCAGGAAGCCAGGAGCAGGGGCAGTCAGGAAGCCAGGAGCATGGGCAGTCAGGAAGCCAGGAGCATGGGCAGTCAGAAAGCCAGGAGCAGGGGAAGCCAGGAGGAGGGGCAGCCAGGAGCAGGGGCAGTCAGGAAGCCAGGAGCAGGGGCAGTCAGGAAGCCAGGAGCAGTCGGGAAGCAAGGAGCAAGAGCAGTCGGGAAGCAAGGAGCAAGAGCAGTCGGGAAGCAAGGAGCAAGAGCAGTCGGGAAGCAAGGAGCAAGAGCAGTCGGGAAGTGAGGAGCAAGAGCAGTCAGGAAGCAAGGAGCAGGGAGGAAGCAAGGAGCAGGAGCAGGGAGGAAGCAAGGAGCAGGAGCAGGGAGGAAGCAAGGAGTAGGAGCAGTCGGGAAGCAAGGAGCAAGAGCAGTCGGGAAGCAAGGAGCAGGAGCAGTCGGGAAGTGAGGAGCAAGAGCAGTCAGGAAGCAAGGAGCAGGGAGGAAGCAAGGAGCAGGAGCAGGGAGGAAGCAAGGAGCAGGAGCAGGGAGGAAGCAAGGAGTAGGAGCAGTCGGGAAGCAAGGAGCAAGAGCAGTCGGGAAGCAAGGAGCAAGAGCAGTCGGGAAGCAAGGAGCAGGAGCAGTCGGGAAGCAAGGAGCAGGAGCAGACAGGAAGCAAAGAGCAGGGAGGAAGCAAAGACCGTTCTGAAAACACGCAAGAACAAGTGCCTATACCAGGGATATGCAATTAGCGGACCTCCAGCTGTTGTAAAACTACATTTCCCATCATGCCTCTGCCTCTGAGCATCATGCTTGTGGCTTTTCAGAGTCTTGCTTTGCCTCATGGGACTGGTAGTTCTGCAACAGCTGGAGGTGTTTCGGCCACGATTAAGGCCTAACTGCCGAAATACATTGGCTTTCTGCTCTGCTGTTCTTCACCATTTTAGAATAAAGGATAACATTTTATGCCGATTTACCAGAGTGCTTTCTTTTTTTTCCATCGTCTCTTCCTGTCGGAGTGTCTCTGCCTGCTTGTATGAGGTACAAACAGACAGATTTACTGACAAGCCTGCAGGAGTCCTACATGGCCCCTGTGATCTGCTGATCGGGGGTGCAATGCTTTCAGGCTCAAATTGAAAAAAATTATAAATGCAAAAAGATGTGCATTTTTTTTTTAAGGTGAACTTATCCTTAATCTTTCCTAGAGCGATGCGTTTTGCTCTTTTCTGGCCCGACATAAAGCGCAAGGCGTATAAAAGCCACCCTGGCAGTGAACACATTTCTTTGTGACATGGCTTGGCACCAAAATCAAGCTGTTAGTAGTCACTATTCACGTAATTGTTTCCACATACCTCCAGGCAGCTTTATGTGCTAGAAATGAAGTGGAACGCATAATCACAGAGATCAGCACACCCTTTAATTTGGCCCACCAAGAGACTTTATTTAAAGAAAAAGAAAAAACTTAAGATATTTTCCATAACCCACATCCCTATACTTTTCAAAAATCACTAGCTTTAAGATTCTGGTGATTTACAGAGACCCTCCAATCATGTATCTGTGTGTGTGTGTGTGTGTGTGTGTGTATGTGTGTGTGTATGTGTGTGTGTATGTGTGTGTGTATGTGTGTGTGTATGTGTGTGTGTGTGTGTATGTGTGTGTGTGTGTGTGTGTGTGTATGTGTATGTGTGTGTGTGTGTGTGTGTGTGTGTCACAAATTATGACTGAAATCGGGTCAGCAACCTTTTTCCACTTAAGGGTCGGATTCAATGTATGTGAATGCATGGAGGGCCGCATTCACCTGCTAATAAATTAAATCAGGGTTTGACAAATTTGCCTGGAATCTAGGAGCCAGCTAAAAAAGTTAGGAGCCAGAAAACGCGCCCCGTCCCGACGAGCTTGCGCGCAGAAGCGAACACATACGTGAGCAGCGCCCGCATATGTAAACGGTGTTCAAACCACACATGTGAGGTATCGCCGCGATTGGTAGAGCGAGAGCAATAATTCTAGCCCTAGACCTCCTCTGTAACTCAAAACATGCAACCTGTAGAATTTTTTAAACGCCGCCTATGGCGATTTTAAAGGGTAAAAGTTTGTCGGCATTCCACGAGCGGACGCAATTTTGAAGCGTGACATGTTGGGTATGAATTTACTCGGCGTAACATTATCTTTCATAATATTAAAAAAAATGGGGATAATACGTTGGTATTACAAGTTATTACCACCAGATGTGTAAGCTGGCGCCATCTGGTGGTGGCCGTTGGTATTACAAGTAAAGCATTACAAGTTAAACAGCAATTCTAATGTAATTTTTCACTATTTTCACTGCCATCTTCTTCCCTCTAATTAGAACCCCCAAACATTATATATATTTTTTATCCTAACACCCTAGAGAATAAAATGGCGATCGTTGCAATACTTTCTGTCACGCCGTATTTGCGCAGCGGTCTTACAAGCGCACTTTTTTGGGGAAAAATTACACTTTTTTTTTAATTAAAAAAATAAGACAACAGTAAAGTTATCCCCATTTTTTTTATATTATGAAAGATAATGTTACGCCGAGTAAATTGATACCCAACATGTCATGCTTTAAAATTACGTCCGCTCGTGGAATGGCGACAAACTTTTACCCTTTAAAATCTCCATAGGCGACGTTTAAAAAATTCTACAGGTTGCATGTTTTGAGTTACAGAGGAGATCTAGGGCTAGAATTATTGCTCTCGCTCTACCAATCGCGGCGATACCTCACATGTGTGGTTTGAACACCGTTTACATATGCGGGAGCTGCTCACGTATGTGTTCGCTTCTGCGCACAAGCTCGTCGGGACGGGGCACGTTTTCTGGCTCCTAACTTTTTTACCTGGCTCCTAGATTCCAAGCAAATTTGTCAACCCTGGTGTACAGTAATACTTTGGTTTATGAGTAACGTGGTATACGAACGTTTTGCAAGACTAGCAACTTTTTTTTATCGTAACTTGATATGCGAGCGCGGTCCTGCAAGACGAGCAGCGGAAGGATCACAGTTTTAGCCTAAGTTCACACTGACAGCGGGAATGAAATTGCGCGCGTTCAGCTGAACTCGCACAATTCCATTACCTTATGTCAGTCCCGACTTCGGGAGCGATTTCAGAGACATTTGTGCAGGTTGCTGCACAGATGTCAAGGGAAATTGCACCCCAAAAGTCATAAAAAGCGGTACAGAAGCGACTTTTGGGAATCGGTGTGTGGCGTTGCACCAATTCAGATGGTGCCATTGCCACTGATTTGCCATGCGTTTTGACATGCCAAATTGCTCCAATGTGAACCTGGGCTTAATGTAAAAAAAAGTGGAATTTACACTTACAGTGAATATCCCGCGTTAAAGGGGAGATTCACCCTAAAAACTACTTTTTTTTTTATTACACTGGCCCCCCACATTACAATACGATTAAGGCTATTAGTTTTTTTTTTGATGCTGTACATACCTTTGTACAGCATATTCACCCGTGGCTTCCGGGTTGCGAGTCCCGCGGGAGTGGGCGTTCCTAACATGTCTGTGATTGACGTTTTGACCAAAAACGAGCTCCCCCCGTCGCCTAAGCCGCGTCACGGTTGGCGAAAGGAGCCGAACGGCGAGTCGGCGCTATACTGCGCATCGCCGTTCGGCGTACAGCATCAAAAAAAAAACTAATAGCCTTAATCGTATTGTAATGTGGGGGGCCAGTGTAATAAAAAAAAGTAGTTTTTAGGGTGAACCACCCCTTTAAGGAGTCTGGTGCCCATCCATGTAAAGCTGCTGTATACAGTAAATCTGCTGTTGTATACAGGAGAGCCGTTGGCGTATACAGTAAAGCTGCTGGAGTATACAGTAAAGCCACTAGTGTATACAGTAAAGCTGCTGGAGTATACAGTAAAGCCACTAGTGTATACAGTAAAGCTGCTGGAGTATACAGTAAAGCCACTAGTGTATACAGTAAAGCTGCTGGTGTATTAGTGTTGCCAACCGTCTGTATTTTTATGGCCAGTTGGTAAAAATGGGCACTTTTTTTCCCTGTTCGTAAATGTCCGTGGTTGAGGGAATGTGCCAGTAAAAATAGCCGAGATCGGGTCGGCTTGGTACTGCGCATGGAGATTGGAGGCAGGGGGTGATGGTGGCTGCGGTGGCACCGCAGAGGGGGATGGAGGCAGGGGGTGATTGGAGGCACCGCAAAGGGGGGTGAAGGCAGGGGGTGTTGGTGGCAGAGGGGGATGGAGGCAGGGGGTGATGTGACTAAATAATTTGCTATATTTATTATATCGAAAATAACAAAAATATGTTTTCTCTTCCGTTCATAGACGGACACAGCCTTCATTTGACATTAGGTTATATCCGCTTTCACTAGGAGAGTTACTCTCCTAGTGAAAGCGGAAATAACCCTAATGTCAAAGAATGCTGTGTCCGTCTATGAACTCAGAGAAATGGATTTTACGGTGAGTACAAAAATCCTATTTTTTTACCTTAAAGTGGATGTAAACCCAAAATATTTTTTTTTTTTTTTTTTTGATGTCACAATGTAGAGTAAAAGATTTCCTATCCTCTGTGCCCAGTCTTGCCACACAGAGTTAATCCAGCTCTGAGCAATCCTCTTTTATTGTTCAGTGAAAATTAACAGACTCCCAGATAAAAACCTGTCTAAATAAAAAGTCCTTTCCTCTCTCCTTGCTTCGAGTGGCAGGTTATTTACATATCTAGCTTGGACATGTTTATCATATGTTATGTTATGTTTATCATAATATGAGGTGATCCACAGGTCATTGTATATTACCAGGATGTGTTATGTGGGGGAGGGGTGGATTTCTCACTTTTTATACTCATATTATGATAAACATAACATAACATATGATAAACATGTCCAAGCTAGATATGTAAATAACCTGTCACTCGAAGCAAGGAGAGAGGAAAGGACTTTTTATTTAGACAGGGTTTTTATCTGGAAGTCTGTTAATTTTCACTGAACAATAAAAGAGGATTGCTCAGAGCTGGATTAACTCTGTGTGACAAGACTGGGCACAGATGATTGGAAATCTTATACTCTACATTGTGACATAAAAAAAAAAAAAATCGGGTTTACATCCACTTTTAATATAAGTCCCCATTCACATCTAGGCGTTTTGTCGCCTGTAGTGCGACGCCGCTGCCGCCAGAGGGATGAAAAGACATTGACCTCTATGGAGATGGTTCACATCTCCACGCCTGCCGCCTGTCGCCTGCCGCCTGAAAAAAGGTCCCGGACCTTTTTTTCAGGCGGCTTTCGCCGTTCGGGAACCATCTCCATAGAGGGGCACATCTAGGCGGACAATCGCCGCAAATCGGGGTACAAAACGCCGCTATTTGCCGCCGCAATTCGCGGGACAAAACACCACGAATTTGTCTGCCTAGATGTGAATGGAGCCTAATACACCTTCCTATCTATTTACTAATTCCAGCAGCATAAGCATTAAAAATGGTTCATGCTGATTGAGAGAGATCAGTTTTGCTTTAAGCCATGCCAGTTTATGCAGAGTAAATGACATTGTTTGTTTGTTTGTTTTTTGTAAGATTTCAAAGTCTGATTTTTAGTTTTATGGATTTTTTTATGTTCACAGGGCCATTGCTACACCTGTGGCCAGAGCCATGGGGATAAAGAGCGAAGTCCGACTAAAAGCACCATTTAATCCAATCCTGGAAGACCATTATGTCACCGCCTCCAAACACCCATCTCAAGTAAGTTATTTTTTTAGCTGTTTGCCTTTTGTCTGTTTTTTTTTTTTATGATGTTGTTGTACAAAAAAATGTCTTGTGCCAAAATGAGCATGACCTTTGTTTCTTACTGCTGAAGGTAAATAGAATAATCACATTTCAGTCTCTGGATTACAGAGCGCCCTCCTATAAACTGGTCACCGATTGGAGGAATTTCTGGCCAAAACATCAGTGATTTTTTTGTGTATGGGTAAAGAGATCTGACACCTACTCGGCCTGATAATCGGGGGGATTAGGTTGCCTTTCACTTAAAGCAATATTAAAGCTTTGTGTTTGTTTTTTGTTTGTTTTTTGATTACCAGACATGTTATACTTACCTGCTCTGTGTAATAGTTTTGCACAGAGCAGCCCAGATCCTCCTCTTCTCTGATCCCATGCCAGAGCGCTCCTGGCCTCTCCCTCCTGCCGGGTGCCCCCACAGCTAGCAGCTTGCTGTGGGGGCACCCAGGCAGGCCAACTCCCGACCCTCGGCTCTGTGGGTCCATTCACACACGGAGCTGTGGTTCAGCCCCACCCCTCCCTCTCCTGATTGGCTCACTGACTGTGATTGACTTTTTTTTTGACGTCACAATGTAGAGTATAAGATTTCCTATCCTCTGTGCCCAGTCTTGTCACACAGAGTTACTCCAGCTCTGAGCAATCAATTTTCACTGAACAATAAAAGTTAACAGACTTCCAGATAAAAACCTGTCTAAATAAAAAGTCCTTTCCTTTCGAGTGACAGGGTTTTTACATATCTCGTGCACTAGCTTGGACACATGCACATTCCTGGATGTTTATCATAATATGGGGGGGGTGATCCACAGTTCATTGTGAGAGGTAATGTATGTCACTCGAAGCAAGGGGACGGAAAATACTTTTTATTTAGACAGGTTTTTATCTGGAAGTCTGTTAATTTTCACTGAACAATAAAAGTGGATTGCTCAGAGCTGGATTACATCACTTTAAGCCACCGGACCATTTGGCTGGTTAAAGACCGGGCCACTTTCTCTCAGGGGACAGGAGACAGATCGTGTGTTCATACAAATGTATGTACACCGGGGGGGGGGACATAAATTGTGTTTGGGTACAACGTCGCACAACCGCGCAAATGTCAGTTAAAGCGACGCAGTGCCGTATCGCAAAAAATGGCTCAGTCATTAAGGGGGCAAATCCTTCCGGTCCTTAAGTGGTTAAACTCACCTGCCATTCCTCAGATCTTTGCTCTGTTCAGAAGCCAGGGCCTCGGGGCAGAATATTCACATCCCACACAATCGGAGAGAAGGCTGAGAATGGTAATGGTTGGATAAAGATATATAATGTGACAGGCCTGCCAGACTGGGTGACAATCGAATGTCTGTCTATAAGCTCCCTGCAGACCTTTCTGCTGGGGGGGGGGGGGCTGATCAGGGAGATTAGAGATCAGACAATTTAGGAATATCTTGTGTGGTCCCTGTCATTTCTCCATTATAAGCTGACATTATGGGTGTCGCCCTCTTGTCTGACGCAGGTGTGTTTAGGGAAGTGATGGCTGACATCGGTGCCTGAGGCTGGTCAGATTCTACTGTTAAAGCGGAGCTCCGCTGAAAAAAAATACTAAAAGCCAGCAGCTACAAATACTGCAGCTGCTGACTTTTAATATTAGGACACTTACCTGTCTTGGAGTCCAGCGCCGTCCGCAGCAGAGGACGAGAGATCGCTCGTCACTCTGCTGCCCCCCCCCCCCCGCCATCCTCGTTGAGGGAACCAGGAAGTGAAGTGCTCCGGCTTCACTGCCTGGTTCCCTACGGCGCATGTGCGAGTCGCGCTACGCCTGCCGATTGGCTCCCGCTGTGTACTGGGAATGTTCCCAGAACACAACGGGGGGGATGGGAGGTGACGTCATGCCCGCAGTCTGCCCGAGACTGTGTGGCCGGAAGTGGGTGCAAATGCCTGTCTTTAGACAGGTATCTGCACCCCCCTCCCCCTGAAAGGTGTCAAATGTGACACCGGCAGGGGGAGGGTTCCGATCAGCGGGAGTTCCACTTTAGGGTGGAGCTCCGCTTTAAGCTGGGTACACACTACAGACTGACAGCTCCAGTTGGGAGCTACTGTACTAACCATGCAAGGTTAGTCCAGCGATCTCTCCTGCTGAACGGTTGCTCCCATAGCCCACCCCCCCACCCCGGGAACGCTGTGATCAGCGCTCTCTGCTATTGTCTTGAGAGAGCTGATCGAGAGTCAGTTGGCTGCTGGTTTTCCAGCATACACGTCTGACAGAATGTCGGCTGGTATGTTTTTGTACCGATGTTCCGTCAGATTGGGCGGCCCGTCAGATTTTGTAAAGGAAGTGACGTTCTGTTGTCGCCATCTTGCTACACCCCACACTTTTCCACAATAAGGCCCCTTTCACACTGGGGCGGGAGTCGCGGTGGCGGTGTTTATTTTTCAGAATTGCGGCGGTATTCGGCCGCTAGCGGTGCAGTTTTAACCCCCGGTAGCGGCTGAAAAAGGGTTAATGCCGCCCACAGGGCTAATTTTTTGTTTTTTTAAACCCATTATGTTACTGGCCGATTAATTGATTATAAAAATTGTAATTGATTAATTTCATAATCGATTATTTGTCGATTAATCGATTAGTTGTTTTGGCTCTACAACATTTAGCAACTTATTGCTACACTTGGAGGCGCCTCTCTTCTCTTTTATACTCTGGAGCTCCTGCTGGATTTTGTTTCTAATCCCCTTGTGGAGACTTCCATTTGTGGATGGACATTTTATGGTCACAGAACTTATCACATTGCTATAATCTTTTTATATGGACTGTAAACTGAACGACTTGTGAATAAATGGTTGTGGAACGAATCATTTGAGTTTCTGTTGTTTCTTATGGGGAAACTTGCTTTGATATACAAGTGCTTTTAAATTACAAACATGTTTCTGGAACAAATTTTTGCTCACAATCCAAGGTTTTACTGTATGTATTAGGGTTGTCCCGATACCAGTATCGGTATCAGGACCGATACCGAGTATTTGCGGGAGTACTCGTACTCCTGCAAATACCCCCGATACCGAAATAGAATACTTGACCCCCGCCGCAAACCGCAAAGCCGCCGCGTTAATCAGCGTGCGGGGAACATTACAGCTTTCGTTTGAATAGCTGTATCCCCGCCGCGTATAGACACTCCCCCTTGCGCGGGATTGGACGGATGATCTGTCCAATCCCGAGCAAGGGGGAGTGTCTATACACGGCGGGGATACAGCTATTCAAACGAAAGCTGTAATGTTCCCCGCACGCTGATTAACGCGGCACGTGCGGCATCATCCAGGTATGTGGGACATGGCTGCAATATGTGGGGGGACATGGCTGCAATATGTAGGGGGACATGGCTGCAATATGTGGGGGACATGGCTGGAATATGTGGGGGACATGGCTGCATTATGTGGGGGACATGGCTGGAATATGTGGGGGACATGGCTGTAATATGTGGGGGACATGGCTGTAATATGTGGGGGACATGGCTGGAATATGGGGGACATGGCTGCATTATGTGGGGGACATGGCTGGAATATGGGGGACATGGCTGCAATGTGTGGGGGGACATGGCTGCAATATGTGGGGGGACATGGCTGCATTTGGGGACACATTTAAAAAAAAGTATCGGTATTCGGTATCGGCGAGTACATGAAAAAAAGTATCGGTAATTGTACTCAGTCCTAAAAAAGTGGTATTGAGACAACCCTAGTATGTATGTGTATGTTTGTATATTTGTGTGTGTGTGTGTATGTATGTATGTATGTATGTATGTATGTGTGTGTGTATAATATATATAAAATGAGGAAACTATAATGCCGTGTACACATGATCAGAAATTCCGTCAAGAGAAGTCCGATGTGAGCTTTTGGACGGAAATTCCGACCGTGTGTAGGCTCCATCGGACTTTTGCTGACGGAATTTCCACAAACAAAAGATCGAGAGCAGGTTCTCTATTTTTTCTGACAGAAAAAGTTCCTATCGGAAATTCCGCTCGTCTGTATGCAATTCCGACACGCAAAAAAAACAAACATGCTCAGAATCAAGCAGAAAAAACAGTTCGGCCATTGAACTTCATTGATCTCGGCTGGTCGTACGTCTTGTACGTCACCGCCTTCTTGACGTCGGAATTCCAGACAAGATTTGTGTGACCGTGTATGTAACACAAGTTTGAGCCAACATTCCGTCAGAAAAAAAATCCACGGTTTTCTTGTTGGAATTTCCGATCGTGTGTATGCGGCATAAGTGGCTATATGGAGAGGACAGAGAACCATGAGACAAAACACCAGAGGAAAAGGGTTGTCGGCGTTAATCATTTTAGTTACAAAGAGAAATGGGGGGGCTGCCATTTTTGGCTGCTCCTTTTGGACAATGCTAGTTATATGGCTATCATGTTCTCTTCATTACTTCACAGACACAGAACAATATGATAATAAAGAATAAAAGAGAAGTTCAGGAATGAAAAAAAAATATATACGTCGGCAGAATGGCACGGCTGTACGTGATTGGTACCTGTACGTGATTGTTAAATGCCCAGCCGTGGGTCGCGAAGCTCCGTGGCCGTGGGACTCGTGGACCCGATCGCCGCTGGAGTCCCGCGATCGGTCCCCGGAGCTGAAGAACGGGGAGAGCTGTGTGTAAACACACCTTCCCCATTCTTCACTGTGGCGCCGTCATTGATCATGTGATCTCTTTTATAGGGATACACAATCGATGATGTCACACCTACAGCCACACCCCCCTACAGTTAGAAACACAGATGAGGTCATACATAACCCCTTCAGCGACCTCCTTGTGGTTAACTCCCAAACTGCAACTGTCATTTTCACAGTAAACAATGCATTTTTTGCAGTGAAAATGACAGAGGTCCCAAAAATGTGTCAAAATTGTCCGAAGTGTCCGCCATAATGTCGCAGTCACGAAGAAAATTGCTGATCGCCGCCATTAGTAGTAAAAAATAAAAATGACATAAAACTCTCCCCTATTTTGTAAACGCTATAAATTTTGCGCAAACCAATCGATAAACACTTATTGCGATTTTCTTTTTTTTACTAAAAATAGGTAGAATACGTATCGGCCTAAACTGAGGAAAAAAATTGTTTTATATATTTTTTGGGGGGATATTATTGCATTTTTTTCAAAATTGTCGCTCTATTTTTGTTTATAAAAACCGCAGAGGTGATCAAATACCATCAAAAGAAAGCTCTATTTGTGGGGAAAAAAGGACGCCAATTTTGTTTGGGAGCCACGTCGCACGACCGCGCAATTGTCAGTTAAATCGACACAGTGCCGAATCGCAAAAAGGGGCCTGGTCCTTTACCTGCATTTTGGTCCGGGTCTTAAGTGGTTAACACAGACTTACCAGAGACAGCCTGTAGTTTGTTCCATGTAATTACTAGTTGTATGTAATCACCGGGCTTACTGGTAAGCTGTGTCCCTTTTAATGTCTCCCCCCCCCCCCCCCCACATCACTAAAGTGAACCCAGATACCTGAAGCCCAAGCATTCATACAACTAGCGAAGGATGATAATTTAAGGCTATTTTAGTTAAAGAAACGTATAATTTAAACCCAACTGCCACTTCTATTTCGGTTAGAATAAACTTTTCCCAAAATAAATATTGGGGATTCCATTGCTGCTTTTAAAAATGCCAATGCCCTGGATGATATAGCAGAATGCTGACTTCAATGCTGTTTAACCACTTCAATACCAGCCGCTTACCCCCCTTCCTGCCCAAGCCAATTTTCAGCTTTCGCTGTTTAAATGACAATTGCGCGGTCATGCTACACTGTACCCAAGCCAAATTTTTATCATTTTGTTCCCACAAATAGAGCTTTCTTTTGGTGGTATTTGATCTCCTGTACAGTTTTTATTTTTTGCTAAATGAATAAAAAAACACAGAAAATTTTGAGAAAAATAAAGTTTTTCTTTGTTTCTGTTTTGTAAATAAATTTCATCTTTCACTGCTGGGCACTGATAAGCTGCACTGACAGACACTGATGAGGCATCACTGATATGCAGTATTGATGGGCACTCATAGGTGGCAATGATAGGCGACACTAATGGGCACTGAAAGGCTGCACTGATGGGTACTTGTGGGTGGCACTGATTTGCTCTGATGGGTGCTGATGAACTACACTGATGGGCATCACTGGTATGCATTTTGGTTTGCCACTGGATGGCAGCTGCCTGGGCACTGATTGGCACCTGCCTGGGCACAGATTGGCGTTTCCCTGGTGGTGTAGTTGGCATACTTTGTGGTCCAGTGTGGTGGCCTTCCCTGGTGGTCCAGTATGGCTTCCTGGTGGTCCTGGGTGGGCATCCGAGGGGGGGCTGCACTGATAAACAATCAGCACAGACCCCCCCTGTCTGTCAGACGCGAGTGAGGAAAAGCAGATCAGCGGCTCTTCCTGTTTACATCGCAATCAGCCGTGATTGGACACGGCTGATCACGTGGTAAAGAGCCTCCGTCAGAGGCTCTTTACTGAGATCGATGTAGCGGTGTGTCAGACTGACGCACCACACCACCGACCGCCGTGATGCACAGGCGCGGAAGCTGTTATCCTGCTGGACGTCATATGACTGAACCACCGCACCCGGCCATCATTCCGCTATAGGCCGGGCGGGAAGTGGTTAAATTATCCGTCTGGAACAAGTACACAGATCAAAAGAGTTCAATTAAAGTTACGTTATAACTTCACTCTCTCTGTCAACCTTGACTAATTTTAATTCTTATGCTAGCAATAGTAAATATATAGGAAAGTATATATTTACTTGTTATAAACTTTTTATTTTATTTTTTTAGATCCCTGTCATGTCACTAGGCAGAACAGGGAAATCTCCATAGGCAACTCCACGTTCTACCTCTAAAGCCCTGTACACACGATCGGTTTGTCCGATGAAAACAGACCGATGGACCGTTTTCATCGGACAAACCGATCGTGTGTGGGCCCCATCAGTTTGTTTTCCATCTGTGAAAAAAAAATAGAACATGTTTTAAATTTTTGTATAAAAAAACGATAGAAAAAAACGTTTGTGTGGAAGTCCATTGGTCAAAAATCAACACATGCTCAGAATCAAGTCCACGCATGCTCGGAAGCATTGATCTTAATTTTTCTCAGCACGTCGTGGTGTTTTATGTCACCGCGTTTTGGCACGGTCGGATTTTTGACTGATGGTGTGTAGGCAAGACTGATGAAAGTCAGCTTCATCGGATATCCGACGAAAAAATCCATCGGATTAGATTCCATCAGATATCCGATCAGGGATGGACTGGCCATTGGGACTACAGGGAGTTTCCCGGTGGGCCGATGGCTCAGTGGGCCGGCTTCAGTGACAGCGGACCGCCGCCCCCTCCGCTCCTCTGTCTCTCCCTTCCTGCAGCGCTCACCTCCTCTCCCTTCCCGCAGCGCTCAACTGGGGGGGGACAAAGAAGCAGGGGGAGGACCAGAGGAGCAGGGGGGACGACAGAGGAGCATGGGGGAGGGGACAGACAGCTATGGCCTGGGATTTTCTCACTTCTGCCTAATCTTGTCCCATAAGGGGGGCACCAAAATGATTCTTTGCCCCGGGTGGAATAATGTCTAGCTTCCCCACTGGTACTGCCTAGAGTACCAGTACCAGACGTTTTACTCTAATAAAGTAAAACGTCTAGTGAAGGGGGAGAGGGGGCTTGGGTGGCCAGGGGGGTGCGGGAGTTGTCCGGCCGCTGTGGGAGAGACCTGTCAAAGTGGGCCAGTCTGGATGAAGTCCAGGGCCAAATTTTTGTCCCAGTCCAGCCCTGTATCCGATTGTGTGTAAGTGTCACGATCGCAGGCCACCGGCACGCTCCTTTGGCGGGCGCACACGCCACCAGCGATACGTGCCTGCTGGCCTGCGACGGCGGGGGGATGTACGGGTACGCCCATTTGCACAGCCGTGCCATTCTGCCGATGTACATTAAGAAGCATTTTTTTTTTTTTTTTATATTCAGTAGATTTGGCAAAAGCACCATAAACAATATCACAACTGTTAGAAACGGTTACTTCCCCCATGTAAGTAGAGCCGCAACTACTGCATTGTAGTAAAACCGAGCCGTGATAAGCGGGAACTTCCTCATCTGGTGTTCTTCACATACCAAGTACAAGGCGATGCTGCTCACTTTGATCCGGACTGTAAAGTTGCGGTAGGAAGTGATCACATTTTTAGTGTAATGTTGTGCATGATTGTGAAACCGTCTGTAACCATTGCAGTTCCTGTTGTGCAAACAGTCACTTTGTGACACCGTGTTAGCGGGACCCAAGTGAACTCCCTGACCGGGTTCAGGTGCCATCAGGAAAATATGTTCTCAGTTCTCTTTGAATTTATGAGACAATCCGAGGCTTTCTGCTTTAGTCAGGGATTTTCTAGAAATGCTAAAATCCGTTCTCTTTAACCACTTTAAAACCGCACGCCGTCATATGACGTCCAAAAAGGGGATCTCTTATCCCGGGTGGACGTCATATGACGTCCTGTACTTTGTGCGGGGATATCTGAATGATGCCTGCACCTAGAGGCATCATTCAGATATCTTTTTCTTCCGGCGGCGATCCTGCGCACTGTAAGAACGATTATAGCGGCGGTTCCGCCCCTTGATCATTCTTATAGGCGGCGGGAGGGGACATCCCCCCCCTCCCGCCGCCATCCGGTGCTTCTCCGGGCTCTCCCGTCCCATCGGGGGCCCGGAGAGATGATCGCCGTCCGCCGGATGTATTTACGGGTACCCGGGCGTGACGTCATCACATCGCGCCCGGGCCTCCGAAGGTCATAGAGATGACTGGTGACCATCTGGTCACCAGTCATCTCTATGACCTTCGGAGGCCCGGGCGCAATGTGATGACGTCACGCCCGGGTACCCGTAAGTATGTATGTAAACCGCAATTGCGGCTAGTAAAAATGAGATCTGTGAATTTTTTTCACAATCTCATTCTTTCCAGCCTGGAGGAGAGATGTGAAAAAAATGTGTAAAAAATCAATAAAATTAAAACGCCCCTGTCCCACGGTAGCTCGCGCTCAGAAGCGAACGCACATGTAAGTCCCGCCCACATATGTAAACGTCGTTCAAACCACACACGTGAGGTATCGCCGCGTGCGTTGGAGCGTGTGCAACAATTCTAGCACTAGACCTCCTCTGTAACTCTAAACTGGTAACCTGTAAAAAAATGTAAGCGTCGCCTATGGAGATTTTTAAGTAATGAAGTTTGGCGCCATTCCATAAGTGTGCGCAATTTTAAAGCGTGACAAGTTGGGTATCTATTTACTCAGCGTAACATCCTCTTTCATATTTTACAAAAAAATTGGGCTAACTTTACGGTTTTGTTATTTTTTAATTCATGAAACCATTTTTTTTACAAAAAAAAGGCGTTTGAAAAATTATTGCGCAAATACTGTGCAAGATAAAAAGTTGCAAAGACCGACATTTTATTCCCTAGGGTGTCTGCTAAAAAAAACATATATAATGTTTGGGGGTTCTGAGTAATTTTTGAGCAAAAGAATGATGATTTGTAAATGTAGGAGAGAAGTGCCAGAATAGGCCCGGTATGGAGGTGGGTTTTAAAGCCCGGTATTGAAGTGGTTAACTACCAATATGTAGGAGCGTTTTAAAGTGATATTCATTGAAGACGTGCTTTTAATCCTTTAGCGGCTGGAGCTTTTTTTTCCATGTTTGCATATATGTTAAAATGCATATTTTAGGCTTGAATGTTATATAAAATCCTCAAATCTTTATGAGGGGAATACAGTGGAACCTTGGATTTACGAGCATAATCCGATCCAGGAGAATGCTTGTAATCCAAAGCACTTGCATATCAAAGCGAGTTTCCCTATAGAAGTCAATGGAAACTAAAATAATTTGTTCCACATTGACTTCTATGGCATGCAATACCGCATGTGGCCAGAGGTGGGGGCGCCAGAGAGCCTCAGGGACAACTTGGAAAGGCTTGGAAACACTCAGGAACTGAGTATTTCCTAACCGTTCCGAGTGTCATCAGCACCCCCGCACCTCTAGCCAAATGCGGTACTGCACACCCTATAGCAGTGATGGCGAACCTTGGCACCCCAGATATTTTGGAACTACATTTCCCATGATGCTCAATGTTCCACAGGTATCCTGTCCCCACTTCCGGGAGCCTCAGCCACAAATTATTTGTGTCACCGCTCCGGCTCCCTCCTCCTCCCCCGGCTGCCGATCCAGTATTAGAGAGGATCAGAGCCTCGCACATGCGCAGTAGGGTTCCTGGCATGAAGCCGTAAGGCTACACTTCCGGGTTCCCTCACTTGCAATGGAGATGGCAGCACCCGACAGCTGATGGAAACATCAGCTGCGGTGCCGACATGGCTGGACTCCAGGACAGGTAGGTGTCCAATTATTAAATTTTTTATTTTTGCAGTGGTAGGCGGACTGGTTTTTGTTTTTGTTATGTTTTTTTAATTCATTCATAGCTGGGGCATAGTAAACTGTGTGTGTGAGCTATTTCAGTTCATTCATTCTGTGTAGCTGAGGCTGCAGAGAAAGCGACTGATGAATCTGTCCCCAGTCCCTTTCTCTGTCTCAAAAGTGAGACATCAGGGGTCTGTTTAGACCCTTGATATTTCACAGAAGCCCCCACCAATGGGGGTCTTAAAAAATATGTAAAAAATTGTAAAAAATGTAATTGTAAATAATAAAAAAATAAAAGGTAATTAAAAAAATATATATTAAAAAAAAAGATAAAAAAAAATAAAACATAAAAATAAGGTAAAATAAATATATAAAAATAAAAAAGACTACTGACACCAGTGGAGGGACTACCAAGGTTGCACTTGCGACCTTGGGGGTCCCAAAACCCAATGGGGGTCTTAAAAAAGATTTAAAAAACAATAATAAATGTAATTGTAAATAATAAAAAATAAAAGGTAATTAAAAAAAAAATATATATATATATAAAAAAAAGATTAAAAAAAATAAATATATATAAAAAAAATAAAATAAGGTAAAAATAAATATATACAAATAAAAAAGACTACTGACACCAGTGGAGGGACTACCAAGGTTGCACTTGCGACCTTGGGGGTCCTTAAACCCAATGGGGGTCCTAAAAAATATGTAAAAAAAAATGTAATTGTAAAAAAAATATATATACCAATGGGGGTCTTAAAAAATATGTAAAAAATAATAAAAAATGTAATTTTAAGTAATAAAAAAATATAAAAGGTAATTAAAAAATATATATATTAAAAAAAAAAAAACATTTGTTTAAAAAAATATATAAAAATAAAATAAGGTAAAAATAAATATCTAAAAATAAAAAAGACTACTGACACCAGTGGAGGGACTACCAAGGTTTCACTTGCGACCTTGGGGGTCCTAAAACCCAATGGGGGTCCTAAAAAATATGTAAAATAAAAATAATAAAAAATGTAATTGTAAAAAAAATATATATACCAATGGGGGTCTTAAAAAATATGTAAAAAATAATAAAAAAAAATATTGTAAGTAATAAAAAAAGAAAAGGTAATTAAAAAAATATATATATATATATATATATATATTATATATATATATATATATATATATATATATATATATATATATATATATATATATATATATATATATATATATATAATATAAAAGAAGTTTAAAAAATATATATATAAAAAAATAAATGAAATAAGGTAAAAATAAATATCTAAACATAAAAAAGACTACTGACACCAGTGGAGGGACTACCAAGGTTGCACTTGTGACCATGGGGGTCCTAAAAAATATGTAAAATAAAAAATTTAATTGTAAAAAAAAAATGATTAAAAAAAAAAAAGGTAAAAAAGATCTAAAAGTAAAAACATGACTGACACCAGTGGAGGGACTACCAAGGTCTTACTTGCCACTGGGCTCTGGTGTTCCGCAACTGTGGGGGGACCCCAATATGACAGAAAGGACCGTAATGAAGGGTCCCACAATGAGAGTAAATGGCCCCAGGATCAGTCAGGGGACCCTTCATGGTTTCTTGCACCGGGGCCCTGATGGTTCTAGTTACGCCACTGCTGTGTAGTTCGCTGTTTTGTCCGGAGTCCAGCTTTACATAACATGCAAATCCACTTGAAATGTCCTTGTGGTGTACAGGATCCCTTTTAAGATAAAATTAAATAAACATTTTGCTACATTTTCATATAGAGCATGTTTGATCGCGGAATGATTTGTCTGTGAAAACACACACCTAGCACACATTGTACAGACATGCAAATCCTTTATTGTTTCCTGGCACAGTGCCCTCTGTAATCAGGATCCCCGGGGTCGGTATGTGGCACAAATTAATAATGAAACCTTCACATATTTCCAGCTAGTAGTAGTCGCTGTGATTTCAGCTGTGCCCTCTGTGGAATACGATCCACCCTGAAGAAACACTCCAGATGCCACTGGGAATAGTTGAAGTACACTTCAAATGTGCTTGGTACTGATAGGGTAGAGCTACCCGTCCAGAACACATTCCGGGGGCAATTTTCTTGTGTCAACTGTGAATAACACCGGCTCATGCCATTCTCTTTGGCTTCCTGGCATCCAGTTCTTGCCATCCTACTAACAGCAGGGCATGCATATGTATTACAGAAGAATTATCACTTTTTTTAGGGCTTGTTCACACCTGCAGCAGCCCTTGCAGTTTACAGTTGGATCTTTTTTCACAAGCGTCTTCCAAGCAATTAGAAGACGATACTGTGCCTCCTGAATGCCCGCTTTTTTTGACAGCTGAATGGGAATTTTACTGTATATGCATGTAACATTTTTGGGGGGGGCGCAAACGAAAAAAAAAAAAAAACAATTGCAGCCTCACTGTACCTATCAATTGTCACCACTGTGCCATGCCATCAAATGCAGTCACTGTGCCATCAAAACGCAACCACTGTGCCATGCCATCAAAACGCAGCCACCGTGCCATCAAAACGCAGCCACTGTGCCATGCCATCAAAACGCAGCCACTGTGCCATGCCATCAAAACGCAGCCACTGTGCCATGCCATCAAAACGCAGCCACTGTGCCATGCCATCAAAACGCAGCCACTGTGCCATGCCATCAAAACGCAGCCACCGTGCCATCAAAACGCAGCCACCGTGCCATCAAAACGCAGCCACAGTGCCATCAAAACGCAGCCACTGTGCCATGCCATCAAAACGCAGCCACCGTGCCATGCCATCAAAACACAGCCACTGTGCCATACCATCAAACGCAGCTACTGTGCCATCAATTGTCACCAGTATGCCATCAAACACAGCCCCCAATTGTTGCCACTGTGCCCCCAATTGTTGCCACTGTGCCCCCAATTGTTGCCACTGTGCCCCCAATTGTTGCCACTGTGCCCCCAATTGTTGCCACTGTGCCCCCAATTGTTGCCACTGCGCCCCCACTTGTAGCCACTGTGCCCATTACCCCCCCCCCCCGGCACTTACCTTTATGGCTTCTATGTCCCTCGTCCCGCCCTCGATGACGCTTCAGCCAATCCGGTTACCTGATTGGCCGAGACGCCTGTCAGTCTTATCCTCGGACGTACGGCCGGTACGCCCCAAGGATGAGCTTCAGAAAGCCGACTACAGCCTCAGGGCTGTACTCGGACAGCCTATCAGGGCCGCTGGCGGGGGCACCTATGGTTACACAGGCGCAATTGCTTCTTGAATCCACCTTTATGAATGGCGATGTGATTTTTTTAGGTGGCATAGTAAAGGGTTGAATTCCTCATTAACAAAACTTGCAACAGTTTTGTGTGTTTTTGTGACCTCTGAGCCCTTTGTCATTGGCTGGATACAGTGGTTTTTCAAACATCTGTCGGATCTGTCGTTGTGCTTGGTGATCGGGTCCCACTTACAGGAAACACAGAGGCTGCCTGTGCTGATAATGCAAATTCTAGTTTCCTGGTTTTATGTGAACCCGCTCACCTCCATCCTTTCTGTGTTACTGACACAAAATATGTGCGCTGGTTAGGGATGCACCGATACATCAGCCGCCGAAAGTTATCAGACAAAAATAGAGAAAAAAAAGTGCTGCTAATGGCATGCTGTGCCCTATTGACTTCAGTGCAAAATCCCGTCCCATTGGCTTTAATGGTTATACGCCCCCTGTTGACGTTGGTGCGTAGACGCCCCCCCCCCCTGTTGACGTTGGTACCTAGACGCCCCCCCCCCCTGTTGACGTTGGTACCTAGATGCCCCCCCCCCTGTTGACGTTGGTGCCTAGACGCCCCCCCCTGTTGACGTTGGTGCGTAGACGCCCCCCCCTGTTGACGTTGGTGCGTAGACGCCTCCCCCGTTGACGTTGGTGCCTAGACGCCCCCCGTTGACATTCGTGCCTAGACGCCCCCCCCCCCCCGTTGAGGTTGGTGCCTAGACGCCCCCCCCCCGTTGAGGTTGGTGCGTAGACGGCCCCCCCTATTGAGGTTGGTGCCTAGGTGCCCCCCCTGTTGAGGTTGGTGCGTAGACGCCCCCCTGTTGAGGTTGGTGCCTAGACGCCCCCCTGTTGAGGTTGGTGCCTAGACGCCCCCGCCGTTGAGGTTGGTGCCTAGACGCCCCCCCCCCCGCCGTTGAGGTTGGTGCCTAGACGCCCCCCCCCCCCGTTGAGGTTGGTGCCTAGACGGCCCCCCCCGTTGAGGTTGGTGCCTAGACGCCCCCCCCCCGTTGAGGTTGGTGCCTAGACGCCCCCCCCCCGTTGAGGTTGGTGCCTAGACGCCCCCCCTGTTGAGGTTGGTGCCTAGACGCCCCCCTATTGAGGTTGGTGCCTAGACGCCCCCCCTGTTGAGGTTGGTGCCTAGACCTCCAATAACAGGTTTGCTTTAAAATAATTCTAAACCTCAGAAATGAAATATGAACAAAGCCTATCCCTCTATAGTGTGTAATTGTCTAATTCCAGAGCGCTAAGTGGTTGATTTACTAAAACCAGAGTGTGTAAAATCTGGTGCAGCTCTGCATAGGAACCAATAGACTTCCAGGATTTTTGACGAAAATTAATTGAACAAGCTGAAGTTAGAAGCCGATTGGCCACCATGCACAGCTGCACCAGATTTTGCACTCTTCGGTTTTAGTAAATCAACCCCTCAGTGTCATTTCTGTCTGTTACGGACCTGTGGTAAACATTTCATGTCAATTTCACCTTTAGAAATGTATTTACCTAGAAAAATGGTGACGTGTTCAATACTTATTTTACCCGCTGTATGGAAGGGCTGACAAATGTAGGTCTGTGCCCATCAGTGTCGTCAGTCTGTGCCCATCAGTGTCGTCAGTCTGTGCCCATCAGTGTCGTCAGTCTGTGCCCATCAGTGTCGTCAGTCTGTGCCCATCAGTGTCGTCAGTCTGTGCCCATCGGTGTAGTGAATCTTTGCCCACCAGTGCCGCCTATCAGTGTTGCATACCAATGCCGCCTGTCAGTGCCCACCAGTGCTGCATATCAATGCCCACCAGTGCCACCTATCAGTGCCCACCAGTGCTGCATATCAGTGCCCATCAGTACCCTTCAGTGCCATCTCATCAGCCCACATCAGTGAAGGAGAAAAATGACTTATTTACAAAATTTTCAGGCAAGCTAAAATTTAGCAAAAAATAAATAACCCAGCGGTGATTACATACCAGCAGAAGAAAGCTCTATTTGTGTGAAGAAATCGATAAAAAACGTATTTGGGTACAGCGTTGCATGACCGCGCAATTGTCATTCAAGGTGCGACAGCGCTGAAAATTGGCCTGGGCAGGAATGGGGTGGAAGTGCCCCGGAATTGAAGTGGTTAAATAACGGTGAACATGTTCCAATCATGTGCCAAGTGAGGTTCCCCTGATTTCATCTCGCCCCGCCCCTGATCACCGCCAGCTACCAGATTCCCATTGTCACCCAACACAATGCCCCCGGCTGTCCCCAGACACAACACCCGGTGATCAGCTGATTCAAGTGGCCGCTTTGTGGCGCTAAGAATAGGAATTTGGATTCTGTGTTGAATTTTTATGTCAATGTTTTCTTTGTGCGCAAATCTCTCACCATCAGATGTCGGGTTTACATCGCAGACAAAGGTGCAGATCAGATGTCACCTTCTACTAAGGCTGGAGGTATCACATGACCTGAAATATTCATGTGCTGTGCTAAGAAAAAAAGCAATATGCAAAATAAAAACATCTATTATTACATACACTGTATCACCAAAAGTATTGGAACGCCTTTACACGCACCATTAACCACTTCAGCCTGGAAGAATTTAACCCCTTCCTGACCACAGCACTTTTTGCGATTCGGCACTGAGTCGTTTTAACTGACAGTTGCGCGGTCGTGCGACGTGGCACCGAAACAAAATTGACTTCCTTTTTTCCCCCCACAAATAGAGCTTTCTTTTGGTGGCATTTGATCACCTCTGCGGTTTTTTCATTTTTTAAGCTTTAACCACTTCCATACCGGGCACTTATACACCTTCCCGCCCAGACCAATCTTTAGCTTTCAGTGCTGTTGCACTTTGAATGACAATTGCGCGGTCGTGCTACACTGTACCCAAACTAAATTTTTATCATTTTGTTCCCACAAATAGAGCTTTCTTTTGGTGGTATTTCATCACCTCTGGGATTTTTATTTTCTGCAAAAAAAATAAAAAAATTACTGAAAATTTTGAAAAAAATGTGTTTGTTTTTTGTTTCTGTTATAAAACATTGTAAATAAGTATGTTTTCTCCTTCACTGATGGGTACTGATGGTACTGCACTGACGGGCACTGATAAGGCGGCACTGATGGGCACCGATGAGGTGGCACTGATGTGGTGGCATTGATGGGCACTAATATGCGGCACGGATAGGCGGCATGGATAGGCGGCATGGATGGGCACTGATAGGTGGCATGGATGGGCACTGATAGGTGGCACGGATGGGCATAGATGGGCACTGATAGGTGGCACTAACGTATGTGTTGTACTAATGGATGCCAATCAGTGCCAAACAATGCCTGCCGATCAGTGATGCCCATTGTGGGCACTGATCGGCATCCATTGCGGGCACTGATTGGCATCCATTTTTTCTGTCATTGTCATCCCTGGTGGTCTAGGGTGGCAGACCTATGTTTTACATGCCTGGAGGTCTAGTGGCATCCCTGGTGGTCCAGTGGGGGCATCCTCTGGGGGGGGGGGCGCGGGCACGCTGGACAGGTAAGTGTCCATTTTGTAAAAGTCAGCAGCTGCAGTGTTTGTAGCTGCTGGCTTTTAAAAAAAAAAAAATGGGCGGAGCCTCCGCTTTAAGCCCTGGTAAACAAGCAGGAGTGGGGGTGTGGTCTAGTAAAATCCATTTTCTTCATTTAGAATAAACAAATAAAGTTGCCCTGGGCCCCCCCTGTTTAGCTTATGAGGTCTAGGCCCAGTACAACAAGACCAGTTGTACTGCCTTATCAATGGCCCTGGCCACAGCCATAAAGATTACATTCTCAAGCACTGATTGGGTCACCGGATAATTCACCTGGCGATAGAAATGTGGGTAGTGTCAGTGTCTATGTCAGTGTCTTTGCCGTGTAAGTAACTGTGGCTTCACTTTTATAGGCGGACGTTTATGGTTTGGCAAAGAAGGTCAACCGTACAACATTGCAAGTGGAGCGATGGTTCAGGAGGAGACGGAATCAAGACCGGCCTGCCGTGATGAAGAAATTCCAGGAATCCTGGTAAGAACAAAAAAGTCACCCGAACCTCTGACTGCTCTGAATGAGATTCTACAGCAAGAAAGGGATGCTGGAGGAAGCACTGTGATCACACTAAGCCCCCCGTTCACTTTGGCGCGATTTGATATGTCAAATCGCATGCCAATTTGCAGCCTATTGCTGGCAACGACCAACCGGTGCGACGCCGACTTTGCGGCACAGATTTCCAAAAGTTACTGCACTACTTTTGGGGGCAATTTCAATAGACATCTGTGCGTGAACCCGTACAGATGTCTTTCACATCGCCCCTGAAGTTACACTGAAATGCGGGTTTGAAATCGTGCGAATTCAGCTGAAATCGCACGATTTCAAACCCGTCTCCAATGCGAACGAAGACTAGGGCTCGGTTCACACTTATGCAGTTTGTTTCGATCTGTTTCTGCGGTGTTTTTTGATGCATTTTGCATTCTTTATGCTTTTTTTTTTTTTTGCCCAATTTGTTAGGCAGGTCAAAAAGTGCAAATCACAGTAAAATCGTGGCAAAAACGCACTATGTGCTTTTCTGCAGCTTCTCAATTGATGTTTATGGAACCAAGAACGCTTTGCTTTAAAAAAAAAAAAGTCCCTTAACCTTTTAAAAAATGCAGCGGCTGAAAAAATAATTGATGTGAACATTTTCCATTATTTTTTTCATTATGTTATTCAAAACAAAAAATTCTAAATTCTGACTCTAAATTCTGGCCGCTTACCAAATCACTTACCCACTTGCCGCCCACGCTGTAGCAGAAAGCTGGCTACAGCCAATGACAACTGATCAGGGAAATAAACAGATGCCGGTGACTTGTCGGTATTGTTTCCCTATCCAGATGGTTCCTGTAAGGACTGCGCAGGCGCAATCCTTGCCGACGGAAATCTCCGAACCTCGGCCGGCATCCAGGCTCATTCTTAACATCCCCGTGGATTTGAGGATGTTAAAAAAAGAGCCAGGAGGCCCTGCGAGCGGGGCGAGCAACTTTCCTCAAATTCCACGTCGCCCTGGATGCCGGCTGAGGTTCGGAGATTTCCGTTGGCAAGGATTTTGCCTGCGCAGTCCTTACAGGAACCATCCTGATAGCCGGAACCATATTGGCAGATCACGGTTATCGTATTTGTTAAGACGGCTCTCTAAGACTCATATTGTAGCAGTGCGAGCCTAAGCCCCCATTCACACTGGTGCAACTTGTCATGCGATTTAACAGGTCCAAATCGTGTGGTGCAATGCTGACTTTGAAAAAAGGTATATATATTTTTTTTTTTTTTGAGATTTCAGGTGCGACTTGCATAGACATCTGTGCATGAAGTCGCAGAGATGTCATTCAAGTCTCGCCTGAAGTCTCACTGGCCTGCGGCTTTGAAATTGTGTGACGTCAAGTGCAGTTGCACGGTTGCACGATTTGGTGTAAACGGGGTCATGGCCCTCGTTGACATTGAATTTGGCATTGAAATCGCGCAACTTCATCTGAAATCGCATGATTTCAAAGCCGCATGCCAGTGCAACTATTGAAGACATCTGTGCGGCTTCATGCCACATGCCACATGTCTATGCAAGTCATACCCGAAATCGCCAAGAGCAGTGCAGGAACTATTTTTTTCAAATCGACGCGGCACTGCAAAGTTGGCGTTGCACCGATTTGAACATGGCCATTGCCGACAATAGGGTGCGACTTGTCATGCTATTTGACCTGTCGCTCCAATGTAAAAGAAGGGCTAAGGGAGATTTACTAAGACTAGTGCACGCCGAATCTGGTGCAGCTGTGCATGGTAGCCAGTCCGCTTCTAACTTCAGCTTGTTCAATTAATCACTTTAGGGCCGCAAGATTTTCCCTCAAAGTGGAGGTCCGCCCAAAGAAAAGCGGAGTTCCACCCAAAAGTGGAACTTCCGCTTAATCCACTCCTCGCCCCCTTACATGCCACATTTGGCATGTAATTTTTTTTTGGGGGGGGGGGGGCTTCAGGAGGAGTGGGACTTCCTGTTCCACTTCCTCCTTCCGCCGAAAGGCTGCTAAGGCGAATAGTCTAATCGCCTTTTGGCGACCCCTCCCTGTAGGCGATCACCTGGGACACATGACAGGTCCCAGGCGATCGCCTGTCCAATCAGATGGCACAGCGCCGCTCACGCAGTGGGTGCCCGGCCGTGAAGCCGAAAGCTGTCACGGCCGGGTGCCCACACTTAGAACGAAGACGCCGGCCGGAGAGGGGGGGAAAGGAGCTGAGCCCCGGCCGGCGCATCGCTGGAACGTGGAGCAGGTGAGTGTATGTTTATTAAAAGCCAGCAGCTACACTTTTGGTAGCTGCTGACTTTTAATAAACTTTAAAAATGACTGGAACACCCCTTTAAAACCAGCAGCTACACATACTGCAACTGCTGGCTTTTAATAATCGGACACTTGCCTGTCCTGGAGTTCCCCGATGTCGGCATGTTTCCATCAGCTGTCAGGTGCATGCCGCCACCATTGCGGGTAAGGGAACTCGGCAGTGTAGCCTTTCGGCTTCACGCCGGGAAACCATACTGCGCACGTGCGAGGCCCCGAATCCTCTCTCCTACTGGCCCGGTGACAGGGGAGGAGGAGGGAGCCCCAGCCAGGACGTCGATACCCATGGCTGAGGCTCCTGGAAGTTGGAAAGGATACCTTTCAAAGACACGTATCCTGTCCCCCCCTCCCCCTGAAAGGTGCCAATCTTGGCACCAGAGGAGAGGAGACAAATGAGCGGAAGTTCCACTTTTGGGCGGAACTCCGCTTTAATGATCAGGTAATTTTTTTTGCGTTACGGCACTGCTTTAACTGATAATTGCGCGGTCGTGCGACGCTGTACACAAACAAAAATGTTCCCACAAATAGAGATTTCTTTTGGTGGTATTTGATCACCTCTGCGGTTTTTGTCTTTTGCGATACAAACAAAAAAATAAAGAAAATTTTGAAAGAAAAACTAAACAATTTTTTATACTTTTTGCGATAATAAATATCCCCCTAAAAATGTAAAAAAATATAATTTCTTCATCAGTTTAGGCCGATATGTACTGTATTCTTCTACATTTATTTGGTAAAAAAAAATCGCAATAAGCGTATATTGATTTGCACTAAAGTTGTCTACAAAAGAGGAAATAGATTTATGACTTTTTTTTTTTACTAGTAACGGCAGTGATCAGCGATTTTTAGCGGGACTGCGACATTGTGGCGGACAAATTAGACACCTAACCTAATTTTTTACACTTTTTTTTTATTTAGGAACCAGTGACATTATTACAGTGATCATTGTTAAAAATATTCACTGTTACTGTACTAATGACACTGACAGGGAAGAGGTTAACATCAGGCGATCAAAGGGGTCAAATGTATTCCCTGCAGGTGTTTTCTAACTGTATGGGGGGTGGGCTGCCTGGGGAGACAAACAGATCCATCTTCCTGCATAGCACAAAGACTGGATCTCCTGTGTGATCTCCCCTGTTAGAACAGAGATCTTCCTTGTTTTACACAGACAGATCCCCCGTTCTGTCACTGCAGGGAACGATCCCGGCCGGCGGATATCGAGTCCATCCCCACCCGCTGATTGGATCCCCCGCTGGTTCCGCGCGCATTCCACAAACTACAGTTCCCGAGCCGACGTACAATGAGGGCGATTCGGGGGAAACGTGCCGACCTGCCGCGGTACAATGACAGCGGCTGGTTTGACAATAAATCCTGGAAGCCGATTGGTTACTTCTATACACAGCTGCACCAGATTCTGCCCCTCCCCCTCTGCCTTTGTTTTTATTTAGAATGAGCAGTATGGAATAAATTGGATGTAATGGGCTGGATTCAGATACATTGGTGTATCTATCCGCCCGCCGTAACGTATCTGGGATACGTTACGCCGCTGTAACTTTGGGCGCAAGTTCTGTATTCAGAAAGAACTTGCGCCCTTATTTACGGCGGCGTAACGTATGTGTTGCGGCGTAAGTCCGCGTAATTTAAATGGGGATGCTATCCGCCCGGCGTAACGTATCTGAGATACATTACGCCGCTGTAACTTTGGGCGCAAGTTCTGTATTCAAAAAAGAACTTGCACCCTTATTTACAGCGGCGTAACGTATGTGTTGCAGCGTAAGGCCGCGTAATTTGAATGGGGATGTTGGGGGCGTGTTTTATTTAAATGTGACTTGACCCCGCGTTTTTTATGTTTTTTTTTGAACGGCGCATTCGCTGTCCGTAAAATATCCCAGTGTGCATTGCTCCAAATTACGTCGCAAGGACGTCATTCGTTTCGACGTGAACGTAAATTACGTCCAGCCACATTCACGGACGAGTTACGCAAACGACGTAAAATTTTAAAAATTCGACGCGGGAACGACGGCCATACTTAACATCGGATACGCCGCACATACCCCTCATATAGCAGGGGTAACTTTACACCGGAAAAAGCCGAACACAAACAACATAAAAAAAAAAGCGCCGGGCGGTCGTTTATTTCTGAATCGGCGTAAATACTCATTTGCATATTCCTTGCCTAAATATACGGAAGCGCCACCTAGCGGCCAGCCATGAATTGAAGCCTAAGATACGACGGTGTAAGAAACTTACACCTGTCGGATCTTAGGGATATCTATGCGTAACTGATTCTCTGAATCAGGCGCATAGATACGACCGACCGCACTCAGAGATACGCCGTCGTATCTCGTTTCTGAATCTGGCCCAATGAGTTTAGGTGTGGATTTGTATGCAGGGCACAGGTTGGTCTGTGAGCCGGAGTGCATGAAAATCCTCACTGACGCCAAACTATTCCTCCGGCTATTTGTGCTGAATGTGCGGCGTGGGTGACCACGCCCTGCTGGCAGAGCCGGGCCTGTGATTCAGCATCGCTCTCCTGCGACTCATCATGTGTTACTGTAAATAGAGTTTCCTTTCTGGGCTTGGAGCTATCGCTGGCTTCTCCCATGGGATTTATACAGACAGCTACATCCTGGGACTCGGCACTAGACCATTTTATTCCTTTCCTGGGTGACGCTGGACTGCGGATCGCCCGCCGGGAAGGGATTGTTTCCAGTGCAGTTTATGAACTCCTATCAGTTTACAAAGATCTTTTTAACACGTTGTAAAACATTTACAGTGCTGGAAATTTCTTATCGTAGGTCTGATCACATGTGATAGCCAAATAAGTTGTATTTCTTGCAAATATTGGGTCTCCTGGGGCAGTTGCTTACCTTATTTTGTATTATTAAAGTAGAGTTTTACCCAGAAATGGAACTTCCGGTGTCACATTTGGCACCTTTCAGGGGGGAGGTGGGAGCAGATACCTGTGTAATCCAGGTATTTGCTCCCACTTCCGGGCATAGGTCACCGCAGCGACCTACGACACATCTGGCGCCTACTCCACCCCCCCCCTCCCCCGCTGTCTTCTGGGAGACACACAGGTCAGGTTTGTAGCTGCTGTCTTAAAGGGGTTGTAAAGGAAAACATTTTTTTTTTCATAATAAGCATCCTTTACCTGCAGACATTCCTCTTTTCACTTCCTCATTGTTCGTTTTTGCTCATAAGTTGCTCTATTTCTTCTCTGTTCTGTTCACTTCCTGCTTGTCTGATTGTTACTCACCACCGTGACGGGAGGCTTTACTGCGGTGCTCAGTAACGTGCTCGCCCCCTCCTGGGAACTACATCTGTGCGGCAGGACGCTCTCTACGTGTTAGAGACTTCAAGAAGGTGTGAATTACTGGGCGTGCCGCAATGCATACTGGGAAATGTAGTTCTTACATGAACGAGCGCCGCAAACCAGGAAGTGAATGAGAGAACAGAAACTAGAACGCCGGAGGTGATATAGATGAAGGAATTTAATAGGTATTTACTCGTTTTTTAACAGAATCATTACACTATTCTGTCTGTCTACCTTGCAGACATTACCGTATTTATCTTGCTATAACGCGCCCCGGCGTATAGCGCGCAACCCCGAACTTGAAGAAAAATTCCTGAAAAAAAAAATACTTAGTTTGGATGCCCCTCGTCAGTGTCTTGCCCGTCGTCCATCGGCGGCCTCGTCCGGTCCGGCGGCCATCGTGGTGTCCTCCCCGCTCGATCCCCGCTTCCCGCGCTGTGTTTGAACAGTACACTCGGGTATAGTCGGGCAGGCTCGGATCCTCTCGCGTAAAGGACGTACAGGACGTGACCGCGAGAGCTGAACCGGCCCGGCTATACCCGAGTGTACTGCGCTCGGTATATGCCGGCGCAGTGGTTTAAACACATCGCGGGTATCGGCGTATATCACGCACCCACGATTTTGCCCTGATTTTCAGGGCAAAAAAGTGCGTGGTATACGCCGATAAATACGGTAATTTTAGGCAAAAAAGATTTTTCCTTTTACAACTTCTTTTAAAAATGTTTTTTTCTTCAGCGGAACTCCGCTTTAAAGTGAATTTGAATACTTAAAGCGGAGGTTCACCCAAATAACATCTATATCAGACCAACTTCTTTATACTTCTAACATGTACAGTCCGCATTTTTTTTTTTTTATACGCTGTACATACCCTATAATCTATATTTGCAATCTGGCTTCCGGGTACTTCTCCCCGCGGGAGTAGGCGTTTATATGCTGAGGAGGAATGTCCTCTGGGAGGTCGCCCAGGTGATTGACCTCCTTTCAGAAAAAGTTCCACCCGGCGGATAAGGCCCCGCCCCCCGTATTGCGTGGGCGTGTCACGAGTCACTGCGTTTCCGAAAGAAGCCGAACATGAAGAAGCTCTACACTGCGCCTGCGCAGTCAGCTCTACACAGCTCCTAGTCGGTGCGCAGGCGCCGTATAGAGCCGATTCACAGCTCTGCATGTTCTGCTTCTTTCGGAAACGCCGTGACTTGTGGCACGCCTACGCAATACGGGGGGCGGGGCCTTATCTGCCGGGTGGAACTTTTTCTGAAAGGACGTCGCTCATCTGGGCGACCTTCCAGAGGACATTCCTCCTCAGCATAGAAACGCCTACTCCCGCGGGGAGAAGTACCCGGAAGCCAGATTGCAAATATAGATTATACGTTATGTACAGCGTAAAAAAAAAAAATGCTGACTGTACATGTTAGAAGTATAAAGAAGTTGGTCTGGTATAGATGTTATTTGGGTGAACCTCCGCTTTAACCACTTCCCGACCGACTCACGTACATATACTGCAGCAGGTTGGCAGCCCTGCGTGAACCGGACGCGATGCCCACCGGCTACCCGCGATCACGGGCATGAGAGCCAGAACTGGGATCTGTGTGTGTGTGTCTCTCCTCCCCTGGTTCTGCCAGGGGAGGAGAGACAGATCGTCTGCTTAGAAACAGCGATCTGTCTCCTCCTCCAGTCAGACCCCCCCCCCCCCCACACACACACACAGTCAACACATTTAACACCTTAATTGCCCTCTAGTGTTAAAGGGGTTGTAAAGGAAAACATTTTTTTCCCTAAATAGCTTCCTTTACCTTAGTGCAGTCCTCCTTCACTTGCCTTATTCTGAGAAATCCTCACTTCCTGTTCTTCTGTCTGTAACTCCACACAGTAATGCGAGGCTTTCTCCCTGGTGTAGAGAAAGCCTCTTAAGGGGGGAGGGGGCGAGCAGGAGTGTCAGGACACCCACTAACACACAGTTCCTTTCTCTATCTGCAAAGTATAGAGTGTCCTGACTTGCCTGCTCGCCCCCTCCCCCCTCAAGAGGCTTTCTCCACACCAGGGAGAAAGTGTCGCATTACTGTGTGTAGTTACAGACAGAAGAACAGGAAGTGAGGATTTCTCAGAAGAAATAAGGATATTTAAAAGCAAAATGGAAGGATGAGGTAAGTGAAGGAGGACTGCACTAAGGTAAAGGAAGATATTTAGGGGTTTTTTTTTTTCCTTTACAACCCCTTTTAACCCCCTTCTTTGCCAGTGTCATTTATACAGTAATCGGTGCCTTTTTATAGCTCTGATCGCTGTCAATGGTCCCAAAAAAGTGTCCGATCTGTCCGCCACAATGTCGCATCCATGATTAAAAAATCCCTGATCACCGCCACTACTAGTAAAGAAAAAAAAATGCCATAAATCTATCCCCTATTTTGTAGACCCTATAACTTTTGGCTCAAACCATTAAATATACGCTTATTGCGATTTTATTTTATTTTTTACCAAAAATATGTAGAAGAATATATATGGGCCTAAACTGATAAATATATTTATTTAGTTTTTTTTCCAAAAAAAAAATTGGGGAACGTTATAGAAAAAAGTAAAAAATATTTGTTTTCAAAATTGTCTCTTTTTTTTATGGGGAGTACCGTACTGCTTTATATCGGGGGGTACCATACTGCTTTATATCGGGGGGTACCATACTGCTTTATATCGGGGGGTACCATACTGCTTTATATCGGGGGGTACCATACTGCTTTATATCGGGGGGTACCATACTGCTTTATATCGGGGGGTACCATACTGCATTATATAAGGGGGTACCATACTGCATTATATAAGGGGGTACCATACTGCTTTATATAGGGGGGGACCATACTGCATTATATAAGGGGGTACCATACTGCATTATATAAGGGGGTACCATACTGCATTATATAAGGGGGTACCATACTGCATTATATAAGGGGGTACCATACTGCTTTATATCGGGAGATACCATACTGCTTTTATATAGGGGGGGGTATCATAATGCTTTATATCGGGGGGGGGTACCATACTGCATTATATAAGGGGGTACCATACTGCATTTTATAAGGGGGTACCATACTGCATTATTTTAGGGGGTACCATACTACTTTTATATTGGGAGGTACCATACTGCTTTATATCGGGGGGTACCATACTGCTTTATATCGGGGGGTACCATACTGCATTATTTCAGGGGGGGTACCATACTGCTTTATATGGGGAGGTACCATACTGCTTTTATATAGGGGGGGGGGGTTTTATATAGGGGTATCCTAATGCTTTATATCGGGGGGGTACCATACTGCATTATATAAGGGGGTATCATACTGCATTTTATAAGGGAGTACCATACTGCATTTTATAAGGGGGTACCATACTGCATTTTATAAGGGGGTACCATACTGCATTTTATAATGGGGGTACCATACTGCATTTTATAAGGGGGTACCATACTGCATTATTTTAAGGGGTACCATACTACTTTTATATTGGGAGGTACCATACTGCTTTATATCAGGGGGTATCATACTGCATTATTTCAGGGGGTACCATACTGCTTTATATCGGGAGGTACCATACTGCTTTTATATAGGGGGGGGGGGGGGTTCCATACTGCTTTATATCGGGAGGTACCATAAGGCTAAAATGGGAAACTTTTACTGTAACACATTTATTTGTGAAGTAGCCAAAATATAAACTGCCGTCTGGCCGTTGCGTAGATGCGAAGCCTGCAGAGGGGTCTCGAAGGGAAGTTTTCCATTACGCTAACTGACTTTAAGGGCCTCAGATTTAATGTAGTGTAATTAGAGACAGCGTGAGCCCTCTGGGGGCTGTAATTACCGATCACCAGGAGAGCAATCCGATGTAATTTCTCCATGCAATGCTACACTTGCCAAGAGCCACTTTAATCTCTTTCCATAGACAATGGGCACATGGGGGTGAAGTCCCCCACACCCCCCCTTCCCCCTCCCCCTCCCCCATCTGCTTGTGTAAGGTAATGAAATGATTATATAGGTGGAATGAGAACTCAGCGATGGACGACATCAATGATAATGTTGCTGAGTGATCTGTATTACGGGAGACTTTTGCATAGATGATCCAGGATTATTACTGATGGGAATGGAGCGTATGATCGATCCTTCAATCATCTGAGGTTTTCTATCTTTTGAAATACTAGACGCGATTGCAGATGATTGACAACTTAATTTCCTCCGCTTTTCATACACAGCCTCCCGTCTCTTTGATATTGGA
Source organism: Rana temporaria (assembly GCF_905171775.1). Lineage (NCBI taxonomy): Eukaryota > Metazoa > Chordata > Amphibia > Anura > Ranidae > Rana > Rana temporaria. Next base: position 18,382,200 of record NC_053491.1, on the reverse strand, counting down.
AGAATTTTAGGGATGCAATATATATATTGATCCTCAACTTCTGGGGTCCCTCGGTGGATCTTGCGGCTCCTCCCCGCATCAGATAACCCCCCCCCCCCAGGAGAAGTGCTCTCCCTGGGGGGGGGTTACCTTGCGTGTGTGCTCCCGAGTCCAGCATTTGAGTCCATAGACACGAATACCGGACTGGACCCCGCCCCCATCGCCCGTGTCATTGGATTTGATTGACAGCAGTGGGAGCCAATGGCTGCGCTGCTATCAATCTGTCCAATCAAGAGCCGGGACCCCATGCAGAGAGGGAGTGTGTGTCCCCACTGAGGGAAATATGGGGCTATGGTAAGTAAAACGGGGGGCCGGTCACTTTCAGAAGTCTTAATGCTTAGGATGCATTACGGTGAAAAAACACAAACGTTTACAACCCCTTTAAAGTGGAAGTTAAATTTTTTGAGCCCCACAAACTGCGAACGCTCTTTCATTTCTTTTTAATATTCGAAGCAAAGTCCTACCCATCCATGCTTTATTTTGCTGAGAAATTGCTTTGAACCCCCCCCTTAGCATTTTTAGCTACAGCCATTTAGAGTAAGGCCCCTTTCACACTTGCGGACCGTATGTCTGCTTTTTCATCCATCCGTTTGCGGATGAAAAAGGGACATACATTGGTCCCAATGAGATTGCGGGTGTCGGCGGATGAAAATCCGCCAACACCCGTAATCTTCCGCCACGGATCAGATCCTGCTTGCTCATGTCCTGCAGGCTCTCCACGTGGTCCTTCATCATCAGGAACTGGGTGGTGGTGTAAGGGGCCACCGGTGGGCCCTTGGCGAACATCTCGGCCCGCATCTGGGGCGCCCGCTGCGATTCCATCTCCTCCAGTCGCTTCTTCTCCTCCCAGGTCCGCTGGTTATATGACTTCCAGGACCTCTTCTTCTTGGAGGGTAGCTGGCGGTGCCTCTTTCTGCCCAGCTCCCTCCAAGGCCCCTCCGGCTCATGGCTGTCGCCCATGACCAGCTGACAATGGTGTTCCCTGTTGTCCGTAATAACAGATTGTACCATGAGGGCTTCGTAAGGGGTGCCCAATGGTTCTTCCTGACCCAGCTCCTGGGGATCCCAAGCCGAGTCTACACAATGGGCTGCTGCTGGTGGGCGGTACCCAGGTTGAGACCAATTTGACCTGGTGTTGTCATTCATGGGGCAATTCTGTTTGAAGTGACCCAACTGTTTGCACCGGAAGCAGCGGTGTTCGTTGTCCTCCTGGCGTGGGTAGCGAGGGCTAGATGTCATCGGTCTGTTAGGCGGTTGGTATCTAGCGGCTGGTGGGTGTGAGGGCTCCGTTGGTCGTGGAGGTTGTACCCGTGGTGTGACCTGGTTTGTCTTGCGAGTATCCGCATATTCATCCGCCAACTTCGCGGCCTCTGGTAGAGTCATGGGCCTGCGATCTCTCACCCAATCTTTGACATCCGTCTGGATGTGATTGTAAAATTGCTCCAGGAGCATTAGTTGCAAAATGTCCTCTGCGGTGGTGGCCTGGCTGCTGTTAACCCAGTTAGAGGCCGACAGGGACAACTGGCATGCCCATTCCGCGTAAGAGTCTTCCGTGGTTTTGCGTGAGTCCCTGAACTTCTGTCGGTGGGACTCTGGGGTTACTGCATAACGAGCCAGGAGCACTTCTTTAACCCGGGCGTAGCTATGGATATCCTGATCTGGCACGGTCCGGAAAGCATCAGAAGCTTTGCCTGACAGTTTGCCTGACAATATTGAAACCCACTCTCCTCTAGCTATTCGGTGCAGGTTACATTGTCGCTCAAAATCCGCCAGGTAGTTATCAATCTCACAGTCCTTTTCATCAAAAGCTTTAAAAGCGCTAAACGGAATCTTCCTTGCGTCTGCTGTGCTGTACTCACTGTTCATAGAAGGTGCGGCTGCTTGTTGGACTGCTGCCAGTTTTAACTGTAGCTCTGCGTCTCTTATTTGTTTATCCTTCTGTAGTTCTGCGTCTCTTATTTGTTTATCCTTCTGTAGTTCTGCGTCTCTTATTTCTTTAGCCTTCTGTAGCTCTGCGTTTACTAACATGTCCATCACTTTCAGCACCACATCCGGCGTTGGGTTCGGGGCCGAACCACGCTAGCTTCTCTCTCATTAGCTTGTTGGTTGGTGACTCCTCCTGAATCACTGGTGTCTCCATCTCTTGTACCGCTGGCGTTGCTGCAATCACGTTCTCCTGGTCTAGCTCCATTAATTCTGCTATGATGACCCGTTCGGTTTTGTTGCTAGCAATCCTTCCACGAACTTCCAGTAGTTCTTCCAGTGTCTGCTTGAAATCCCGGGTGTAAAGGAGAGTAGAAGGGAAAATCCCACTGCTACCAACCAATTGTGACGGTATCGGTATGATATCCCGTCAAGCATTCCCTCCTCTCCATACAAGAACATCACAGGATCCCCCACACATGAGTCAAGACTGGATGCTGGAACCAAGACTGAGTTTAATGTTATAACACACAGCTTATATGTCATTTCCAAAACCAGTTACAATGACATATCTCCGCCCCCCCTCACACTGGGGCTTCCATACAGACAAGTAGGCAGACACGACGGAGCCGAGTCTGAAAACACATTTTCTTTAGATAATGACATCAGTGGAGTTGAGTACTAGTTGTACTGAATACATTAACTAGACAACTCGACCCCGCATATAGAGAGATAATTACCACAATGAAGCAATCAGAATAATTAACACAAGCCACATAAACACAGATCTCCTTCACACAACACAATAGATCAATTAACCTTTAGAAATAGTGAGGGGACATTAGCACTTCAATAACCGGATGGTAATCACAATGGCAAGCAGGGAGAGCATTAGACTGAAGCATATAGGCAAATGTATCACAGTCCCCCACCCATCCATGCTTTATTTTGCTGAGAAATTGCTTTGAACCCTCCCCCCCTTAGCATTTTGAGCTACAGCCATTTAGAATAAGGCCCCTTTCACATGTGCGGACCGTATGTCCGCTTTTTCATCCATCCGTTTGCGGATGAAAAAGGGACATACATTGGTCCCTATGAGATTGCGGGTGTCGGCGGATGAACATCCGCCGACACCCGTAATCTTCCACCTCCGCAAAGATCCGATTTTGCAGACGGAAAAAAACCCAATTTTTTCACAGTGTGCGGGGACCGCCCTGTCATCCGCCGGCTCAGCGGGGATCAACGGAGCAATCCCTGTTGAGCAAGCGGAGCATACGGAGGCGGATCATTACTGATCCGCACCGTGTGAAAGGGGCCTAAGGGCAGATGATTCTGTTTCAATAGTATTTATTTGTTTTTTTACAAAAAAGATAACATGCAAAATTTCTTTTTGTCAATTGTAACAAGGGTTAGTTTGCAAAAGAAGGCAAAGAAGACAAGAGATGTAAAAAAAACCCTCCTTAGAGCGAGTGGCTATAACAGCAAAAGATAGGCATGGTCCAGAGGCCGGCGCGGCCAGAGGGACCTAGTGAGGTTCCCAACAATAGAAGTAAGAGAGGCTGGATGGCCGCACTCCAATGCAAACACCTTTATTGAAGTGAAATACGATTCATACAGCAAACGGAGGTACAAGAACAGTAATGACTGACACGTTTCACACCCTTATGACTCAGCACCAGTGAGGGTGTGAAATGCATCAACTATTACTGTTCCTGTAGCTCTCTGCTGTATGGATTGTGTTTCACTTCAATAATGGTGTTTGCATCAGAGTGTGGCTGCCCAGCCTCTCTTACTTCTACAGTTCATGTATGCAGAGCCAGCACCCTTTTACCTATGTGCAGCGAAGGTGTAACCATGGGACCGTTGCCTTAAAGGCGTTGTAAAAGAAAACATTTTTTTGCCTAAAATTAATGTCTGCAAGGTAGGCAGACAGAATAGTGTAATGATTCTGTTAAAAAACGAGTAAATACCTATTAAATTCCTTCATCTATATCACCTCCGGAGTTCTAGTTTCTGTTCTCTCATTCACTTCCTGGTTTGCATCGTTCGTTCATGTAAGAACTACATTTCCCAGTATGCATTGCGGCACGCCCAGTAATTCACACCTCCTTGAAGTCTCTAACGTGTAGAGTGTCCTGCCACACAGATGTAGTTCCCAGGAGGGGGTGAGCACGTCACTGACCACCGCAGTAAAGCCTCCCTTCACGGTGGTCAGTAACAATCAGACAAGCAGAAAGTGAACAGAACAGAGAAGAAATAGAGCAACTTCTGAGCAAAAACGAACAATGAGGAAGTGAAAAGAGGAATGTCTGCAGGTAAAGGATGCTTATTAAGAAAAAAAAATGTTTTCCTTTACAACCCCTTTAAGCGGTATCTTTTTGTTCCCAACAATAGCGGGCCTCCCCTGGGCCCTGCAATACAGTATCCATATAGTGTTCTAGTTTACATCCTATAAATGTTCAAATAAGGAGGGACCAAGTAAAAACCAAGAGGTGTTGGGTAGGAGGGTGACACAAAAGGGGGTGTCACACCCAGCAGATGGAGATGTAAAGAAAAGCCAGAGTAGACTAGGGGGGTAAACGGGGGGGGGGGGGGGTCAAGAGGTTAGAGGCCAAGAGACAGGGTGGAGGGAATAAAACCCCAGGAGCATTGAAACCGTCCATCCTAAAGTGGTTGTAAACCCTTACATATCAGTTTTCCCTACAGGTAAGCTTATTTTATGACTTACCTGTGGGTACTGGAAATGTCTCCTAAACTTTAGAAAGGGCCCGATCGTGCACATGCACTGGAGTGACATCACTCGACCCCAGCCAGTCACAGACCTGGAGTCTGCAGCCCCGGAAGGAAGAGGGGTGAAGATGGATGCTTCCACCAGCGGGCACATCGCGGGCTTCGTTTGCAGGTAAGTACGATGCATACTAGCCCGTTATGCTTTTACCTTGCAGGGGACTGACGAGGAAGTAAAACCCATTAGGGTTTACTTCCTCTTTAAGTGGCTGGCTGGGGGGAGATTCAGGAAGGCACATGGCAGCCACAGTTACTTTGCATGGGAGTTGTTGCAAAGGGCGGTTGATTAGTGTAGCATGTACTCGCTGGAATCAATTTGCCCTTAGCTCAGGCGTGCAGGCAGGAGGGTGTGTTTAGCTGAGAAAGCCCCTCCTCCTACCGATGAAAGGAAAAAAAAATCCCATGAAGGACTCTTGAATGTATGACATCATTTTGGCCTTGGTCAGGAAGCAACTGAAGAAATGTGTAAAAAAAAAAAAAAGTTTCAAACAAGTAAATGCAACATAACTTCTTATCTATTTACAACGGCTCCGTTCACATCGGCGCATCTCCAAAATCGAAAAAATCGAACGATTTCCAGCGTGACTGATCGCGAACCTTTTGGTGCAATTGTGATCCGACTTTATATTCTGTGGATCAAATTGGTATCAAAAGTCGCACCAAAGAAGTGCAGGACACCTTATCAAGGTCTTTAAAGTGTATTATATTTCCATTGAATGTCGTGCGATGTGTGAATGGAGCCTAAAGGCTCCTACACACGATCAGATTTTCCCTACAGGAATTGTGTGATGACAGGCTGTTGTCGGAAAATGTGACCGTCTTGTACGCTCCATTGGACAATCGTTGTCGGAATTTCCAAAGTACAAACACGCATGCTCAGAAGCACTGCTAACCATAAGACAACATTAGCAGAAGTTGCCCAAGGGGTGGCGCTAAAGAGCTGAAAAAACACATAGTTTCGTATGTGTTGGCCATCAATTATTTGCCGTTTGTATGTAAGACAAGTTCATGGCCAACGTCCTTCGCACGAAATTCCGTGGCTTTGTCCGCGGAAAATCCGACCGTGTGTACAGGGCTTCATACTAGCAGCATAAGGTTGTGTTTTTTTCAATAACAATGGGCCAGACTAGGCTAATCTGCAGGAGCACTGGAGTCACGGTTTCGCTGTATGAGATTTCATTATGTTCTGGTAATTATGATGCCGCGCTAACCCACACGCAGTGACCACATCACCCGCCACGTGTCCACTGGAAGATTCACCGTCTTGCATCATTTTTTATCTTTTTATTTATTATATATTATAGTTTATTTTCTCTTGTGTCTTGATTTTTATTGTCTCACTCGTATGGAGCGTGATTTTAGTTTTTCCTGTAATTTTTTCGAAAAAAAAAAGAATTGAAATAAAGAAAAATAAATAATAATTCATGTTGATTGAGAGAGTTTAGAGCCGCTTCTATACAAGAAGTTGGCTAAATCTGGAAACCATTAGGTAGATTCACGTACATTGGTGTAACTTTAGGATGGCGCAGCCTAGCCTGTTAGGCTACACCGCCGTAAATTAGTTAGGCTAGTAGTGATTTTCAAACCACTTACTTGCTAATCTTCGGCGGTGTAGCCTAAAACGAGCGGGCGTAAGGGCGCCTAATTCAAATGACTTGGAGGGGGGCGTGAGTATGGAAATGAGGCTTGACCTCACGTTTTTTTGACACTGCGCATGCGCGGGCGACTACATTTCCCAGTGCGCATTGCGGCCTAAGTACGCCGTACGGGCCTATTGATTTTGATGCGGACGTAAACGACGTAAACTCCCGATTCGCTGACGACTTACGCAAACGTCGCAAAAATTTCGAACCTCGCGGCGGGAACGGCGGCCATACTTTAACATTGTTATTCCACCTCATAGGTTAAACGACTGCGGCGGGCTCGCGTTACGTTCCGGAATCAGCGTAAAAGCTAATTTACATAACCTACACCGGCCGCAATGGAAGCGCCACCTAGCGGCCATCCAAAAAATTGCAAGCTAAGATAGAACGGGGCAAGCCAGCCTATCTTAGCTTTGTTTAAGTGTATCTCTGTTTGAGCATACACTTAAACAAACGCCGGCCGTAGGTTCTGAGTTAGGTCGGCTTATCTACTGATAAGCCGGCCCCTAACTCTTTGTGAATCTACCTACATGTTTTTATAAGAGATTTCCCTCTGAACTCACACAGATCTGTTCTCTTTCCAGCTGGAGGTTCGGCTTCTACCTGTGCGCTTTGATTGGAGGAGTCGCCGTCCTGTATGATGTAAGTCACATGTTGTGTCTCATGTTTGCCGCCCTAGAAAGTACTTTATTGGTTGAAGATGAAACCTGTAAGCCAGGAATATGCAATTAGCGGACCTCCAGCTGTTGCAAAACTACAAGTTCCCATCATGCCTCTGCGTGTCATGCTTGTGGCTGTCAGTCTTGCTATGCCTATGGGAATTGTAGTTCTGCAACAGCTGGAGGTCCGCTAATTGCATATCCCTGCTGTATGCAATACGTATGGGAACTCGGTAGAAACTGGTCCCACTTGGGCCGGCCATAGACGGTTCGAGTCTCGGCTGATTCTGCAGGAACCGGCCGAGATTTAAACTGGTAATGGGCGGGCTGAATGTACACAAGTTTGATTGATCGATCAGCTTGGGTACAACAAGCCTGCCAGATTCTCTTGCGATTATCACTAATGACTGCTATTAGCCACTAGCAATGTTCTGCCGACTGCAACGGCTTCTCCAGGAGAAGATAATGGCCCAGCAGGTGGGATTCCCCTGTCAGCACTGTCTGTGTTGATGGGGGAAACCCTGCAAATTTCTTTTCTGCAACCTGTGGTTGCAGGGAAAAAAAATTTGCACTGTGTATGGCTGGCCTAAGGCTTCATTCACACTTGTAGCACTCCAAAGTTTGAGCGACTTTGGAGTGCAACTTTCAATGGGTGCAACTTGGATGTGACTTGTTCTCTCTTTGTAAAGTCGGACCCGCTGTTGCATGTAAAACATTCAGGTATGACTTTCATGCAATTTTTGAGGGATAAAGTGATTGTCGAGTCGAATTAAAAAAAAAAAAGTTTTTTTAAATAACAAACACGTTACCTGCTCTGTTGCAGCGTATCCACCTAGTCTCGGGTTCCTCTTTGCTCCTTCTGGCTCCTCCCTCCTGTCCAGTGCCCCTACAGCAAGCAGTTGGCTATGGGGGCACCGGAGCTGAGCTGCAGCTCCTGATGTCCACTCAGACACAGAGCTGCAGTTTGGCCCCGCCCTCTTTCTCTATCTCCCGTTTGGCCACATGCGGTATTGCATGCCATACAAGTCAATGCGTAGCAAATTATTTTAATTTCCATTGACTTCTTTGGGGAAACTCGCTTTGATATGCGAGTGCTTTGGATTAATAATCAAAGGTTCCACTGTATTTGTAAAAATTCTCGTATAGACTGAGATTCCTAAATTGTATGTGTTGTCATATATAATGCAAAACTGAAAATTCCCAATGCTGAATTTATCATGGATGCAAGGAGGTTGTTCAGCCGGGAATTTACTTGAAAGTAGTATGTTGGAAAAGCCATAAACAGCAATTTCAGAAAACAAGAACTGTTGGGATCGTTGGGCATTGTGTAGGTTAAACCTTTATTTTGTATGTGGTCACATTTTTTGGTTACGCCTCAACTCGTCACAGTCCATTCTGTATATATATATACACCACAATCACCTGCCACCCAGATGCAGCATGGCACTTGCCACTGTCACCTGCCTCCAGATGCAGCATGGCACTTGCCACTGTCACCTGCCTCCAGATGCAGCATGTCACTTGCCGCTGTCACCTGCCTCCAGATGCAGCATGGCACTTGCCACTGTCACCTGCCTCCAGATGCAGCATGTCACTTGCCGCTGTCACCTGCCACCCAGATGCAGCATGTCACTTGCCACTGTCACTAGATGCAGCATGCCACTTGCCGCTGTCACCTGCCACCCAGATGCAGCATGTCACTTGCCGCTGTCACCCAGATGCAGCATGTCACTTGCCACTGTCACTAGATGCAGCATGCCACTTGCCGCGGTCACCTGCCACCCAGATGCAGCATGTCACTTGCCGCTGTCACCCAGATGCAGCATGTCACTTGCCACTGTCACTAGATGCAGCATGCCACTTGCCACTGTCACCTGCCACCCAGATGCAGCATGTCACTTGCCGCTGTCACCTGCCTCCAGATGCAGCATGTCACTTGCCACTCTCACTAGATGCAGCATGCCACTTGCCGCTGTCACCTGTCACCCAGATGCAGCATGTTACTTGCCACTGTCACTAGATGCAGCATGCCACTTGCCGCTGTCACCTGCCACCCAGATGCAGCATGTTACTTGTCGCTGCCACCTGCCACCCAGATGCAGTATGTCACTTGCCGCTGCCGCCTGCCACCCAGGTGCAGTATGTCACTTGCCGCTGCCACCTGCCACCCAGATGCAGTATGTCACTTGCCGCTGTCACCTGCCACCCAGATGCAGCATGTCACTTGCCCCTGTCACTAGATGCAGCATGCCACTTGCCGCTGTCACCTGCCACCCAGATGCAGCATGTCACTTGCCACTGTCACTAGATGCAGCATGCCACTTGCCGCTGTCACCTGCCACCCAGATGCAGCATGCCACTTGCCACTGTCACCTGCCTCCAGATGCAGCATGTCACTTGCCGCTGTCACCTGCCTCCAGATGCAGCATATCACTTGCCGCTGTCACCTGCCACCCAGATGCAGCATGTCACTTGCCACTGTCACTAGATGCAGCATGCCACTTGCCGCTGTCACCTGCCACCCAGATGCAGCATGTCACTTGCCGCTGTCACCCAGATGCAGCATGTCACTTGCCACTGTCACTAGATGCAGCATGCCACTTGCCGCTGTCACCTGCCACCCAGATGCAGCATGTCACTTGCCACTGTCACTAGATGCAGCATGCCACTTGCCACTGTCACCTGCCACCCAGATGCAGCATGTCACTTGCCGCTGTCACCTGCCTCCAGATGCAGCATGTCGCTTGCCGCTGTCACCTGCCACTCAGATGCAGCATGTCACTTGCCACTGTCACTAGATGCAGCATGCCACTTGCCGCTGTCACCTGCCACCCAGATGCAGCATGTTACTTGTCGCTGCCACCCAGATGCAGTATGTCACTTGCCGCTGCCACCTGCCACCCAGATGCAGTATGTCACTTGCCGCTGCCGCCTGCCACCCAGGTGCAGTATGTCACTTGCCGCTGCCACCTGCCACCCAGATGCAGTATGTCACTTGCCGCTGCCGCCTGCCACCCAGGTGCAGTATGTCACTTGCCGCTGTCGCCTGCCACCCAGATGCAGCTTGTCACTTGCCTTAGCTGTGATGCGCGGTGGGCAGTGGGAGATGTCATCTCTCTGCCGCCCGCCGCACTGCTGACAGAGACTGCTGCGCGGGTACAGAGGGAGGAGGTCCGACCAATATTGGTATGTTTCTGACTGATATTTGAAAAATGTGAATACCGGCCGCTCTGAAAATTGGTCGACCCCTATCTACAGGTAGCCCTTGCCTGCATAGACAGTCTTTGTAGAACATTATTTTAAAAGAGGAATAATATTTACTCTTTCTCTGGCAATAACTGTACCTGTATTGAGAGATGACCGCTAACCGCTTATTTCCATTCTCTTTTATTTTACAGAAACCCTGGTTTTATGATGTGTGGGAAGTGTGGGTAGGCTACCCGAAACAGGTAAGACACTGAAACACTGACACTGTGTCTAGAAGTAAAGCGTAAAGATACCGAACACATTGTATCAAAAGCCTATATCTAAAGTAAACCAATAAAGGGTAACAATTACACTTTAGGAGGCTGTGCTTATTGCACCACAGCGCGGTGTACGCTGGGGGAAACACTGTGCTGATATGCCAATCTTGGCACATCACGCTGTTTACTTTTTTTTTTTTTTATTCAGAACTTTATAGAGATGTCACAAGTGACATTTCAATATAGTTTTATTCACTGCAGCGGCATAGCAATGTGATTTGCATCACAACATGCTGCATGGGAACAAAAAAAAGGACTGTATGTAGTAAACAGCTTTGCTGTGGTGTGAACTGACAGCATAGGAAACAAGGCATTTTGCGCTGTCTGTGCCGGTGTTCTGTCGAGAAGTGCCCCCCATGGAATAGTGCCCGGAATGAACTGCGCATGAGCAATACGTCATAGCACAACAGATGATTTGCGCACATCGTAGGAGGCATCTCACGATTGGAGATACCATTTCACAGCCACAATTTGAACCTATACAAACAGCGGTGAAACCGGACCCTAAGCACACTGTAAAGCCTGTGTTCTGTTGAAGTGCCCCCTATCGAATAGTGCCCAGGACGAACTGCGCATGCGCCGTACGTCATAGCACAAGAGCTGATTTGCTGATCAGCTGGGCTGACGCAACCATGGCGCATGCGCACATCATAGGAGGTATCTCTCAAAGGGTGATACCATTTCAAAGGCACAATTTAAACCTATACCAACACAGACAAAACCAGAACATTCGCACACTGTAAAGCTGCCCCGCAACAGCGAGGCACATTGTGAGAACTACAGTCTCCCCCCTCTGTTTTTCGAGGTTTCAATTGTGCCCGTGAAATGGTATCTCCCATCGAGAGATATCTCCAACGATGTGCGCTTGCGCCCTGGTCACATCACTTCAGCTGATCGGCAACTCCGCTGGAGTTCGGCTCCATCCTGCGCATGCGCAGGCACTTCTCGACACAACACCGGCCATTCTCAACTAAGGTTCCTTCAGAGGCTGCTAGGGGTTCCTTGGGCTGTGGCTGATTGACCTCCTCCTTGATTATATGTGTCCAATGTATATATAATGAGAAAACAACACAGGGTGGGCTGTACAGTCACTAATCATTGTGATAGCCAATGAAAGTGTTTAACTGATTGGGAACCAGGTCCTCCCGGTTCCCTATGATTATTACAGGACCCAGCGCTGTCTGTGACAGATCAGTCTCTGTACTGGGAGTGCGCTGTGCAGCGCGCTTTTAGTACAAATGCAGTAGTGCATATATGTGGCCCCACGGATAAAGACCCTCTTCATTGAGGCCGTATGTATGCATACACTCAACAGAAAGGGGTAAAAGCAATCTGACAAGTAAAACAAGTATGTCATTTAAATTTACCTTTGTAAAACCCCTTGTTAACCCCTCGTTTACCCTAATCATCCCTAAATTAACTCCTTCTCTGTTCAACTATTTTTTCCTGATGATTTTTTTTAATTAACTTTTTTGTTTTATTAACCATTACTATTTAAACATGATTGCCGCTGCTGACTTTTAAGTCAGGAAGTGAAGCCTTGCGGCTTCACACGTTCTGAGTGGTCCCTGCTGTCTTCTGGGACATGCATGTCTCTCAGAAAACAGCAGGAGGGGGGCGGAGGAGGGGCCAGACATGGCGTAGATCGTCGCGTGTTCTGAGGCAATCTTTTTGCCGGAAGTGGGAGCAAATTCCTGTATTAGATAGCGGAAGTTACATTTTTGGGTGGAACTCCGTTTTGAAAACGCAGTGTTACAGTGCTTCCAAAGCGCTGCCCATTCATTGCAATGGGCAGGGACGTTTTGGGAGCGCTGTACACAGCACACCTAAACTGCCCGAAAGTTGCTGCTTGCTGGACTTTTCCAAACGTCCCGCAAGCTCGCCACCCAGTGTGAAAGCACTCGGGCTTTCACACTCGGGTGGCATGAGAGGCATTTTTTCAGACGTTTTTACAGGCGCTATTCCAGGGCTAAAAACGCCTGAAAACTGCCTCAGTGTGAAAGGGGGTCTTAAGTCATTAACCCCCTCATGCCGACCGTATGCAAGTATGCCGCCCCACTGGACTGGGCTTTTTTCCGTGGGGCAACATATTTTCGTATACTTCCCTTTGTGCTGGCAGCTCGCAGAGTGTCCTGGGCCCCGTTCTAAAGATCGGAATCTGGAACGTCAAAATTCTGGTCATCTGATCGCTGTGAGGGCCCTTTCACACGTGCGGACCGTTCAGATCCGCCTGTCAGTTTTTTTCAGGTGGACCTGAACGGGCACTCCATGTACCTCTATGGAGCGTCGGATGTCAGCGGTGACATGTCCGCTGACATCCGATCAGCCCCGATCCGATCCGATCCTCTTCCGCTAAAGTGTGACGGATGCAAACCCTATCGGATCGAATGAAAACGGACAGACGGTTCGTTTTCATCCAATCCCCCCCATAGAGGAGAGCGGAGTTCTAACTGGTCCGTTTCTGCACCGTGTGCAGAGATGGACTAGTCATCCGCCGGCTCAGTGGGGATCAACGGAGCGATCCCAGCTGAGCAGGCGGATGTTTAAAATGGATCCTCACGGATCCACACATGTGAAAGTGGGACTTATAGCATTTGATTGGCCCACCGCTGTGTTTTCTGTCTCTGTGAATGGGCGAGACGGATGCATTGTATCATTCTCTGTCCTAGGTCAGCCCCAGGGTTAGTGTTTGAGTCAAGGCCAGGGTCAAAATTCAGGATCATTATTATTGGACAGAACGCTATTCTTCTCTAAAGAGATGTTAGAGTAATTTTGACTCTTTATTTGTGGGTGCATTTTTCTTTTAACTTAAAAATGTTAACTTATTTTAATAAAAATTACTACACTGACGCGCCTCACGGAAGTAGCCAGAGTCGCAGACTCGGATCTACCCTGGTTCTCATAATTTCTGGAAAATCGATCCCAGACAGTGAAACTTGGACCCTTCACTTCTGAAGCACGGACTGTGACATGTGGAGTCCCTCAAGGGTCACCCCTGTCCCCCGTACTATTCAATATCTATCTTCGCCCACTCCTCAAAATTATCAGTAACCAGGACCTACTCTACCATTCCTACGCTGACAACACTCGGCTCTACTTTCGGATAAACAACAAAAAGGACCAATACATCGGACTAGAAAAATGCCTCACTTTGATAGACAACTGGATGACGGAGAGTCACCTTAAACTCAATGGATCAAAACCAGAACTCCTGCTCATCGCAAACCAAAAGAGATTTGCTAGGACGAGATGGACGCTCCCGCCCATCTTGGGACAAACCATTACCCCAAGCACCAAAGTCAAAAGCCTCAGAGTCACTTTTGACTCCAACGTGACAATGGACGCACAAATTGGGTCAGTAGTCAGCGGATCGCACCATCTGCTGCGTCTGCTATGAAGACTCGTTCCCTTCATCCCGAAAGAAGACACCGCAGTAGTGGTGGGAACAATAATTAACTCCAGGATCGATTACGCAAACTCCCCTAACGTCGGACTCCCAAAATACCAGATTGCTCGTCTACAAGTTGTCCAGAACACGGCGGCACGACTGGTAATTGGGGAAAAAAACCTGGGAATCAATTACTCCCTCCCTGAGGTCCCTCCACTGGCTGGCAGTAAAGGACCGAGTCACATTCAAGGCCCTCTGCCTGACACACAAATGTGTACAAGGAATCGCCCCCCAATATTTATGTGAGAAAATAAAATAAAATTCTACAACCCCAATCGCGTTCTTCCATCTACTAACCAAAATCTACTACAAATCCCCAAGGCCCGCTACAAGACCAAAGGAGAACGAAGATTTGCAGTCCAAGGACCCCGACTGTGGAACGCTTTACCCAACTAATATCCAAACGGAAGGGAATCGCCAGGCCTTCAGAAAAAAACTCAACCCACCTATTCTGAAGGCTAAGTGGAAGGAAACGGATACCAAGCGCCTTGAGGCGATTCAGTTTGCATTTGTAGCGCTATATAAGTTATTCACTCACTCACACTATATTTCGACATTTTCTCTTTTTGATTTTTTTTTTTGACTAACTTAAGTGGATGTCTCTGGACCTCTTAAAAGGGATATACACACGCTATGCCGAGGACCATCACCCTGTCATCCATGAAGGAGAGGATGCATGGAGGATTTTAGGCGCAAGATGTTTTTGTTTTTTTTACTACTTGTTACCTTTTTTTGGGCTAAGGTTTGGTAAAAAAAAAAAAAATTTGCAAGACAGTCCTAAAAGAAAGCCTTGTTTGTCCTTAAAATGTTATTAACCACTTCAATACCAGGCACTTTCACCCCCTTCCTGCCCAAGCCATTTTTCAGCTTTCAGCGCCATCACATTTTGAATGACAATTGCGTGGTCATGCAACACCTTTTCCCCCCACAAATAGCTTTCTTTTGGTGGTATTTGATCACCTCTGCGGTTTTTATTTTTTGAGCTATAAACAAAAGAAAGCGACAATTTTGAAAAAAAAGCAATACTTTTTGCTATAATAAATATCCCCCAAAAATATTTTAAAGAAAACTTTTTTTTTTTCTCAGTTTAGGCCGATACGTATTCTTTTACATATTTTTGGTAAAAAAAATTGCAATAAGTGTATATTGATTGGTTTGCACAAAAGTTATAGCGGCTACAAAATAGGGGATAGATTTATAGCATCTTTATTTATTTTTTACTAGTAATGGCGGCAATCAGTGATTTTTATCGTGACTGCGACATTATGGCAAACACACCGGACACTTTTGACACTGTTTTGGGACCATTGTCATTTATACAGCGAACAGTGCTATTAATATACACTGATACTGTATAAATGTGACTGGCAGGGAGGGAGTTAACACTAGGGGGCGATCAAGGGGTTAAATGTGTACCCTAGTGAGTAATTCTAACTGTAGGGGGAGGGGACTGACTGGGGGAGGCGACCGATCAGTGTCCCTATGTACAAGGGACACAGCATCTGTCTCCTCTCCCTGACAGGACGTGGATCTCTGTGTTTACGCACAGAGATCCACGGTCCTGCTCAGTTACTGGGCAATCACGGGTGCACCGCCAGGCACGCGCATCGGGTTCCCTGTGACGCGGCAGGTGCACGCTCCCTAGTGGCTCGGAAAAGCGAGGACGTCATATGACGTCCTCCCAGAACGAGAGGCTTATCGTCCTGCCGTCATTTGACGGTGGGCGGTAGTCTACTGGTTAAACCCACAATAGTAAAATGTGTCTGTATATGCAGAATAGCATGCTTGTCATACTCACTGTGGATTTTAAAGGATATGTATAGGTTCGGGTTTAAAAAAAAACATGTTATACTTGCCTCCTCTGTGCAGTTGGTTTTGCACAGAGTAGGCCCAATCCTCCTCCTTCTGGGGTCCCTCAGCGACGCTCTTGGCTCCTCCACTTCTCGAGTGCCCCATTGGAGAGCTACTCTCCCTCCGCATTGACACATACAGCAGGACTCGGCCCCGGCTCCTGCGCCTTGGATTAGATTGACAGCAGTGGGAGCCAATAGCGGCACTGCTATCAATCTATCCAAAATGTAAAGCAAGGTAGATTTGCGCTTCTCCTTATTAGTATCAGATATTAAAAAATAAATGAAAAAAAGTGTTGACAAATAAGTGGGTGAGTGTTAAACGAAAAATCGGGTTCTAATTGGGATACCATAGGATTCCAATAGAATTCAATCGGTGAAAAGAAAGTTTGAGATGAAAAAAGTTTTCAATTTGGTGCTGCAATAGTGGAATTTGCTGGAATATTCAGCAAGCTAAGGATGTGTTAATATAGTAATAATGCGCAACCCACAAACATATAAGTGAAGAAAAAAAAAAAAAAAAAGTGTACATATGTGAAAATAAACCAGCATAAAGTCTGTAGTGAAATTTCCTGTATAGGAAAATTGAAGTAAAATAAAATAGTCCAAAAAACATATGAACTGTTGAGATCAGGTGCATAAAATCACATATAGTCCAAAAAAAAAGGGGGGAAAGAAAATTCCTAATTTCTGACACCAACGATCAGCTTGCTTCAGTATAGACAAAATTCTACATCCATGCAGTATGGGTAAAACAATGGAAGGTGCAGATAAATGAGCCTCTTACCAGAGAGACGGTTTCATAGGCATGTCATCCCCGACCTGGGAGCTGTGGTTCATGCAAGCAATCTATCCAATTAGGACCCGAAACACCGGCTGGAGTGGGTGTGCCCATCCCCGTTGCTGAAAAGACCGGGTTCAGGTAAGTAAAGGGGGGGCTCTGGGGGGCAGCTGCTGTTTACAACCCCTTTAATCCTCTCTATTATGTAAAAAGGCTCTTTGATCCTGTATGGACAGATCCTCCCCCTCCTGCAGGGTCTCTCTGGGCAAGGCCAGATCATACACAGTCAGAGTGGTCCCTCTGCACATGCTCAGTTTGGGCTTTTGCCGGAGAGAATATTTCCTTGTTGAGCTGAGCTTTTCAGGTCACATGATATTGACATCACACATAGTCAGGCTGAAAAAAGACAAAAGTCCATCTAGTTCTACCAAAAAAAAACATACAATCCCATATACCCACAGTTTATCCAGAGGAAGGCGAAAAACCCAGCAGAGCATGATCCGATTTGCTACAGCAGGGGAAAAAATTCCTTCCTGATCCCCAGAGAGGCAACTTTACCTATAAATGTCAGTACCCAGTTATATTATGTACATTTAGGAAAGTATCCAGACCTTTCTTAAAGCAATCTACTGAGCTGGCCAGAACCACCTCTGGAGGGAGTCTGTTCCACAGCTCTTACTGTGAAGAAACCTTTCCGTATTTGGAAATTAAATCTCTCTTCCTCTAGACGTAAAGAGTGCCCCTGTGTTGACCTTAATGTGAATAACGCAACACCAAGTTCACTACATGGACCCCTTATATATTTGTACATGGTGATCATATTCCCCCTTATTCTCCTCTTCTCAAGAGAGAATAAATTCAGTTCCTCTAATTTTCCTCATAGCTGAGCTCCTCCATGTCTCTTCAGTTCAGTCTGGTTTACCCTTCAGTTTGGTTGCCCTTCTCTGCACTTTCTCCAGTTCCCCGATATCTTCTTTTGAGAACTGGGGCCCAAAACTGAACTGCATTTTCCAGATGAGGTCTTACTAATGATTTGTACAGGGGGGGGGGGGGGGGCAAAATAATTATATCTCTCTCTCTGGAGTCCATACCTCTCTTAACCACTTAAGCCCCGGACCATTTCGCTGGCCAAAGACCAGAGCACTTTTTGAGATTCGGCACTGCGTCACTTTGACAAATGCGCGGTCGTGCGACGTGGCTCCCAAACAACATTGACGTCTTTTTTTTTTTTTTTTTTTCCAAGAAAGGACTTTGCTTGCATTGGAAACCGTAGCTTGGCATTGCATGCCATTATTGAGCTTATGATCTACCAAAACCCCCAGATCCTTCTCCACTACGGATCCCCCCAGTTGTCCCCCCTAGTATGTATTAGAGGTCGACCGATATGGGTTTTTCTCTGGCCGATGCCGATGCCGATATTTAGAAATCGGGGCAGCCGATGGCCGATATATGATGCCGATTTTTGCGGCCGATATTTTGGGCCGATTTTTGGATTGGGATGCATTGTGGAGGAGGATGGATGGTGCTGGGCGTGGGTGGGAGATGCGCTGTGGAGGGGGAAAGAAGGTGCTGGCTGTGCGTGGGGGATGCATTGTGGAGGGGGGTGGCTGGATGTTGCTGGCGGTGGATGTGTTGTGGAGGGGGATGGATGATGCTGGCCGTGGATGGGGGATGCGTTGTGGAGGGGGATAGATGGATGGTGCTGGCCGTGGGTGGGAGATGCGTTGTGGAGGGGGATGGCTGGATGTTGCTGGCCGTGGAGGGGAACAGATGGATGGTGCTGGCTGTGGATGGAGGGAAGGGGGTGGATTGATGGAGCTGGCCGTGGGTGGGGGATGCATTGTGGAGGGGGATGGATGGATGGAGCTGGCCGTGGGTGGGGGATGCATTGTGGAGGGGAAGAGATGGATGGTGCTGGCTGTGGATGGAGGGAGGGGGGTGGATGGATGGTGCTGGCTGTGGGTGATGCTTTGTGGAGGGGGATGGATGGATGGAGCTGGCCGTGGGTGGGGGATGCATTGTGGAGGGGAAGAGATGGATGGTGCTGGCTGTGGATGGAGGGAGGGGGGTGGATGGATGGTGCTGGCTGTGGGTGATGCTTTGTAGAGGGGGGTGGATGGATGGAGCTGACCGTGGGTGGGAGATGCTTTGTAGAGGGGGGTGGATGGATGGAGCTGGCCGTGGGTGGGAGATGTATTGTGAAGGGGGGTGGATGGATGGAGCTGGCCGTGGGTGGGGGATGGATATATATAAAATGTGTGTGTATACAGGAGTATGTATATGAGTTTGTATACAGGAGAGGGGTGTGCTCTGACATGTACACACTGTTCCCTCCAGCACTGCCCATTGGATGACACCTGTGAGCTCCCACGTGAGTAGAGTACTATCACTAGAGAGCCGAGGCACCTATCATAGATAATATGAATACTGTACATTACCCCAGTATCAGGCTGCCAGCCTCCAGCAGCACGAGAAATGAATCCCTCAGCCACGCTGCTGGTAGCCTCAGCCTGCGCGCCGGCCCCGCCCCCCTACCTCGGCAGCTGCAGTAGTTGTCTGTGCGACGAGATCACAAAAGCTTCCTGCATGCTGGGACGGTGGCGAGATTACTGAACATGGGCTCTAGGCTACGGCTGGAGCTGTAGCCTAGAGCCCATGTTCAGTAATCCCGCCACCGTCCCAGCATGCAGGAAGCATTACATGTGTGATCTCCGCACAGACAACTACTGCAGCTGCTCGGGCTTGTGACATGTTTGCTTTCTGCTACAGCCCGCCGAGGTAAAGGGGGGGGGGGGCGGGGCCGGCGCGCAGACTACCAGCAGCGTGGCTGAGGGATTCATTTCTTGTGCCGCTGTAGGTGGAGCGGGACTTAGTGTGGCAGCCGAAAATCGGCCGATTTTTTTACAATAATCGGCCGATGCCGATCTCTTAAAAACGGTCAAATATCGGCCGATATATCGGCCGACCGATATATCGGTCGACCTCTAGTATGTATGATGCATATTCTTAGCCCCCAAGTGCATAACGTTACATTTATCAACATTAGACCTCATTTGCCACTTAGTCGCCCAATTAGACAGAGCATTGAGGTCGGCTTGTAAATTGGCGACATCCTGTAAGGACGTTATTCCACTGCATAGCTTGGTGTCATCTGCAAAGACAGAAATAGTACTTTTAATCCCAGACCCAATATCATTTATAAAGATATAAAAAAGTAAGGGTCCCAACACTGAACCTTGGGGTACAACGCTAATAACCTTAGACTATTCAGAGTAATGCCCTGTACACACGATCCGAAAATCGTACGAAAAATGCCGCTTTCGAATCGATCGTACGATAATCGGATCGTTAGTACAGAGCTTCCGAGAGCCGATCAGGGCAGTTCATCCAATTTTATTCTATCGGACATGCACGGAAATTTTTTTCGGACGATGCCAGATCGTACGATTTTCGTTTAATCAGTACAGCTGTCGTTCAAAAATGCAATCCAAATGCATTACAACACATGACATCACTTCCGATTTTTTTATTCTGCCGTACGAGAATTTTCGCGACTTTAGTAAACTCATCAGATTCGACGTGAGATTAGCATACAAAAAAAAATGAACGCTCATTCGTCCGATAATCTGATCGTGTGTACCGGGCATTAGAATCATTAATCACTACTCTTTGAATTCGTTTTTTTGCTAGTTTTCTATCCATTTACAATCTGATCTTTACAAGCCTGTAGACTTTACCTTACACATAAGCCGTGTGTGCGGAACTGTGTCGAACGCTTTTGCAAACTCCAAGTATATCACGTCCACCGCCACCCTTCTGTCCAAGTATACCACGTCCACCGCCACCCTTCTGTCCAAGTATACCACATCCACCGCCACCCCTCTGTCCAAGTATACCAAGTCCACCGCCACCCCTCTGTCCAAGTATACCATGTCCACCGCCACCCCTCTGTCCAAGTATACCACGTCCACCGCCACCCCTCTGTCCAAGTATACCACGTCCACCGCCACCCCTCTGTCCAAGTATACCACGTCCACCGCCACCCCTCTGTCCAAGTATACCACGTCCACCGCCACCCCTCTGTCCAAGTATACCACGTCCACCGCCACCCCTCTGTCCAAGTATACCACGTCCACCGCCACCCCTCTGTCCAAGTATACCACGTCCACCGCCACCCCTCTGTCCAAGTATACCACGTCCACCGCCACCCCTCTGTCCAAGTATACCACGTCCACCGCCACCCCTCTGTCCAAGTATACCACGTCCACCGCCACCCCTCTGTCCAAGTATACCACATCCACCGCCACCCCTCTGTCCAAGTATACCACGTCCACCGCCACCCCTCTGTCCAAGTATACCACGTCCACCGCCACCCCTCTGTCCAAGTATACCACGTCCACCGCCACCCCTCTGTCCAAGTATACCACGTCCACCGCCACCCCTCTGTCCAAGTATACCACGTCCACCGCCACCCCTCTGTCCAAGTATACCACGTCCACCGCCACCCCTCTGTCCAAGTATACTACGTCCACCGCCACCCCTCTGTCCAAGTATACCACGTCCACCGCCACCCCTCTGTCCAGGTTTTTCTTTCTTCCTCCTAAAAAGAAATCAGATTTGTTTGACAACTTCTGTCTTTCATGAATCCATGCTGTCTGTTGCTTAAAATATTTTTTTCCAGCAAGAACCCATCTATGTGGTCTTTTCTTAATCTCTCCAGTATCTTCCCGACTATAGAAGTTATACTTACAGGTCTATAGTTGCTTGGTAAATACTTTGATCCCTCTACGCCAATCCAGTGTTACTATTCCAGTCATTAACGAGTCTCTAAATATTAGATACAGTGGCTTTGAAATGACAGAGCTCAATTCTTTTAGGATCCGTGGGTGGATGCCATCTGGTCCAGGTGCTTTAATCCACCTTTATTCTGTCTAAATATTTCTGGAACCATATCACTTTTGAGCCATTGTGGATCATTTAGGGGGGATGTGTCACTACCACCCCCATTATGAGCTCCCCCGTGCTTCTTTGTATACACAGAGCTGAAGAAAGTATTTTAATACATTAGCCTTCTCTTTATTCCCAGTCACCCACTCCTAGATTATTTTGTAAAGGGCCTACATGCTCAGACCTGACCTTTTTACTGTCAATATATTTTAAGAGTTTTTGGGGGTCTGTTCTACTATATTTTGCAATCTGTCGTTCGTTTTGAATTTTTGCATCCTTGATTTCCTTTTTACATATTCTGTTATATTCTTATCATTTAAACGATGATGGTGTTCCTTCATTTTTATATATATTTTTTTTTCTTATTATTTATAGCAATCTTAACTTTGGCCATGAGCCGTATAGGTTTTATGTTTAGCTTTTTACACTTATTGCCCATGGGAATATACTTTGCAGTGAGTTTGCATAGTGTCTTTTTAAAGAATTCCCATTTCTGTTCTGTGTCCATTGTGGGTGTGTATACAGATCCTTAATGACAGCCCAATCCCTCCCTCCCTCCTCCATGCCCAGTAACTAAAAAAAGAACACAGTGGATGGGATGTCACATCTTGATTGATGGATGATCCGCCTCCCTTAACAGCATGAGGACACAGGCTGTAGTGGAAATCTCCTCCTACCTGAACACTCAGCATGAGGGCGGACCCTGCAGTTTATCATGTGGCCATGGTATACAGATCAGCCAAAAAGGTATCTAGTGGCAGTGTTTTTAATGTAAAAAGAAGATTTATAAGCTGTGGGCACTGCGGGGGGTGGGGGCTCATGAACTATTTTCATATTACTGGATTTAGTAACACTTTAAAGAAAAACACTATATGTATTGCTTAAAAGGGAAGTCTGGGGTTAGGGGTTATGGCAAATGTATACTTTGGTGGATTGGTCCTTTGCTGCATCTGTCCCCCACCGTCTACGACACTGAGAACTGAGTAATCTAATACCGCAGATCGCTCGGTTCTCACAGCTACTGACAGTCACAGCTCTCTGCACTGCCCTCTCCTCGCTCACTGGAGCTCTGGGCTGTGGAGGGGGTGGGAACTGTTGGCTCAGGATCTCAGTGGCTCGCTGAGAGGCTGAGCCGGGTGCTGGTCCAGGCATGTGGGTGGATCACGACCCCCGTCTCCAGCTTTGTGCTAGTCTGTCTCTAGCCGCCAGAAGTGGCGGCTCACGAAAAAGGGTCTCCCGGCGGGACGGGAGAGCCGGGAGAGGGGGGGATGTCCCCTCCCGCTCCTCTGGGATAACAACCGAGCGGCTTTTAGCCACACCGCTTGTTATCCCTGGAAAGCCGACCGTCCGATCTAAAAAAAAAAAAAAAACAGCGCCAGGCATCATCCCGGTATAACCCTCTAAAGCCGAGGCCGCATACGCTCGGTGCAAAGGGGTTAGCGGCTATACACTCGGATCGCTCCTCCGGGAGGCGGGAGGGGCGGGGCAAGTCACCAGAAATATACACCCCCGATTAATTTAAGCACCCCTACTATATACTGCTGATGAGAAAATGTATTTAGCAGTTAATTTTACTAAAATAATTGCATTTCCGTGTTCTGTGTACGGTGGGAGACCAGATATAGTGAATGCAGGCTCCTTAGTAACACTTTAATGCAAAAAAAAACTGAGGCTTTAGAATCACTGTAAGTTTTATATTTATTTTCTTTTCTTTTCTTGTAATGAAATTCCCTTTCAGTTGTTGCCGTATGGTTTTTAGATCTATTGTCAACACAGTACAGACACTTTCTACATTGGCATGTCCCAGTTTGCTGAAATTCTAATAGGATGATTCAACCTTATGTGTAAATTGGCTTCCCCAGTGTGTGTGTAACATGTTTTCTTAGATAATTTTGGTTGACACGTATTATTTACCGATGTCTTTTTCTTTTGGCAGGAAGTGCTAACATCCCAGTACTGGTACTATGTGTTAGAGCTGAGCTTTTATTGGGCCCTGCTGTTCAGTGTCGCCTTTGATGTCAGAAGAAAGGTGAGACAATATTTCTATTCTAAATACTATTCTCCTGTTTTAAATGTTTCTGTGGCTTTAGTATTTCACTAAATAGTCATCCGATCAGCTACTACCATTCCAGCATATAGCATAGTAAATGTTTCCATCCTCCTATCCAGCAGCTTGTTGTCTGAGAGAAGACAGACAGGAAATCAGAATGCGACCAGAGACTCTGAATGTAAATCCTGCAATGCTCCTTGTACACAGGGAAAGCTGGAGGAAATTGGAAGCTTTTTCTTTTTTGACCTTCAAATTCAGACTGGCTAATGACAGACAAAAATGTATAATAAAATACTGTAACATTAACCACTTAACCCCCGGACCATATTGCTGGTCAAAGACCAGAGCACTTTTTGCGATTCGGCACTGCGTCGCTTTAACTGACAATTGCGCGGTCGTGCGACGTGGCTCCCAAACAAAGTTGGCGTCCTTTTTTCCCCACAAATAGAGCTTTCTTTTGGTGGTATTTGATCACCTCTGCGGTTTTTAGTTGTTGCGCTATAAAAAAAAATAGAGCGACAATTTTGAAAAAAATGCAATATTTTTTACTTTTTGCTATAATAAATATCCCCCAAAAATATATAAATGTGAACTGTCGGGGTCAATTCGATTTTGTTGCAGGCTGGCTGGTAAGTGAGCTAGGAATATTTGTTTGTTGTTTTTTTGACAAGTAACTAAAGCCTGACAGAGGTTCTCCACATAAACACATTTGTTTTCTGGTGCTCCTGGCTTTAAATGAAGACACACCCAAATTAGAATGCAAAACTTTGTAAAAACTGTTTCACTTTAAAATATTACCTACAGCTTAGAGTTATTTTGTTTTTGCAGGACTTCAATGTACAAGTTGTTCATCACTGTGCAACCATCTTTTTGCTGAACTTTTCCTGGTCTGTCAAGTATATCCGAGTGGGAACGCTGACTATGTTGGTGCATGATGTCTCCGACGTCTTGCTGGAGGTACAGTACAGAATGGCACTTAAAGAGAAATTAACATGTTATACTTACCTGCTCTGTGCAGTGTTTTTTCCCCAATCCTCCTCCTCTTGGGCCACCTGCCCCGGCGCTCTTTGCCACTCCTCCTGTTGAGTGCCCCCATAGCAAGCATAACAAGCCACGGCTCTGCATGTCCATTCACACACAGAGCCTGCGGTTAGGCCCTTCACCCTCTCTCGCCTCTTTGGCTTCCTCAGTGGACTTTACAATGAGTACAACTGATGGACATGAGAAGCCTTACACCTTTGGGATGTCCAAATGCAGTCGAAAAAGTGGGGAGGGGGAGTGTTAACAAAGCAATCAAACACCAACAAGCCCATGAAAACAGAAAACTGGGGGCTGCCTGCAGCTCCCTACATCCAAAGCTGCCATCAGATGAGGCAGAGACGTCCACCTGGAAGAACTTAGAGAATGTGGAAACAGAAGACCAGGTGGTAGCCTTGCATATCTAAGAAGCAGTTGCTTGAGTCCGAAAAGCCAAAGAAAGACTCGCAGGTCTAGTAGACTGCACCTCCACAGAGAGAGTAGAACCTGATCATTGAGACAATAAGCTTGAATAATGGCCTGCCTGAGCCACCAAGAAGCCAGGGTACCCTTCCAGTCCATTTAGGATGACTGAACTGAGCTGGAACCAGACACAGGGACAGAAAAAAATCCTGGTCAACACCATCTTGTCCCTGTGCAAGACCAGGAAGGGTTCCTTGCAGGATGAAGCTGCCAGTTCTGACACTTGCCTTTCAGAGTTGATGGCTACCATCGTGGGAAACTCGAAAGAGTAATGTTAGTACGTTTGTTACGAACCGGATCCCGGTTCTCCTTGCGTCACAAGCGATCGCGGGTGCCCGACGGTCATCGTGCCTCCTGGGCACTTGCATGGGCTGCGGTGGCGAGCAGCGCGCCCCTAGTGGCCACAGGGCGAAGCCACGTAACATATCGTCGTTTTGTCCAGCCGTGCCATGCTGCCGCAGTAAAACTGTGGCGGCTGGTCGGCATGTGGTTAAAACGTGACATGTTAGGCATCCATTTACCTGGCGTATCATCTTTTTCATATTTTACTAAAAATTGGGCTTTTTTTTGTGTTTTTTTTTTTTTTTTATTATTATTCATTAAAAAAAAATGTTTTCCAAAAAAAAAAAAATGCATTTGAAAAACCACTACACAAATACCATGTGACAATATTTCTGAGGCACAGAGGGTCAAATCAAGACCCCACATCCCATAAATGTACTAGAAAAAAAGAAGATGGGAAGGGTATCAAATCCTGGGATTTTAAAGGTGTCAAAATCC
Source organism: Rana temporaria (assembly GCF_905171775.1). Taxonomy (NCBI): domain Eukaryota; kingdom Metazoa; phylum Chordata; class Amphibia; order Anura; family Ranidae; genus Rana; species Rana temporaria. The sequence continues at coordinate 18,356,269 of NC_053491.1, read as the reverse complement.
AAATCAATAAATCAAATAGATATGATAAAAAAACAAGTTTTATTGTTTAATATATATCAACTTTAAAAATTGAACAGACATAATATGATCCCGAAGGACCTGAAAGGCTCAAAAGAGAGCCAAAAAGAAACCTGTACCCAAAACGCCCTACATGTTTCTCTCTGATCGAGCTTCATCAGGAGCTATACAGGTGATGCTGGAAATAGAAAAACAATCCATAAGGAATAGAGCATTGAAACAATATGTCAGTAAATATTGGTTAGAATATGTAGATTACTTTCAAAGAAAATACATTTACATGATTATTTTGGAAGAGTACTGATAACCATATTAGATACAGATACAAACATATGTATAAGAAACAAATATTTGATATTGAGCAACAACTCCCCATTCTAGGCCATGTTCAATCCACATTAAAAATGAATAAGGAACAGTAGTTTGATAGAGATTCTACTGAGCCAGTAAACTGCCACCACTTGCCACAACCGGCCGTACAATTCCGGTCCACCCAAATACACATCCAGGCTATAGTACATAGAAACGAAATCTATTGGGTAGATTCACATACAATTGCCTAAAATTAGGACGGCCTAGCCTAGTCTTTTTAGGCTACACCGCCGTAAATTATTTAGGCTATTAGTGATTCTCAAACCACTTACCTTCAAATTTTTGGCGGCGTAGCCTAAAACGAGCGGGCGTAAGCGCGCCTAATTCAAATGACTGGGAGGGGGGCGTGTAGTATGGAAATGAGGCTTGACCTCACGTTTTTTGACATTTTTTACACTGCGCATGCGCCGGGCGACTACATTTCCCAGTGCGCATTGCGGCTAAGTAGGCCGTACGGGCCTATTGATTTTGACGTGTACGTAAACTACGTAAATCCCGATTCGCAAACAACGTAAAAAATTCGAACCTCGCGGCGGGAACAGCGGCCATACTTAACATTGTTATTCCACCTCATAGGTGGAATAACTTTAGGCGGCCTATCGCGTACGGAAACGACGTAATGCGACGGTGTAGGCCCGGCGTACGCTCGTGAATCGTCGTGAATCGGCGTATCCCCTCATTTACATAATCTAGGCCGGCCGCAATGTAAGCGCCACCTAGCGGTAAGCCAAAACATTGCAATCTAAGATAGGACGGCGCAAGCTGTCCTATCTTAGATATGTTTAAGTGTATCTCTGTTAGAGAATACACTTAAACATAGGTCGGCTTAGATTCAGAGTTAGGATCAACGGATTAGCTGCAGCTGGACAGCAAGCAAGCCAATACATCCATACTGAGGCAAAACAGCCATAAACAAAAATATATAGTAAAAAGGGTACCTTGGTCCTTTAAAATAAAAGGTAAGGGTCAATGCTGAATAACTGGAATAATGTCAGAAGACTGGAAGTAGAGATGACAGCCGCCATCAGGGTGTCCGCAACATAGGTGCAATCACACCAATTCAAGTAGCTGTTAAAAAACAGCAAAAAATAGTAAAGATACACAAATCCAGCAGACTTTAACTGCCATGTGACATTTGTGCCTTTTTATTCCATAGAGTCTCTGCAAAAAAAAAATATATATATAACATTTTGGGAGTCATAAGTAAATTTCGAGCAAAAAATACTGATTCACTTGTAAACAAAAAGTGCCAGAAAAAGCCTGGTCTACAAGAGGTTAAAGGCTGCTATGCGCTGGTGGAGGTAAACTCCATTAGTGAGTGTCTATAAAGAAAGCTGTTACAAGACATTGTGGAGATAAAGACAGATAACACTATCGTAAAGAGTGTGCGTTACCTGAGACATAACCCAGCTATCATCCAGCGCCATGTCAGACATAAGAGATCAACACGACCTTCAATGCAATCGATAGTTGAGTGTAAACACCAGCAGCTACTAGATGCTTGCTTGGCGATGTGGACCAGTCCGCCAAGATCTGAGAAAAAATGGTGGGAAGTGTAAAAACAGGGGTCCAGGCATAACAGTGCCTTATCGCCAGAGACGAAGCAATACGCTGCTTCCAAGTATTTTATGGTATGTAATGCGCAGGTTACTTACAGACACGCTCAATGCCTATATAATTTATAGCCTTGTGTTATTGGAGGAGCCAGATACATCACTGAGACCATGTTACAAGTTTCTGTCTAATTCTTTTTAAATAATGCCAGCATTAAAGATGTTGTAAAATCTCAAGGTTTTTCATCCTAATGCATTCTATACATTAAAGCGGAGGTTCACCCTAAATTTTGACTTTGGCTCAAGTAAACTAGCAGGCATAGACCATAACTAATCCGTTGTTTTTTTTTTTAATCGCGATTACCTTAGTACTGCAGCAGTTTCTATCCTTTCCATCACTATTCCCCGCAGGAGTGGGCGTTCCTAATCACAGGCTGTGATTGACGTGCTTCCGACCGGCGCATACTGCGCGTCACGAGTTGCCGAAAAAAGCCGAACGTCGGTGCGGCTCTATACGGCTCGTGCGCACCGACGTTCGGATTCTTTCCGTGACGCGCAGTATGCGCCGGTCGGAAGCACGTCAATCACAACCTGTGATTAGAAACGCCCAGTCCCGCGGGAAAGCCGGGGGTGAAAATAGCCCTATAATGGTATGTACGCCAAAAAAAAAACTACAGCATACTGTCGGTCTCATAGGTCGGCTCCATGTATTGTTCGAATTTTTTTTTAGGGTGAAGCCCCCGCTTTAAAGCAGAGTTCCACCCGAAAGTGGAAGTTTCGCTCATCTGATTTCTTCCCCCTCTCCGGTGCCACAATTGGCACCTTTTGGAGGGGAAGGGGGACAGACAGTCCAGGCCGCGGCCCGTGACGTCCCAGCGGGGCTCCCTCCTCTTCCCCCGGCCGCTGGGCCAGTAGGAGAGAGGAGCGGGCCTCGCGCATGCGCAGTAGGGTTAAGGCTACACTGCCGGGTTCCCTTACCCGCAATGGCGGTGGCAGCACCCGACAGATGATGGAAACATCAGCTGCGGGTGCCGACATCACTGGACTCGCTGGATGGCCTTTACAAGTAGCAGGAGTTTGTGTCTTTTGTATCTGCATGAAGTTTAGTACTATTGCCTTCTGTGAGCACTGACAAATGGTTGCTGTATCAAAATTACACTTCATGTGAATTTCCTTTTTTCTAGGCTGCGAAAATGTGCAGTTATGCTCAGTGGAAGAAGTCATGTAATGTGCTGTTCGGTGTATTCGCCCTGGTGTTCGCTGTCAGCCGACTCGTTGTCTTCCCTTTTTGGTAAGTTGTGCAAAAAAAAATAGACAATTTTGTTTTAATTTTTTTTTTTAAGGAGGCAACCCTGCGTGTTCTCTCCCGAGCGGGGCTGCGTGCATCAATAGACACACACAGCACTCGTAAGCCACACCTACACTCCCTCCTCACATGAGATTTACTGACCCAGTGGCTCCCGCTGCCCCTTACTGACCCAGTGGCTCACGCTACCCCCAGTGTCTCCTGTTAAAGTAGGAAGTAAGAGGAGCGGTGCTGCAGTTTAGGCAGCGCTGGAGTGGTGGTAGGGTGGTCAGTAAATGTTTAGGGCTGGCGGAGGGCCTTTTGAACCAATTTAACCACTTAAGCCCCGGACCATTATACAGGTTAAGGACCTTGCCCCTTTTTGCGATTCGGCACTGCGTCGCTTTAACTGACAATTGCGCGGTCGTGTGATGTGGCTCCCAAACAAAATTGGCGTCCTTTTTTTCCCCACAAATAGAACTTTCTATTGGTGGTATTTGATCACCTCTGCGGTTTTTATTTTTTGCGCTATAAACAAAAATAGAGCGACAATTTTGAAAAAAAATCAATATTTTTTTACTTTTTGCTATAATAAATATCCCCCAAAAAAGATATAAAAAAACATATTTTTTCCTCAGTTTAGGCCAATACGTATTCTTCTACATATTGTTGGTAAAAAAAATTCTAAATAAGCGTTTATCGATTGGTTTGCGCAAAATTTATAGCAATTACAAAATATAGGATAGTTTTATTGCATTTTTATTAATAATTTTATTTTTTTACTACAAAATCTTTTTTTCGTGACTGCGACATTATTGCGGACACTTTTGACACATTTTTGGGACCATGGTCATTTTCACAGTGAAAAGTGCTATAAAAATGCACTGATTACTGTGAAAATGACAATGGCAGTGAGGGGGTTAACCACTAGGTGGCGCTAAGGGGTTACGTGTGCCCTAAGGGAGTGATTCTTTCTATAAGGGGGCGTGGCTGTAGGCGTGACGTCACTGATCGTCGTTCCCTATATCAGGGAACAGACGATCAGTGTCACTGCCACACAGAAGAACGGGGAAGGTGTGTTTACACACTCCTCTCCCCGTTCTTCAGCTCCTATGACCGATCGCGGGACACCGGCGGCGATCGGGTCACGCGCGCGGTCACGGAGCTTCAGACCGAGTCGCGAGCCACTTAACCACTTCCTGACCGCCGCATGTAAATGTACGTCCACAGTATGGCACGTACAGGCACATGGGCGTACATGTACATCCTTGCCTTTCCGCGGGTGGGGGGTCCAATCGGGACCCCCCCGCGACATGCGGCGGTCGGGTTCCCTCGGGGAGCGATCCGGGACGACGGCGCGGCTATTCGTTTATAGCCGCTCCGTCGCGATCGCTCCCCGAGGCTGAAGCACGGGGAGAGCCGTATGTAAACACGGCTTACCCGTGCTTCACTGTGGCGGCGTATCGATCGAGTGATCCTTTTTATAAAGGAGACTCGATCGATGACGTCAGTCCTACAGCCACACCCCCCTACATTTTTAAATACACACTAGGTGAACCCTAACTCCTACAGCGCCCCCTAGTGGTTAACTCCCAAACTGCAACTGTCATTTTCACAATAAACAATGCAATTTAAATGCATTTTTTGCTGTGAAAATTACAATGGTCCCAAAAATGTGTCAAAATTGTCCGAAGTGTCCGCCATAATGTCGCAGTCACGAAAAAAATCGCTGATCGCCACCATTAGTAGAAAAAAAAAAAAAATGCAATAAAACTATCCCCTATTTTGTAAACGCTAAAAAAAATTTGCGCAAACCAACCGATAAACAATTATTGCGATTTTTTTTTTTACCAAAAATATGTAGAAGAATACGTATCGGCCTAAACTGAGGGAAAAAAAAATGTTATACATGTTTTTGGGGGATATTTATTATAGCAAAAAGTAAAAAATATTGCATTTTTTTCAAAATTGTCGCTCTATTTTTGTTTATAGCGCAAAAAATAAAAACCGCAGAGGTGATCAAATACCACCAAAAGAAAGCTCTATTTGTGGGGAAAAAAGGACGCCAATTTTGTTTGGGAGCCACGTCGCACGACCGCGCAATTGTCTGTTAAAGCGACGCAGTCCCGAACTGTAAAAACCCCTTGGGTCTTTAGGCAGCATTTTGGTCCGGGGCATAAGTGGTTAAGGACCGCCGCACGACAATATACGTCGGCAGAATGGCTCGGCTGGGCACAGGGACGTATATTTAAGTCCCCTTTAAGAGCCCAGCCGTACCATTCTGCCGACGTATATTGTCGTGCGGCGGTCCTTAAGTGGTTAAGCAGTGATATTGTAATGTCCTCCATCATTTTAGCAGCTGTTTAATTAATAATAATAATATCCTTATTTTGCAGGATTATTTATGCCACAACGGTCTATCCCTTGTATTACTGCCCACGATTTTTCCTCTACTACTTCTTCAACATGGTCATGTTTATACTGCAGTTCCTTCATATATACTGGGCATATCTCATCTTCAAGATGGTGCAAAAGATGCTTTCTGGAAATGTAAGTTTTACAACAGTCATTATAGTTGAGATAAGATGTAGTGAAGTACATAAAATAAAGTCTGCAACAAGCTAGATAAAGCGCCTCATTGAGCATTGTAACGACAACCTGTAGCAACCATGAGTTTCCTGGTTAGTTGCTCGAATAGCATAGCCAGCAGCTATTAAATAAGTTTTAAATTATGAAATAGATGTGAAATCTGTGAAATTAATTATTCAACAGAGAACCTTTCAACACAAACCCACCTCCTCCGTTAACGCTTTAAGAGTCCATAAACCCTCACGATTTTGTCAGAATAACATTGGTTAGTTGCAAAACTCATAATGTGCTATTGCCATGTCCAGGACTAGGCCCCAATACTTGACCTTTGGAGATTTAGGACCCAGACAAAATTCTGTAGGATTTTCACCATCTGTTGCACATTGGCCTTGAGGCCATCCTCTGATGATACACTGGGGGGGATTTATACACTGGGGGGAGAACCTGTGATGGAATCTAGGATGGAAAAGGTCCTGGGGGTCCTAGTAGATGCCAAGCTGCAATGCCAAGCTGTTGGTAACAAAGCAAACAGAATATTGGCATTAAAAAAGGGATTAACTCCAGAGATAATGTGATTATCCCGCTCTACAAGTCTCTGGTCCAGCCGCACCTGGAGTATGCTGTCCAGTTCTGGGCACCAGTCCTCAGGAAGGATGTACTGGAAATGGAGAGTGCAAAGAAGGGCAACAAAGCATCTGGAGGATATTAGTTATGAGCAGTGGCGGCTGGTGCTCAAAATTTTTGGGGGGGCGCAAACAAACGAAAAAACAAAACAAAAAACAATTGCAGCCACACTGTGCCCATCAAATGCTGCCACTGTGCCCATCAAATGCAGCCACTGTGCCATGCCATCAATTGTCGCCACTGTGCCATGCCATCAATTGTCGCCACTGTGCCATCAATTGTCGCCACTGTGCCATGCCTTCAAATGCAGCCACTGTTCCATGCAACGCAGCCACTGTGCCATCATTTATCACCACTGTGCCCATCAATTGTCACCACTGTGTCATGCCATCAAACGCAGCCACTGTGCCATCAATTGTCGCCACTGTGCCTTGCCAAACGCAGCCACTGTGCCATCAAACGCAGCCACTGTGCCATGCCATCAATTGTTACCACTGTGCGAACATCAATTGTCACCACTGTGCCCTTTAATTGTTGCCACTGTGCCCTTTAATTCTTGCCACTGTGCCTTTTAATTGTTGCCACGGTGCCCATTCATGCCACTGTCCCCATTGTCCCCACTGTGCCCTTTGTCGCCGCTGTGCCCCCCCCCAGCCCGGCACTTACCTTTACTGGAGTCAGCCATCCACGTCTTCGACCCTCGCCTCGATGTCTTCTCCCGCCCTCGATGATGCTTTAGCCAATCAGGTTACCGGTACCCAGAATCGGCCAACCTGATAGGCTGAGACGCCTGTCAGTCTTATCCAAGGAACGCACACGCCGTGCGTTCTGAGAAAAAGCTTCCGGGGACCCGAGGGCTGTACTCGGAAAGCCTATCAGAGCCGCTGGCTCTGATAGGCACTTCCGTACAGCCAACCAGCTGCCGTTATTCAGATGGTCGGCACCACATGTCTGGCCATCTGAATAGAACAGGGCAGTGGTGACAATAACATAGATTCGTGCAATGCATGAATCTATGTTATTAGACTCAGTGGCGGTGAGAGCCAGAGGGGGCGGCGCTCCAGCGCCCTCTATAGACGAACCGCCACTGGTTTTGAGGAAAGGTTGCGAGCACTGAACTTATTCTCTCTGGAGAAGAGACTCTTGAGAGGGGATATGATTTCAATTTACAAATACCATACTGGTGACCCCACAATATGGAGAAAACTTTTTCGCGGAAGGGAGTTTAACAAGATACGTGGTCACTCATTAAAATTAGAAGAAAAGAAGCTCAACCTTAAACTACGTAGAGGGTTCTTTACTGACATATAATCACACACATAGGTTGGACTTGATGGACTTTTTTCAACCTCACCTACTATGTAACTATGATGATATTCCGCAATGGGAATTCCCTTTCCCAAGGAAAAGCTTTGGGCCCTTTGGTCCAAGGTGCAGGAATGGCATTCTTTGGAGTGACCCTCTATTCCCCTCTGTGTGAGGGTGCTGGGTCTGATGGTCGATGTATTGAAGCTCAGGGTGATTTGATTTGCCATCAGGACTGGTCCCTCTTAGTCTGGTCCAATCCAACAATGGCACGTTGGTGGCGAACATAAATCAAGGCAGAACCAGTCACGCAGATCTTTGAGAAGTGGAGCTCATTATGAACTGGATAACATTTTAAATTCCAGCCAAGGTCTGCGTTGCATATTCCAGGAGTGGAAAATTGGCGAGTGGGCTTCTTACGCCACCAACAGCCCCCGAGACGTGTTTTACTTGGTCTCCAGTGGTTTTGCCATAAAACGACTGGCATTCAGACTCGCCAACACACTGGACAAAGTCGTGTCCAATTCTTGGGATCTGGGGCCATTAGGTTAGGTTGCTGTTGCCATTCCATGGAATCACTCCAGGCTCATTTTTGCTGCAGTGATATGGAGACGGGTGGGGGTCATCTTCCCCTCGCTCGTCTCCATACACAGCAAGGGGACAGACGTGATCGCCTCTGCCGCTGCCGACAGCTCCGGTAAGCGGCGGAGGGCACCGGAGAGCGGCGGGAGGGGGGCCTTGTCCCGCCGCTGATAAATGTCATCTCGCAGAGACCACTTTTATCTTGTAGCGGACCGCCCGCTGAAGAAGAGGATACCGGGGTTATGGTAGCTAGCTGCTACCATAACAACGGTATTCCTCTTCAAACAGCTGACGTATTCCTGCGGCAGGCGGTCCGTAAGTGGTTAAGAGCTATGAGGGGGAAGTGACGTTTTCCCTGCAATGGTATGGAGATGGGTGGGGGCCATCTTTTTATGCGAGTACTTTGTATTACGAGCATTTTTCTGGAACGGATTATGCTCGTAATCCAAGGTTCCACCGTAGTTCTCTAAACGCCGGTACACACGATCTAATTTACCGACAACAAATGTGTGATGGAAGGGTTTTGTCCGATAATCCGACCTTTGTATGCTCTATCGGACAATTGTCAGAATATCCGACAACAAATGTTTTATAGAAGATAAATGGACAGCCACACTCCAAAAAAACCTTGACGGTTGTCTTTATTTGTAAAAAAATATGAAAATAAGCACTACAAATCACAGCAAAATATGGATAAACTGCCTACGCGTTTCACACTTGGTTAGTGCTTAATCATGATTAAGCCATGATTAAGCACTAACCAATAGTATGAAACGCATAGGCTGTTTATCCATATTTTGTTGTGATTTGTAGTGCTTATTTTCATCTTTGTTTTGGAGTGTGGCTGTCCATTTATCTTCTCTATTACTTGCCTTGCGCATTGCTGGCACCCTTGATTTCCTGAGAAGACCCTGGCCCAGATTCTCAGACTTACGACGGCGTATCTCCAGATACGCTGTCGAAAGTCCAAATGGCCGCCGTCGTATCTATGCGCCTGATTCATAGAATCAGTTACGGATAGATTTGGCCAAGATACGAGCTGAGTAAGTCTCCTACGCCGTCGTATCTTGGGGTGCATATTTACGCTGGCCGCTAGGTGGCGCTTCCGTTGATTTCTGCGTCTAATATGTAAATGAGCAAGATACGCCGATTCACGAACGTACGTACGCCTGACGCAATTAGTTACGCCGTTTACGCAAGACATACGTCGGCGTAAAGATAAAGCTGCTCTCTAGGTGGCGCAGCCCATGCAAGGTATGGACGTCGGAACAAGCGTATCTTTTTACGTCGTTTACGTAAGTCGTACGTGAATGGGGCTGTGCGTAGGTTACTTTCACGTCACAGGCATCGAGCCGGCGTATCTTTGGGGGTAAATACGACGTGATACTGAGCATGCGCGCGCATGCGCCGTTTGTTCGGCCATGCATCCACATGGGGTCACGCTTAATTTAAATACAACACGCCCACGACCTGCCTACTTTGAATTACGCGCGCTTACGCCGGCCGATTTACGCTACGCCGCCGTAACTTAGGACGCAAGTGCTTTGTGAATACAGCACTTGCCTCTCTAAGTAGCGGCGGCGTAGCGTAAATAAGATACGCTACGCCCGCACAACGTAAAGCCACCCTACGTGAATCTAGGCCTCTGATTGTATAAGCATACCCACCTGGAGCGGTAACTCCCTTTCCCCAACAAATGTTTTATAGCTGCTTTAAAACTGTCCGACAACAAATGTGTCGTGTCGGATTATCCGATTATCCATTTATGATGCAGTTAATTTCACATGTTATGCTACTCTGGAGTTTTGTTTCCAGCTTCGCATTATTTGCTCAATTGCAAAAACATTCTATTTTCCATTTGATTATTTCAGCGCATATTGTAGGCATTTAACATGAAAGGAAAGAGGAGAAAGGACACACAATGGTTACAAATACCCTTTAAATGAGCAAGTCCGAAGAAATGCAATGCGATTAATCCATTTCAAATCAATTTATGTTAACACCATTCCTTTTCAACAGTGTGACATTTCACTCTGCGTATGATAAAAGCCATTTCCCACTAATTGCAGGCACTGAAATGGTATATTTAGCCGCTTGCCTTCCCCTCCCTGTTGGGGCCAATTTTCAGCGCGGATGGAAGAAAGCCCCCCTGCATGCTCAGGCATCCACAGGCTTATCCTGTTGCTCTTTGTGTGTGTGCCAAGTGAGGATTTACAAGCAGAGTTTTGCAGTAAGCCACAAAGCTCACACAAGCCAGAGCAGTGCCTGCAGGAAACTTACAAGCGGCACAGACAGGAACAAAGGAATGTTCTGCACTAAGCACAATGCTTTAAGGGAATGTGCCGCTCATGTGCAGAAGCCAAATGTTAGAAAACAAAGTGTGAAAGACACGTCCGCTCTCAAACTATAACCTATAATAAGGTTCGCCTCTAAACTCAGGTAAAAAGTAGATTTGATTGCGCTGATGTACGAACACATTGTTATGTTTTTCTGGGATTGAACTTGTGTACGCTTTAAAGTGGAACTTTAGTCAGAAAATGAAGTCCTGCTAGATGACTGCAGGCTGGCACCTTCTGCGGGTACAGCTATGTAAAACCTTAACCACTTGTTTACCGGGGCACTTGAACCCCCTTCTTGCCCAGGCAATTTTTTGGCTACTATGCACAGCTGCCCCAAATTTTTCACCCTCCAGTCCACTTTTTTTGCTTGCCTGCTGCCCGCCCTGACCTCGGCTTGTTCCCCGGATCTGCTTCTGTCTCCTGCCATCTGTACTCTGTTCCCCGGATCCGCTTCTTTCTCATGCCATCTGTACTCGGCTTGTTCCCCGGATCTGCTTCTGTCTCCTGCCATCTGTACTCTGTTCCCCGGATACGCTTCTGTCTCATGCCATCTGTACTCGGCTTGTTCCCCGGACACGCTTCTGTCTCCTGCCATCTGTACTCAGCTTGTTCTCTAGATCTGCTTCTGTCTCCTGCCATCTGTACTCTGTTCCCCGGATACGCTTCTGTCTCATGCTATCTGTACTCGGCTTGTTCCCCGGACCTGCTTCTGTCTCCTTCCATCTGTACTTGGCTTGTTCCCTGGATCCGCTTCTGTCTCCTGCCATCTGTACTCGGCTTGTTCCCCCGGACCTGCTTCTGTCTCCTGCCATCGGTACTCGGCTTGTTCCCTGGATCCGCTTCTGTCTCCTGCCATCTGTACTTGGCTTGTTCCCTGGATCTGCTTCTGTCTCACGCCATCTGTACTCGACTTGTTCTATAGATCTGCTTCTGTCTCCTGCCATCTGTACTCGGCTTGTTCCCCCCCCGGATCCTCTTCTGTCTCCCGCCATCTGTACTCGGCTTGTCCCCCCTCCGGATCCGCTTCTGTCTCCCACCATCTGTACTCGGCTTGTTCCCTAGATCCGCTTCTGTCTCCTGCCATCTGTACTCGGCTTGTTCCCTAGATCCGCTTCTGTCTCCTGCCATCTGTACTCGGCTTGTTCCCCTGGATCTGCTTCTGTCTCACGCCATCTGTACTCGGCTTGTTCTCTAGATCTGCTTCTGTCTCCTGCCATCTGTACTCGGCTTGTTCCCCCCCGGATCCGCTTCTGTCTCCCGCCATCTGTACTCTGCTTGTTCCCCCTCCGGATCTGCTTCTGTCTCCCACCATCTGTACTCGGCTTGTTCCCCCTCCGGATTCGCTTCTGTCTCCACCATCTGTACTCGGCTTGTTCCCCGCCGGATCCGCTTATGTCTCCCGCCATCTGTACTCTGCATGTTCCCCCTCCGGATCCGCTTATGTCTCCCGCCATCTGTACTCGGCTTGTTCCCCCCGGATCCGCTTCTGTCTCCCACCATCTGTACTCGGCTTGTTCCCCGCCGGATCCGCTTATGTCTCCCGCCATCTGTACTCGGCTTGTTCCCCCCGGATCCGCTTCTGTCTCCCACCATCTGTACTCGGCTTGTTCCCCCCGGATCCGCTTCTGTCTCCCACCATCTGTACTCGGCTTGTTCCCTAGATCCGCTTCTGTCTCCTGCCATCTGTACTCGGCTTGTTCCCTGGACCTGCTTCTGTCTCCTGCCATCAGTACTCGGCTTGTTCCCTGGATCCGCTTCTGTCTCCTGCCATCTGTACTCGGCTTGTTCCCTGAATCCGCTTCTGTCTCCCGCCATCTGTACTCGGCTTGTTCCCTGAATCCGCTTCTGTCTCCTGCCATCTGTACTTGGCTTGTTCCCTGGATCTGCTTCTGTCTCATGCCATCTGTACTCGGCTTGTTCTATAGATCTGCGTCTGTCTCTTGCCATCTGTACTCGGCTTGTTCCCCCCCGGATCCGCTTCTGTCTCCCGCCATCTGTACTCTGCTTGTTCCCCCTCCGGATCCGCTTCTGTCTCCCACCATCTGTACTCGGCTTGTTCCTCCCCCCCCGGATCCGCTTCTGTCTCCCGCCATCTGTACTCGGCTTGTTCCCCCTCCTGATCCGCTTCTGTCTCCTGCCATCTGTACTCGGCTTTTCCCCGCCGGATCCGCTTCTGTCTCCCGCCATCTGTACTCGGCTTTTCCCCGCCGGATCCGCTTCTGTCTCCCACCATCTGTACTCGGCTTGCTCCCCGGACCCACTTATGTCTCCTGCCATCTGTACTCGGCTTGTTCCCCAGACCTGCTTCTGTCTCCTGCCATCTGTACTTGGCTTGTTCCCTGGATCTGCTTCTGTCTCACGCCACCTGTACTCGGCTTGTTCTATAGATCTGCTTCTGTCTCCTGCCATCTGTACTCGGCTTGTCCCTCCCCCCCCCCCCGGATCCCCTTCTGTCTCCCGCCATCTGTACTCGGCTTGTTTCCCCCCCCCCCCGGATCCCCTTCTGTCTCCCGCCATCTGTACTCGGCTTGTTCCCCCTCCTGATCCGCTTCTGTCTCCCGCCATCTGTACTCGGCTTGTTCCCCCTCCTGATCCGCTTCTGTCTCCCACCATCTGTACTCGGCTTGTTCCCCGCCGGATCCGCTTCTGTCTCCCACCATCTATACTCAGCTTGTTCCCCGGACCCACTTATGTCTCCTGCCATCTGTACTCTGTGTGACTTGGTTCCAGTTTGCTGGCAGTCTATTCCCTCAGTCAGGGGCCCTGGTGAAGAAGCAGGCCGAGGCTGAGCTACCGCGCATGCGTCAGTCATTTCGAGCATGCGTGGGTTTCCACGGCGACAGGTAGTATACAGACGCTCGGGTTTCTCGGCAGGAAAACACTGCCAAGAATCACAACGAGAAAATAGAGAGCAGGTTCTCTATTTTTCTCGTCGAGATTCTGGGCAGTTTTCTTGACGAGAAACCTCAAAGCCTCGTACACACGCACGGTGTACTCGGCAAGAAAGCTCTGCCAGCAGTTTCCTTGCTGGTTTTTCCCTGGAAAACCGTGCGTGTGTACGAGGCTTTAGACTCCATGGCCTGGAGAACCCCAAGTTGGCGCCCTACAATGGCTCACCACTACAGAAACCTGACAGCCTTTTCCAGGTTCTTTGAGCCAGCTCCCTGATGATGCGTGGTGGCAGTGCATAAGCCATGCAGTAGAGATTGACCTAAAGCCTCCTAAGATGCATGAGATCAGTATCTAAGGAGGCTGCAGGAAGAGAGTAATCGATAATGACATCCTTGCCTAGGCAAGAAACCTGGAAGTGTGGGGACAGGACCCATGTTAAAGTACCAAACACCCCCCCAAAGATAAAAGTAATATCGCATTCTGTAAGGTGGGTGGGAGGGGGAGGCAGGAGGACAATAATGGCAGTGAAGTCTTCATTTGATGCCTGCTATACATATCTGCCTTTGCAGTAAATACTGTAAAGTGATATGTGATGCCTGTGATATTTTTGCAGGATTCCTATTTTGCATGTTAGTGTGATTGAATTTCATACACAAATCTGAAGATTCAGTAGATCAAGCAGTACAACCATCAATCATGCAAATGACTCCTGAAATAAGATCAGCTAGCTGCATATTCCAAACAGACTGGAAGACTTGCACGAATACAGAGGAGCAGAGCTCATAGAAGTAACAAGCAAATATGGTTGCCCCATATCTATATACCACCGATCTGCCATAACATTATTACCACCCACCGTAACCCATTGACTCCACTAGACCTCTGAAGGTATGCTGTGGTATCTGGCACCAGGTCGTCATTAGCAGATGCTTTGTGTTGCAAGGTTGGGTCTCCACAGGTCAGATTTGTTTTTCCAGTACATCCCACAGATGGAAAATTTGGGAGGCCCAAGTAAACACCTCAAACCCATTTTTTTTTTCCTCAACCATTCTCAAGTTTATCAGACCAGGCCACTTTCCTCCGTTGTCCAGTTCTGATTCTCACATGCCCATTGTAGGCACTTTTGGCTGTGGACACAGGTCAGCATGGGTACCCTGACCAGTTTGTGGCTACTTCCTTACGTGTCTTCCCCCGCCACCCTCTGGTGCTTCTACCCGCAAGCCTGTGTGATGCGCGAGCCGGAGAATTAATTGGCTGGCGGCAGCCATTTACCATTGAGATGACCGCGGACCAGATGTTCCCCAGCCATCTCTATGACCTCAGGAGGCCGGGCGCGACGTTATGACGTCACGTCCGGCCTAGGCAGATGTAAACACTGCCCACTACCTGAAAAGGCTGCAATCATTTTTCGTTTTCTTTTTTTTTTAAAGTGAGCCAATCGCGCAAGCAGGAAATGGCGATCCTGGGGGCTTTCTGTACACCAGCTCTGTACAGAACATCTCCAGGTTGCCATATTGCAAAGGCACGGGGTTAACAGACATTTAAATGCTTGCAGTTCAGGGGAGGGGGACTTTGTAGTTGTGCCCGGAGTTGCGCCTTAAAGCGGAGGTTCACCCAAATACACAACTTTGTACCATCCAAACGAGCATACTAGCATCAGCTACAGTATGCCTTTTTTTTTTTGTGTTGTACTTACGGTTTAATCCGGAAGTTTCGTTTCAGACACCCGCAGGGAATGGGCGTTCCTATGCAGAGGGGTACATGATTGACGGCCGGCTATGGCGCATCATGCCTTCCGAAAAAAGCCGAAATCGGACTCGGCTCTTCACGGCGCTATACGGCGCCTGCGCACAGACTAGGAGCTGACTGCGCAGGTGCCGTATATGTCCCCGTCCTATTTCGGCTTTTTTCGGAAGGCATGACGCGCCATAGCTGGACGTCAATCATGTACCCCTCTGCATAGGAACGCCCATTTCCCGGCCGGAGTCTGAAACGAAAGTTACGGATTAAACCGTAAGTACAGGAAAAAAAAAGGCATACTGTAGCTGACGCTAGTATGCTTGTTTGTATGGTAGCTTTTTTTTAGGGTGAACCCCCGCTTTAAGTTATATATCCAGTTTAGTGTTTGAATAGCTAACCAAGTGTCCGTTCTTTCCGTAGATGTCTGGTGATGATCGCAGCGATAACGAAGAAAACGACAGCGAGGAAAACGAGGACCAGTCATTGAGCAATGGGGACGGCAAGAAGCCCATAGTAAATGGCCAACACGACCATTAATTGCCAACGCCACTGTGCGCAGACGTGCAGAGAAAGGGTTAAAAATGAGAACTTGATTATCTGCATTGGTTTTTCCAGGACAGACACTAAGCAGGGGAGAGGGGCAGGGGGGGGGGCTTTGCAGCTGGAAGAAGCACTATTCATCAGGAAGTGGATGGTCCTGATGGGACCAACTGCGTTCCAGAGGCGACACAAGCCAAAAATCCAGTCCCAACCATAAACTAACACAAGAAAACAAAAATGTAATGAAGACCCTGTTCTGCGTACATGAAGCAGCAAATAAGAAAAAAAAACATAAAACCTTTTGTCCTGCTACAGAAAAAGAAGAACACATTACGGCCTCCTCTGGAAGTACAAAGGACACGTAAAGAGTGTGTGAGGGATGATAACCAAGTTCCTTGCTGCTTTCCAGACTGTTCTGATTACATCTGGTGACAACCAAAGAAGTTTTCGGAGACCTTGTTGGGGTTGGCTCAGAACAAAGTTGTCCCTAAATGCACCAGGGACACAGCGACCGCCACCGCCCCCCCTTAACGAGTCACAGAGTATTCTTCACCCACATCAAGGGGTTAACTTCGCAGCGTTCCGAAAAGAAAGAAAAAAAACTATGACACAGACTCCGCCTCCTCCTTGGCTTTATTTATACCACATCCAGGAACACAAGAGGAGCTCTGTATAGAATACACACAAGATTAGCTGTGTGCCTGCTGTGACTTCATCCTGGAGGTGTGTGGGAGGGGGAGGGGAGGGGGGGGCTGCCGCATGACTTTCTGCCAAACTTCAGAGATGACCACAGAAAAGAGCGGGCTGCGGAGCTCGCCATTAGCGCACACCACACCCGGGGGCCTGCTTTAAAATAAAAAGCAGCGACTACATTTTTGGAACATACTTGTTACAAAACGCGAGAAACTTCCGTAAGCGAGTGTGTTGCAACACTCATAGGGGTTTGGTTGAAAGGCAAATAGGCCTGTTCACTATGCAGGGGGATGTGGTAAAAATGCACTTTGCAGAAATTCTCCAATCACGTACAAGGAATAAAAATAATTTTTTTCTTTTTTTTACTTGCACGTGATTGGACAATGATCAGGCCAGCACAGCTTCCCCGCATTCACTATGTGAATGGAAAATGCCCTTGCAAAGTGCAGACTCTCATGCCTTTTAGTAAATCAACCCTTTAGTGTCCCTCACGGGGACTTTGCAAACAATACCCAATCTCATGCAAGCAAAGAAAAAAAATATTAGTATTTTGTGCTTGCACGTGATTGGTTGATGATCAAGTCAGCACAGATTCCCAACATTCACTAAAAAAAAAACTTTTTTTTCTTCTTTTTTTATATGCAGGGTGTTCTTTGCAAAGTGAATTTTCACTAAGCTAAAGGTCAATGCCATCGCAAATTGCAGACTCCCATGCCTTTAATAAATCAACCCCTGGGTGTCTCACAAAGAATACCTAATCTCATGCAAGCAAAAAAAAAATTGTATTTTTTGGTTACATATGATTAGATAATGGAAGTCTTTTTATGCAGTTGGGTGTTCTTTGCAAAGTGAATTTTCACTAAGCGAAAGGCCGATGCCCTTACAAAGTGCTGACTCCTTTGCCTTTTAGTAAATCAACCTCATTGTGTTTCAAGGAAACTTTTCAAAGAATACCCAAGCAAAAAAATAAATATAAAATAGCATTTTTGCTTGCATATGATTGGATGTTGGTACTCGGGTGATCGCTTCACTTTTTGCTTGCACATGGATTGGATGATGGAAGTCAGGTGATCACTTTGCAAGCGCATTTTCCCTTAGTGAATGTAGGGAAGCTGTGCTGACTTCCATCATTCATATATACAAGCAAAAATTGTGTGTGTGTGTGTGTTTTTTTTTTTTCTTTGTATGCAGTTGGGTGTTCTTTGCAAAGTGAATTTTCACTAAGCTAAAGGACGATGCCCTTGCAAAGTGCTGACTCCCTTGCCTTTTAGTAAATGAACCCTTTAGTGTCTCACAGGGACTTTGCAATAGTGAATGTGGGGAAGCTGTGCCGACTTCCATCATCCATTCACATGCAAGCAAAAAAAAAAAAAAATATATATATATATATATATATATAAATATATATATATATATATATATATAATTTCTTCATTGCATGTAGTTGGGTGTTCTTTGCAAAGTGAATTTTCACCATGTTCACAAAGCTAAAGAACAGTGCCTTTGCAAATTGAAAGAGCTCACTTCAGTAAATCGACCCCCACCATCGATTATCATTGCTGTTGTGCTGGTGTAGAAATCTGGCACAGGCACTGGATTCAGAGTCCAAGCCCATGTAGCCTCCGCCTCAATGGAAACCTGTCATGAGAGTAACTAAGTGCTGACTTCTGAAATTGCTAATGTTACTGGCAGTCATACTGACCTTCGTACTCAGATAAGGAGGTCTGACTTTTCCCAGACTTGCATATCTGAATATTTGTTTGAGGTTGGTGACTCCAAAAAGCAAAAAAATAAAGAAAAAGCCATTGGGATAACATAAGACCTCGTTCACACAGGGGTACCAATGCGTGCGCTGGTGTGAAGGGCCATCTTTGCCCACACGGGATGCACAAGGGTTCCATTCATCCCTGTGCAGGCAGTCCCATTCATGTCTATTGGGATTCAGCAGACGGCCACGGGCACAGCCGCTGTTCCCAGTTTGACAGCCGTACAGGTGCACAGCTTTGAGCGCAGACGGAGTGCGTTTGGAGCCCTGCACATGCACTGCTGTCAGATTGGGAGAAACCATCTGTGTGCGCAGTGTGCGTTTGGGGCCGTGCATGTGAACTGCTGTCAGATGGGAGCAACCGTGCGGGTGTGGGTGCACAGCCCCGAGCGCAGACAGTGTTTGGGGCCGTGTCAGATTGGGAGCAGCGGCTGTGTCTGCAGCCGCTGAATCCCAATAGACATGAATGGGGCTGCACCTGGTGCATCCCCATGCGGGCAAGCACGGCCGGCACTCAGGTGTACGCTGTAGTATGCCCTATGTGAATGAGGTTAACCCATGACTGGTGCACAGCCCCGAGCACAGACACTGTGTTTGGGGCCGTGCACGGCTGTCAGATTGGGAGCAGCGGCTGTGTCCATGCAGCCGCTGAATCCCAATAGACATAAATGGGATTTCCTTGATAGAACACCTGTGCATTCCCATGCGGGCAAGCACAGCCCTCGCATGGGTGTAAGCTGTAGTACGCCCCATGTGAACAAGGCCTAAAAGGCAACTCATGACTGGTGCACACTGTGCATTTGGGGCCGTGCACGTGCACGGATGTCAGATTGGGAGCAGCAGCTGTGTCCATGCAGCCACTAAATCCCAATAGACATAAATGGGACTGCCTGCATAGAACACCTGTGTATTCCCATGCGTGGCAAGCATGGCCTGCGCACGGGTCTACACTGTAGTATGCCCCATGTGAACGAGGCCTAAAAGGCAACTCCTGACTGGAGCGCAGACGGTGTGCGTTTTGGGGCCGTGCACGGCTGTCAGATTGGGAGCAGCGGCTGTGTCCATGCAGCCAATGCGTCCCAATAGACATGAATGGGACACTTGTGCATCCCCATGTGGGCAAGCACGGTCGGCACACAGGTGTACGCTGTAGTGCAACCCATGACTGGTGCATAGCCCCGAGCACAGACTGTGTGCGTTTGTGGCCGTGCACGGCTGTCAGATTGGGAGCTGTGTCTGTGCAGCCAATACGTCCCAATAGACATGAATGGGACTGCCTACATGGCACACATGTGCATTCCCATGCGGGCAAGCACGGCCCATGCACGGTTGTACGCTGTAGTACGCCCCGTGTGAACAAGGCCTAAAAGGCAACTTCTGACTGGAGCGCAGGCCGTGTGCGTTGGGGGCCGTGCACGTGTGTCAGATTGGGAGCTGCACCTGTGTCCATGCAGCCAATGCGTCCCAATAGACATAAATGGGACATCTGTGCATCCCCATGCGGGCAAGCACGGCCCGCGCGCGGGTGTACGCTGTAGTACCCCCCAATGTGAACGAGGCCTAAAAAGCAACCAATGACAGGTCTGGTTTCATGAGGCAAAGGGCAGTGTGCAAATTGTAGTGGGCAGTTATTGGTCAGGTCACTGTACATCACTTCTCTCTGCACCGCCTGTTCCACAGACCCCCTTCGTTGGTGCCGAGAGACCCCCGAAAATGTCTAATGGGAAAAGACGGCAATGTAAACACGGCTTTATCGCGTACCTATAACAGAGACGTATTTTCCTTTTACTTCATTTCTAATACCCCTGAAGTCAGTTCTATATATTTTTTTTTTCTTTTGCTAAATGCTGCAACCTAAACCAGCATAATCCAAGCCTGTGCCTTCCTCTTCCGCTGTAACTCCAGATCTTCATTTCATTCAGTGCTGCCTTAATGTACATTGGGCTGCTGGTAAATGCAAATAGACCTGCAGCCTTTGTATAGGTCAGTGATGGCAAATCTTGGCACCCCAGATGTTTTGGAACTACATTTCCCATGATGCTCCACTACACTGCAGAGTGCATGAGCATCATGGGAAATGTAGTTCCAAAACACCTGGGTTTCCACTGGTATAGGTCATTGGGCCTGCTAAGTGCTCTATTAGGCCGGGTTCACATATGTTCAGCTGCGGTTTGCAGCCCAGGGTGCGTTGCGTTCCTGTTCACTGGTTCAGGTGCGAATCCGTTTCCCAATTTTTTTGTTGCCTGAATTCGCAACCTGAATCAGATCCAAACACGCACAGGGCTCTTTTGGAATGCGGACCGCGGCCATCCCAGACGTCCTGCGTGAACCGGCTTCATTGAGAGCCGACCACACTGCGAATTGGATGCGGTAAAAAACCTGCGTCCCATTCACATCTATGTGAACCCGGCCTTCAAGTTTTGTTAACCTGTTAGGCTTAAGAGCCAAAAGAGTTTATTTTTTTTTTCTATTAATACTTAATAGAGTGGCAATTTGGGTTTATCCCCCAAAAAAATATATATATATAAAAAAAACATTATATAAAGACCAAAGCTTTGTGGATTGGAATAAAAAAAAAATAACATTTCAGTTCAGTATTGTCTGCTGCAGACGGATTAGGAGATAGCCGTTTTATGTCAGTGCTAAATAGTCTTTTACACACTAATTTTCTATTTGTAATTCTGTCCACTTGTAAATAAAAACGCCAATGTTGTTGAAGCCGCATACAGTACTGTTTTTATTTTTTTATTTAATGTTTTTAATATAAAGTATCTGTGAAGTATGAGCCACATGTATGAAATGATCTTCCTACTGTCAGTTCATACAGTCATGGCCAAACATTTCATAATGCATTTCATAATGCAGCACTTCACCCAGAAAATTGTTGCAATTACAAATGTTTAGACCCCATTTACACCTGAGCGTTTTGGAGCTTGAAGCCTGAAGCTACAAAACTCTGGAGGGGGAAAACATCTATTATTCTCTATGAAGATGGTTCACATCGCCGCCCCAAAACGCCTGAAGCCGGAAGCTCCTGAAGCCGGAATCTTCAAAAGGCCTGAAGCTGGAAGCTCCAAAACTCCTGAAGGCGGTAGCTCCAAAAGGCCTGAAGCTGGAAGCTCCAAAACTCCTGAAGGCGGTAGCTCCAAAACGCCGGGAGCTCCAAAAGGGCTGAAGGCGGAAGCTCCAAAAGGCCAGAAGCCGGAAGCTCTAAAAGGCCTGAAGCCGGAAGCTCCAAAAGGCCTGAAGCCGGAAGCTCCAAAAGGCCTGAAGCCGGAAGCTCCAAGAAGCCGGAAGCTCTAAAAGGCCGGAAGCTCCAAAAGGCCGGAAGCTCCAAAAGGCCTGAAGCTGGAAGCTCCAAAACTCCTGAAGCCGTTAGCTCCAATACTCCTGAAGGCGGTAGCTCCAAAACGCCGGGAGCTCCAAAAGGGCTGAAGGCGGAAGCTCCAAAAGGCCTGAAGCCGGAAGCTCTAAAAGGCCTGAAGCCGGAAGCTCCAAAAGGCCTGAAGCCGGAAGCTCCAAAAGGCCTGAAGCCGGAAGCTCCAAAAGGCCTGAAGCCGGAAGCTCCAAAAGGCCTGAAGCCGGAAGCTCCAAAAGGCCTGAAGCCGGAAGCTCCAAAAGGCCTGAAGCCGGAAGCTCCAAAAGGCCTGAAGCCGGAAGCTCCAAAAGGCCTGAAGCCGGAAGCTCCAAAAGGCCTGAAGCCGGAAGCTCCAAAAGGCCTGAAGCTCCAAAGGGCCTGAAGCCGGAAGCTCCAAAAGGCCTGAAGCCGGAAGCTCCAAAAGGCCTGAAGCCGGAAGCTCCAAAAGGCCTGAAGCCGGAAGCTCCAAAGCTCCGGAAGCTCCAAAAGGCCGGAAGCTCCAAAAGGCCTGAAGCCGGAAGCTCCAAAAGGCCTGAAGCCGGAAGCTCCAAAAGGCCTGAAGCTCCAAAGCGCCTGTAGCCGGAAGCTCCAAAGCGCCTGTAGCCGGAAGCTCCAAAGCGCCTGTAGCCGGAAGCTCCAAAGCGCCTGTAGCCGGAAGCTCCAAAGCGCCTGTAGCCGGAAGCTCCAAAGCGCCTGTAGCCGGAAGCTCCAAAGCGCCTGTAGCCGGAAGCTCCAAAGCGCCTGTAGCCGGACGCTCCAAAGCGCCTGTAGCCGGAAGCTCCAAAGCGCCTGTAGCCGGAAGCTCCAAAAGGCCTGAAGCCGGAAGCTCCAAAAGGCCTGAAGCCGGAAGCTCCAAAGCTCCGGAAGCTCCAAAAGGC
The DNA here is from genome assembly GCF_905171775.1 of Rana temporaria. Taxonomy (NCBI): domain Eukaryota; kingdom Metazoa; phylum Chordata; class Amphibia; order Anura; family Ranidae; genus Rana; species Rana temporaria. The sequence goes on along the minus strand of NC_053491.1, from coordinate 18,333,736 downwards.
CGGAAGCTCCAAAAGGCCGGAAGCTCCAAAAGGCCTGAAGCCGGAAGCTCCAAAAGGCCTGAAGCTCCAAAAGGCCTGAAGCTCCAAAGCGCCTGTAGCCGGAAGCTCCAAAGCGCCTGTAGCCGGAAGCTCCAAAGCGCCTGTAGCCGGAAGCTCCAAAGCGCCTGTAGCCGGAAGCTCCAAAGCGCCTGTAGCCGGAAGCTCCAAAGCGCCTGTAGCCGGAAGCTCCAAAGCGCCTGTAGCCGGAAGCTCCAAAGCGCCTGTAGCCGGAAGCTCCAAAGCGCCTGTAGCCGGAAGCTCCAAAGCGCCTGAAGCCGGATGCTCCAAAGCGCCTGAAGCCGGATGCTCCAAAGCGCCTGAAGCCGGAAGCTCCTGAAGCTCCAAAGCGCCTGAAGCCGGAAGCTCCAAAGCGCCTGAAGCCGGAAGGTCCTGAAGCTCCAAAGCGCCTGAAGCCGGAAGCTCCAAAGCGCCTGAAGCCGGAAGCTCCAAAGCGCCTGAAGCCGGAAGCTCCAAAGCTCCTGAAGCCGGAAGCTCCAAAGCTCCAGAAGCTCCAAAGCTCCTGAAGCCGGACCTCCAAAGCTCCTGAAGCCGGAAGCTCCAAATCGCCAGAAGCTCCAAAAGGCCTGTGGCCGGAAGCTCCAAAAGGCCTGAAGTTCAAACAAGTTCTGGTACTTTCGTTGCGTGACTTTCTGCCTGAAAACGCTATGCTCAGGTGTGAATGGGGCCTTGGTCATTCTCATGTATATTTATTTTGTTTGTATTTGTATGGCACAAAAAAGTGGAGAAACAAAGAGCCAAATCTGACACATTCCATGCAATGCTCCAAAAATGGACTGGACAAAATTATTGGCACCTTTTCAAAATTGTAAGAAATACAGTGAAACCTTGGATTGCGAGCAACGCGGTTAACGAGCGTTTCGCAATACGAGCACTGTTTTGTTTTTTGTTTTTTAAACCTTGACTCGGTTTACGAGTGTTGTCTCGCGAAACGGGCAGGATTCAAGCCACAGCGAAAAGAATCCGTTCCAGGAGAATGCTTGTAATCCAAAGCACTCGCATATCGAAGCGAGTTTCCCCATAGAAGTCAATGGAAACGAAAATAATTCATTCCACATTGACTTCTATGGCATGCAATACCACATGTGGCCAGAGGTGGTGGGGGGGCGCCGGAACCGTTTGGGGAAAAACTTTGTTCCCGAGCCTTTCCAAGGTTTTACTAATTCAGCCAAGCTGTCCCCAAGCCTTTACGAGGCTCTCCGGCGCCCCCCCACCTCTGGCCACATGCGGCATTGCATGCCATAGAAGTCAATGTGGAACAAATTATTTTCGTTTCCATTGACTTTAATGGGGAAACTCGCTTTGATATGCGAGTGCTTTGGATTACAAGCATTCTCCTGGAACGGATTATTCTCATAATTCAAGGTTCCACTGTAATTACATACCAATGGCCCTGTACACGCGATCCGAAAATCAGACGTCAGCTCTTCCGTTTTATTTTTGCATGTTAGTCGCATATCGCCCCGTCCCTGAGGACCCTTCATTGGCTGGCCGTAAAGGATCGGGTTACATTCAAGGCCCTCTGCCTCACCCACAAAAGTACACAAGGAATCGCCCCTCAATATTTATGCGAGAAAATAAAATACTACAACCCCAATCGCGTTCTTCGATCAACCAACCAAAACCTACTTCAAATCCCCAAGTCCCGCTACAAGTCTAAAGGAGAACAAAGATTCGCAGTCCAAGGACCCCGGCTGTGGAATGCGCTACCAACTAACATCCGAATGGAAGGAAATCATCGTAGCCTTCAGAAGAAAAGTCAAGACCCACCTCTTCTGAAGGATAAGGAAGACGATGGATTCAGTTCGCATTTGTAGCGCTATACAAGTTACTCGCTCATATCGAAAAATGGAGAGGTTACTAAAGTGCCGAAAATTCTCGTATGACAGAATAAAACATCGGAAGTGATGTCACATGTTGTAATGTATTTCTATTGTATTTTCGGATGACAACTGTGCTGATTAACCACTTAACCCCCAGACCATATTGCTGGTCAAAGACCAGAGCACTTTTTGCGATTCGGCACTGCGTCGCTTTAACTGACAAATGCGCGGTTGTGCGTCGTGGCTCCCAAACAAAATCTGCGTCCTTTTTTTCCCCACAAATAGAGCTTTCTTTTGGTGGTATTTGATCACCTCTGCGGTTTTTAGTTTTTGCGCTATAAACAAAAATAGAGCGACAATTTTGAAAAAAAATTATATTTTTTACTTTTTGCTATAATAAATATCCCCCAAAAATATATAAAAAAAAACTATTTTTTTCCTCAGTTTAGGCCAATACGTATTCTTCTACATATTTTTCGTAAAAAAAAAATCGCAATAAGCGTTTATTGATTGGTTTGCGCAAAAGTTATAGCATTTACAAAATAGGGGGTATTTTTATGGCATTTTTATTAATATTTTTTTTTTTACTAGTAATGGCGGCGATCAGCGTTTTTTTTTCCGGTACTGCGACATTATGGCGGACACTTCGGACACTTTTGACACATTTTTGGGACCATTGGCATTTTTATAGCGATCAGTGCTTTAAAAATGCATTGGATTACTATAAAAATGCCACTGGCAGTGAAGGGGTTAACACTAGGGGGCGGGGAAGGGGTTAAGTATGTTCCCTGGGTGTGTTCTAACTGTAGGGGGGGTGGCCTCACTAGGGGAAATGACTGATCGCTGTTCATACATTGTATGAACCGAAGATCAGCCTTTCTCTCCCTGACAGGACCGGGAGCTGTGTGTTTACACACACAGCTCCCGGTCCCCGCTCTGTAACGAGCGATCGCGTATGCACGGCGGCGATCGCGCTCCTAGTGGCATGCCCAAGAGCCGACGTTATACTACGTGCTCTCGCGCAGGGGAGCCGACCTGCCGCCGTAAAATGACGGCGGCTGGTCGGCAAGTGGTTAATCACCTCAATACGGGGCACTTTCACCCCCTTCCTGCCCAGGCCCTTTTTCAGCTTTCAGCGCTGTCACACTTTGAATGACAATTGCGCGGTCATGCTACACTGTACCCATGTGAAATCTTTCGAATTTCTTCACACAAATAGAGCTTTCTTTTGGTGGTATTTAATTACTTCTGGGTTTGTTTGTTTTTTCTTTAAAAAAGACCGAAAATTTTGAAAAATAAATAAAGTTTTTCTCCTTCACTTTTGTGCGCAGATGAGGCAGCACTTATGAGGAGGCACGAATATGCTGCACGTATGGGCACAGATAGGCGGCATTGGTGGGCAGCACTGACTGGCAGCACTAATGGCCACTGATTGCTGGCACTTGTGGACACTGAACAAAGCACATCCCTCTATATAGTGTGTACTTGTCTCCCAGAGCACTAAGTGTCATTTCTTTCTGATGCCTCCCTCTGCTATCAGTATGAATCACTGCTGACAAGTTTTTCTGACACCAAGAGTAAAATGGTGACAGGGGAGGGAAATTGACAGCCTCAGCTCTGTTGCTGTGTGAAGAGGGTGTGTGTCTCTTCCCTCCAATCAGCTCTCAGGGCTCTTCTCACTGATGTAACTTCAGCTGCCCCCTTTCTTTTCAGAGCTGAGAGACCCTGTGTAAATGATGCACTTTAAACGGATGTAGGGGGCAGATTGTTGTAGATGAACAGGTACAACTTGTGTAGGAAGATTTGTTTCATCACTGTATCACCTGAGGCCAGTCACTTCACTGGGTACTTTTTTTTAAATAATCAAACGTTTTGTTTTGCAGCCTGAAATGAAGACAGACACGGTTTTTGTTTTATCCAGCTGTATTTACTCAGTGCAACTTATAACATCCAAGTGAAAGCTATAACACGTAAAAAAAAAAAAATGATTTGTAAACTCAATCAGTGAATGTAGCTAATCACTTTCTCAATGGCATATAAAGCTGTGATCAGCTATGGCTATTTTGATTAGCACAGCATGAAAAGAGCTTTCCTGGAGCATTTCAGTCCCTAGTACTGCAAATGAAGCAAACGATGAACTATGGGTGGCCAGGCACGGTCACTGGGATCAAGTCAGGAGATGGATCCAGAAAAAATGTCCAAGGCTTTATCAATGCCTAGAAGCACAGTGAGGTCTATTATTAACGTGTAAATAAACCAGTGGCGGCAGGTGCTCAAAATTTCTGGGGGGTGCAAACAAATGAAAACAAAAACATAAATTGCAGCCTCACTGTGCCCATCAAACACAGCCACTGTGCCATGCCATCAAACGCAGCCACTGTGCCCATCAATTGTCGCCACTGTGCCCATCAATTGTCGCCACTGTGCCATGCCATTTTGTCGACACTGTGCCATACCAAACACAGCCACTGTGCCCATCAACTGCCACCAGTTTGCCCCTAAAATGCCACCAGATTGCCCCTTAAAATGCCGCCAGATTGCCCCAAAATACCGCCAGATTGATCCCCTGCCCAGCAATTACCTTTCTCGGTCAGCCATCCTCCTCCACGATCACTCGATGTCTTCTCCCGCCCTCAATGTCACTTCAACCAATCAGGTGAATCTGGCTGAGACACGTGTCGGTGTTAACCAGGGAACGCAAACCCCGTGCGTCCCCTGGTTAACTATTTGGAAGCCGCTGCTGGCTCTGATAGACACTTCCACAGCCAACCAGCTCCTGTTATTCAGATGCCCGGCGCTCGCTTGGGGGCAGGTCATCTGAATAGTGGGCGGCTCCGGCGACAATACATAGATGCAATGCATGAATCTATGTATTGTTTTCAGTGACGGTGCAGGAGCGAGAGGGGGCGGCGCTCCTGCGCCCTCTATGGGCGCACCGCCACTGAAATAAACCCCCCTATCGTTTTCAGTCAAGGAAGTTGCCATCTTGGCCTCTGTTTAATCTGCAACTGCCATGATGCTGCACATGTGATCAGTTATGACACCAGCCATTGGATGGTTTGACAGTTTGGTTGAGAGCACAACCAATGGGAGTGTTACATTTCTGGCATGTGCTGGAAATTTAACGTTTTATGGATGGGTTTACTTCCGCTTTAACCACTTCCCGCCCAAGGACGTCATATGACGTCCTGGACTTTCAGTGGGGATATCTGCAGCTACAGGCATTATTCAGATATCCATCTCTTCAGCCGGCGATTCTGTGCACCATAAGAACGATCATTGCGGCGATTCCGCCGCTTAATCGTTCTTATAGTCCCCTCCCGTCGCCATCTGGTGCTTCTCCAGGCTCTCACGTGCCATCGGGGGCCCGGAGAAAAGATCTGCCGGCGCCGGATGGGAGGCATAGAGATGACTGGTGACCAGATGGTCACCAGTCATCTCTATGATCGTCGGAGGCCCGGGCGCGATGTGATGACGTCACGCCTGGATACCAGAATGTAAACAAAGCCGCAATTGCGGCTGAAAGCATGAGATCGTGAATTTTTTTCACGATCTCATGCTTTCCAGCCTGGAGGAGAGATGTGGGGTCTTATTGACCCCGCATCTCTCTATAAAGAGTACCTGTCACACACTATTCCTATTACAAGGGATGTTTACGTTCCTTGTAATAGGAATAAAAGTGATCAAAAAAATAAAAGTGTAAAAATAAAATAAATGAAGTAAAATAAAATAATAATAAAAAAAATTTAAAACGCCCCTATCCCCAGTAGCTCGCGCTCAGAAGCGAACACACACGTAAGTCCCGCCCACATATGTAAACGCCGTTCAAACCACACATGTGAGGTATCGCCGCGTGCGTAAGAGCGCCAGCAAAAATGTTAGCACTAGACCTTCTCTGTAACTCTAAACTGGTAAACTGTAAAAAAAAAAAAAAAAGCGTCGCCTATGGAGATTTTTAAGTACTAAAGTTTGGCGCCATTCCATGAGTGAGCACAATTTTAAAGAGTGACAAGTTTGGTATCTATTTACTCGGCGTAACATCATCTTTCACATTGTACAAAACAATTGGGCTAACTTTACGGATTTGTTATTTTTTAATTCATGAAACCGTTCCCCCCCCCCCCCCCCCAAAAAAAAGCATTATTGCGCAAATACCGTGCGAGATAAAAAGTTGCAATGACCGCCATTTTATTCCCTAGGGTGTCTGCTAAAAAAAAAACATATATAGTGTTTGGGGGTTCTGAGTAATTTTCTAGCAAAAAAATGATGATTTTTGCATGTAGGAGCGAAGGGCCAGAATAGGCCCGGTATGGAGGTGGTACAACACAGACCCTCCCTGGATCAGGACGTCGCACCAAACTGGATGAAAGAGCCGGGAGGAAACTGGCCACACAGACTACCAAGAGGCCTACAACAACTCTGAAGAAGTTGCAGGAATTTATGACAGTGGTCATTGTGTGCATGTGACAACAATATCACAAATTCTCCACAAATGTGACTTGTATGAAAGGAGTGCAAGAGGAAATCCACCCCTCGAGAAAGGCCACATACAGTCATCACTGAGCTTTGCCAAAAACGCACCTTTGAAGATTCTGAGACCACTCGGAAAAAGGTGTTTTAGTCAGAAGGGACAAAAATTGAATTACAGGGCCTTGAAAAAGTATTCATACCCCTTGACATTTTCCACATTTTCTCATTTTACAACCAAAAATGTAAATGTATTTTATTGGGATTTTATGTGATAGAACAACACAAAGTGTCACATTATTGTGATGTGGAAGGAAAATGGTAAATGGTTTTCAAAACTTTTTACAAATATGTGAAAAGTGTGTGGGGGGCATTTGTATTCGGCCCCCTTTACCCCTAACTAAAATCTAGTGGAACTAATTGCCCCCAGAAGTCACCTATTTAGTAAATAGAGTCCACCTGTGTGCAGGGCCATCTTTAATACTGTTTGGACCATTGGCAAACATTTTTTGGGGGCCCTACCCCCTCCATTCTGAGACATACAAAAAAATAGCAGGTAGACTCGAAATCAGTTTACCTCACTAGATCACGCAGCGATTGCCATTGGTTGCCAGAGTTTACAGCCCATCATTACCGCTCACTGGTTGCTAGAGGCTACAACACATAATTTCTAGTTGGTTGCTAGAGGTTACAGCACATGATTACTACTCACTGAGCACTGGAGCAATCCCAAATAATTGAGCAAGTAAAGTTGCACATTAATACACATACTACGGGAGATGATCAGAGACTGCAGACATGGTACAGGAGATGGTCAGAGACTGCAGACATAATGCAGGAGGACTTTCAGCAATGTACATCTTTACAGTTGAATAACACAGCTCAGAGTTTAGGATAGCAGTCATTCATTCTATGGGGGGTAAGGACATACCAGGCCGGTCAGGCTCCCCGTACACTTTCAGAGGTGTGGGGGTGGGGCCTGGGAGTTCCACTGACGCTCCCACTACGATTCCTGCTTTTACTACAGCCGCTCCCAAGCATACAGGCTGCATGGGGTGGGGTCAGTGGAGTGCCCGACCCCTCTCTGCTGGCTAGCTATGGAATACAGTGCTGCCTCCCGTGTCCTCTGCAGTGGTGTCAAGCGGCAGCTGCTTTGGGCCCCCCAACAAAGATTGGGCCTGGGACAGTTTACCTGTTTGCCCCGTGTTAAAGATGGCCTTGTCTGTGTGTAATTTAATCTCAGTATAAATACAGCTGTTCTGTGAATCCCTCAGAGGTTTGTTAGAGAACCGCAGTGAACAAACAGCATCATAAAGGCCAAGGAACACACCAGACAGGTCAGGGATAAAGTCGTAGAGAAGGATAAAGCAGGGTTGGGTTATAAAAAAATCTCCCAAGCTTTGAACATCTCACGGAGCTTCTGTTCAATCCATCATCCGAAAATGGAAAGAGTATGGCACAACTGCAAACCTACCAAGACATGGCCGTCCACCTAAACTGACCAGGCCGGGCAAGGAGAGCATTCATCAGAGAAGCAGCCAAGAGGCCCATGGTAACTCTGGAGGAGCTGCAGAGATCCACAGCTCAGGGGGGAGAATCTGCCCACAGGACAACTATTAGTGGTCTCTCCACAAATCTGCCCTTTATGGAAGAGTGACAAGAAGAAAGACATTGGTGAAAGAAAGACATAAGAAGTGGGGGAGGGGATACAGCAAGCATGTGGAAGAAGGTGCTTTGGTCACATGAGACCAAAATTAAACTTTTTGGCCTAAAAGCAAAACGTGATGTGTGTTAGTGGGCGTGCTGCAGGGCCGGCCCTATGATGGGACCGGGTGGTACCATGGGTACCAGGCAGCACTTTTAGGGGGGCAGCATATTTTTTGTGCTATAAATATATATATATTTTTTTTTTTGCTATAATAAATATCCCCAACATTTAGAAAAATAAACTATTTTCTTCAGTTTAGGCCAATATGTATTCTTCTACATATTTTTGGTACAAAAAAAAAAAAACACAATTAGCGTACATTGATTAGTTTGCGCAAAAGACATTGTGGCCGCCAGCAATTCACAGGTCCCTTTATACTCCTGGATACTTGTATAGAGCCCATGGCAGGTCCTTTTATACGCCTATATACATGTATAGAGCCATGACAGGCCCTCTTTATACATCTATAGAGCCATGACAGGCCCTCGTTATACTCATTTATACATGTATAGAGCCATGACAGGTCCTCTTTATACATCTATAGAGCCATGACAGGCCCTCGTTATACTCCTTTATACATGTATAGAGCCATGACAGGTCCTCTTGATATTCCTTTACATGTAAAGAGTAATGACGGGTCCCCTTTAGTTATCATGATATAAAATAATGAATGTGGGGGCCTTTTGGTTGGCGTGATTTTTTTTCGGGGGGGGGGGGGGCAGCATTTCATTCTTGGTCCCAGGCAGCACGATGTCTTGGGCCGGCACTGGCGTGCTGACTCTCCTGCAGTCCAAGGGAGGGGGCGAGCACGACACTCCACACCAGGGGGAAAGCCTCGCATTACTGTGTGGAGTTACAGACAGAAGAACAGGAAGTGAGGATTTCTCAGAAGAAATAAGGACATTTAAAAGCAAAATGGAAGGATGAGGTAAGTGAAGGAGGACTGCACTAAGGGAAAGGAAGATATTTAGGAAAAAATAATTGTACCTTTACAACCCCTTTAAATTAGACTTTTAGTACAATGTCCAAAGAGTCCATATAATGTGAATAGGACAATGTCCGAAACAACTTTCATCAAATGATTTTGATATTCTATATTTTATAATCTAAGGCCCAGATTCACGTAGACGCGCCTATCTTTAGGCGGGCGTAGCGTATCTCAGATACGCTACGCCGCCGTAACTTAGTGAGGCAGGTACTGTATTCACAAAGAACTTGCGCCCTAAGTTACGGCGGCGTAGTGTAACTGTGCCGGCGTAAGCCAAAGTAGGCTGGTGTGGGCGTGTTGTATGCTAATGAATCGTGACCCGACGTAATTGACGCTTTTAACGAACGGCGCATGCGCCGTCCGTGAACGTATCCCAGTGCGCATGCTCAAATTACGCCGCAAATAGTCAATGCTTTTGACGTGAACGTAACTTACGTCCAGCCCCATTCACGGACGACTTACGCAAACGACGTAAAATACGACGCTGTTCGTACGTTTCCGACGTCCATATCTAACATGACTTACCCCTGCTTTATGAGGGGTAACTTTACGCCGGCGTATGTTTTACGTAAACGACGTAGCTTGATATGCCGGGCTCACGTACGTTCGTGAATCGGCGTATCTAGCTAATTAGCATATTAGACGCAGAAATATACAGAAGCGCCAACTTGCGGCCAGCACAAATTGGCACCCTAAGATACGACGGCGTAGGAGACTTACGCCGCTCGTATCTAGGCAACTGTGAGGCGTATCTGATTCTATGAATCAGGCGCCGAGTTGCGACGGCCCGCACTCAGAGTTACGACGGCGTATCTGGAGATACGCCGTCGTAACTCCTTTGTGAATCCGGGCCTAAGTTTATATTGTATTACTAATTTGCACCTAAATTTGAACGTTTACTTTGGTAATCTGCTAGGGACACCTAGTGGTCGTGTATTATTACTGCACTTAACTATGTCTATTTTGTTAAAGAAATAGGGTGTGTGTTTTTTTGTTTTTTTTACATTTATGTTTTTTTAACTTTACGAGCACCCTTTACTATTTTTTTTATTTTTTTTCAAATAACAATTTTTTTTATTTTGTAAAAGTTCAATACAAAACATTCTACTATTTATTTATACCCATTATACACATTTACCTATTAGGGCAGGTAAGGAAATAACTTTTTTTTTTTTTTTTCCTATTTCACACCTAATTTACAAAGCTTTGGGGAAAAGTTTGTGTATTTACAAGGTGCACAGTGTATTTGTCTGTAGTAAATCCGCCCCTTCCTCTCTACATGGAGACAAACTGTTCTCCGAAATGAAATCTTGCCGAAGCGATTTTTGGGCTGCTTCCAGTGTGGAATATTTCGCCAGAACCAAATTCATCGGATCCTTTTTTTTTTTTTTTTACCTATTCCTGACAGTTTGTGATTTATACCCTTGGATGCTTATGCAATCTTTAGCACGTGGGATGAATCATTTACATCTTTTTATGCGGAACTTTAACCACTTGCCATCCGCGCTATACCCGAATGACGGCTGCAGCACGGACCTGAATTTCCGGGAGGCCGTCAATAGACGTCCTCCCCTTTGCACACGCTCCCTGCAGGGCGCGCCCTGTGATCACAGAGTCACTGAGGCTCGGGTGATCACAGATCCGAGTAAGGGGCCGGTGACTTGTCGTTAAGGTTCCCCTATCGAGATGGTTCCTGTAAGGACTGCGCAGGCGCAATCCTTGCAGACGGAAATCTCCGAACCTCGGCCGGCATCCAGGCTCATTCGTTAACATCCCCGTGGATTGGAGGATGTTAAAAAAAGAGAAAGGAGGGCGAGCGAGGGGAGCGAGCCGTCCGACTGGCCACTTTCCTCAAATTCCACGTCGCCCTGGATGCCGGCCGAGGTTCAGAGATTTCCGTCGGCAAGGATTGCGCCTGCGCTGTCCTTACAGGAACCATCTCGTTAGCTGGAACCATATCGTCAGATCACCGGTCCCTGCCCCTTACCACGTGATCAGCTGTCAGCCAATGACAGCTGATCACGTGATGTAAACAAAGCTCGGTAATCTTTTTTTTTTTTCTCCTCGCACTGACAGCGTGAGGAGGAAAACAAAAAAAAAGCTGGTCACCGGCTTTTGTGTAAAGGGACATCAGTCCCCAGTGGAAGAGGCACATCCGCCTCATCAGTGCCCTCTGCCAGTGACCACCAGTGCCACCTATTAATGCCCACCAGTGCTGCCTATCAGTCTCACCTACCAGTGCTGATCAGTGCCCATCACTGCCACCTATGAGTGCCACCTCTCAGTGCCCACCAATGCCGCCTCTCAGTGCCGCCCATCGGTGCAGCCTCATCAGCGTACATCAATGAAGGAGAAAAATTACCTGTTTGCAACATTTTTAAACAAAATATAAAACGGTTTTGTATTATTATTTTTTTAAATCGGTCTTTTTTCATTTTTTGTTTTTTAACAAAAAATAAAATACCACTAAAATAAAGCTCTATTTGTGGGGAGAAAAATTATAAAAATGTAATTTGGGTACAGTGTTGTATGACCGCGCAATTGTCATTCAAAGAGTGAGAGCGCTGAAAGCTGAAAATTGGTCTGGGCAGGTGGGGGGTTTAACCACTTAAGGACCGCCTCCTGCACATATACGTAGGCAGAATGGCTCGGCTGGGCACAAGCACGTACAGGTACGTCCTCTCTAAGTGCCCAGCCGTGGGTCGTGGGCGCGCACCCGCGGCCTAGTCCGAAGCTCCGTGACCGCGGGACCCGTGGACCCGATCACCGCTGGAGTCCCGCGATCGGTCCCCGGAGCTGAAGAACGGGGAGAGCTGTGTGTAAACACAGCTTCCCCGTTCTTCACTGTGGCGCCGTCATTGATCGTGTGTTCCCTTTTATAGGGAAACACGATCAATGACGTCACACCTACAGCCACACCCCCCTACAGTTAGAAACACAGATGAGGTCACACTTAACCCCTTCAGCGCCCCCTTGTGGTTAACTCCCAAACTGCAATTGTCATTTTCACAGTAAACAATGCATTTTTAATGCATTTTTTTTGCTGTGAAAATTACAATGGTCCCAAAAATGTGTCAAAATTGTCCGAAGTGTCCGCCATAATGTCGCAGTCACAAAAAAAAAAAAAAATCGCTGATCACCGCCATTATTAGTAAAAAAAAAAAAAAAAAATTATAAAAATGAAATAAAACTATCCCCTATTTTGTAAACGCTATACATTATGCGCAAACCAATCGATAAACACTTATTGCGATTTTTTATATATTTTTGGGGGATATTTATTACAGCAAAAAGTTAAAAATATTGCATTTTTTTCAAAATTGTCGCTCTATTTTTGTTTATAGCGCAAAAAATAAAAACCGCAGAGGTGATCAAATACCACCAAAAGAAAGCTCTATTTGTGGGAATAAAAAGGACGCCAATTTTGTTTGGGAGCCACGTCGCACGACCGCGCAATTGTCAGTTAAAGCGACGCAGTGCCGAATCGCAAAAACTGGCCAGGTCCTTTAGCTGCCTAAAGGTCCGGGTCTTAAGTGGTTAAGTACCCAGTAAGCAAGTGGTTAAATGACTTTATTTTGCACATCATCTCTTTGCCATACCTCATTAAAGAGACCTTTGAGACCGTTGATTGATGGCGGCAGGGCGGCACTCCTGCGCAAATCACCGTAGCTGTACGGCAGGCGCTTTAAGGCTTGTAGGGGACGCACGTTTGACATAAGAGCCAATGCGCCTGGCTACTGGCTACCCACAATTGCTCATGGAAAACAGACAGATCTCCATTCTGTCAGGAGTGAGGAGAGCGATCTGTTGTTCGGGCAGTCCCATTCCCCCCACAGTTAGAAACACCTCCCTAGGACACACATTTAACTCCTTGATCGCCCCCTAGTGTTAATCCCTTCCCTGTGAGTGACATTTATACAGTGATGAGTGCATTTTTATAGCAATGGTCCCAAAAAGTTTCAAAAGTGTCCGATCTGTGTGCCGCAATGTCACAGTCCCAATAAAAAAAAAAATGCAGACCACCACATTACTAGTAAAGTAAATAAAGTAATTTTAAAGGCTTATATGCAAGTTACTGTCATAAAAAGTGTTTGGGGACCTGGGTCCTGCCCCAGGGGATATGTATCAATGCAAAAAAAGTAAAAAAAAAAGGCTGTTTTTTCGGGAGCAGTGATTTTAATAATAGTGAAATATTCCTTTAAATTTCGTACCTGGGGGGGTTATTTATGCTTTTATGGGGCTTTCTATGCCTGTAAAGCAACCCTTGTTTCCCATGCTTAGAACTGTCCCTGCACAAAGTGTCATTTCTGAAGGATAAAAAGTCATTTAAAATCGCTGCTCAGGAAAAAACTGCAGTTTTAAAACTTTTTTTTGCATTGATACATGTCCCCAGGGGGCAGGACCCGGGTCCCCAAACACTTTTTAGGAAAATAACTTGCATATTAGCCTTTGAAATTAGCACTATAGATTTCAAACGTTGGAGTCCCATAGACTTTAATGGGGTTCTAAAGTTCACACAAACTTTTGGTGTGTTCGCAGGTTCTGGTGCGAACCGAACGGGGGGGGGGGGGGGTTCGGCTCATCCCTACTTCCGAGCATGTGCGTTTGTACTTTGGACTTTAGTCCAAAGGACTTGTGTACACACCATCGGATTAGCCGACGTAGAACATTTGTTGCCGGAAAGTTTGTCTGTTCTCACAGCGAACATTTGTCCGATGAAAATGTGAAAAAGTTTGTCCGATGGATCGTACACACGGTCTGCTTGTCTGCAAAAACAGGTCCGTCGGAGGTTTGTTGTCAAAAAGTCCGATCGTGTGTACGGGCTTTTCCGTTGGGTAACATGAAGTGAGGTGAAGGCAAAAACAGAACCTCTAGCCATCACATTTTTCACCCATGCATTTGAGATTATTGCTAACCAGGTGTTCACAGCTTGGAGGTGCATATCAAACAGATGCCCTCCACTTGGGGGGGGGTTTATTGTGAGGATATGTTTGTAGGTTTGGAAGATTTGGGAGCCTGGCACTTGCTGTGGGACTAAGTCCCAGGTCTACATTTGGCTTTGGTAAGAGTAAAGGCCCGTACACACGGTCTGACTTTTTGCCAACAAACTTCAAAAACAGCAAGTTTTCACATTAGTCCGATCATGTGTACGCTCCATCGGACAAACTTTTTCGGCAGGGGCGTCGTTAGGCCCGGGCTTAGGGGTCTGGAGCCCCGAATGGGTCCCCCTAAAGCCCAGAGTCCCGGGCATTTAGCTAACCGTCGTTAGCCCCGAGCAGCGAGCACCGGGACCGTTCTGATCCAGAGTGCCGCCGCGCCGATTGTGGCCGAGTCCTGCAGAGTGCGATAGCAGGCTGGTCCCGCCTTCTGGAGCCCAATGCCTATGATGGACGTCCCACTGATCCAATCCCGGGACCACGAGACGTGTGACGTCCATCATAGGCGCCCGAAGCTCCAGAAGGTGGGAATTACAATACCGCTGCGCCACGCGACATCACTGAGATGATCCCCACTCGGAGCTCGGGCGGGCGGCACGCGCATCGATCGGGAGAGAGCGGACAGCCGGAGGAGCGATCGGGTGATAGCAAGGTAAAAAGGCCACTAGGTCCAACAGGCAGTAAACTAAATGTAAATGCAAAATGCAAAGTCAGGTAGGTGTATGTATGTCAGGTAGGTAGGTAGGTGAGTATGTATGTCAGGTAGGTAGGTGAGTGTATGTATGTATGTCAGGTAGGTGGTGTATGTATGTATGTCAGGTAGGTGGTGTATGTATGTCAGGTAGTCAGTGTGTCAGGTAGGTGAGTTTAGCGTTCAAAATTGATGGGCAATGGTAAGCCAGGCAGCAACCAGCAAGTGAGCTTACCCCCCACCGCCCAGCCAAAAAAAAACACGCCATTACCATCCCGGATCCAAAACCACGCCGCCGCCCCCCCTCCTCCCCCGGTGCCGGCCTCGGGCTGAAGCCCCTTGTCTTCTTGCCACCTAGCAACGCCCCTGTTTTTAGGGGTTTCATCGGACAAAAAGTTTGAACAAAATTGCACAAAACTGAAAATCGCGAATGCACACAGACGAAACCTCTACTAACTCTCGATTACCAGAAGGAGCCCAAAGGGTGACGCCGGAGAATTGAATTTCCTCTTTTAAACTCTCGTCAGTACGGTGAAACGTCACTATGTTCGTGTTTGTTGCCGAAAAAGCGTGTGTATGCTATGGGTGTGACCGGACAACTTCCTTCGGACAAAAATCCAAGGGAAAGGTTGTGTGATGTCCGGTCGTGTGTATGATGCTTTAGAGTTTTTTGCACTGGTGTTAAGACCCACATTTTATCAACATGTCAACGCACAGGAGATTAAAACGGAAAATCAGCCACCCACACAATCGTGTAATGTGTCAGGCATAAGCAGTGAGCAACTTATCCAGCTATCGATCTCTGGTCCCTGGGGGGAGGCACTGCAAGCCACCCAGGGCTATTCAATAGCTGAGGAAGCCTGCAGAAGTGCTCCCTTTGCTTTTGGGATGAAACATGTTGCACTGTAATTAAAGTGAAACTTCACTCCGATGTAAAAGGGGAATTCTGATGGAAGCATAGCCGTTCTACAGGCTGGGGCAAGATAGATATGGGGAAATATGGTTGGGATCCATCTAAGAGCCTAGACAGTCACCTGGCTCAGCCTCTCAACCGAGCGCTCGGTTCTCAGCCTTAGAGATGGCGGGGGACAGATGTAGCTTCAGACCGATGCTGCATCCGCCCAAGAATAATTCTTGGAGAAAAAAATAAAAAACTACTCTTAATCACTTAACCCCCAAACCATTATGCAGGTTAAAGCGGGGGTTCACCCTAAAAAAAATTCTAACATTGCATGGAGCCGACCTATGAGACCGACAGTATGCTGTTGTTTTTTTTGGCGTACATAACATTTTAGGGCGATTTTCACCCCCGGCTTCCCCGCGGGAGTGGGCGTTTCTAATCACAGGCTGTGATTGACGTGCTTCCGACCGGCGCATACTGCGCGTCACGAGTTGCTGAAATAAGCCGAACGTCGGTGCGGCTCTATACAGCGCCTGCGCACCGACGTTCGGCTTCTTTCGGCAACTCGTGACGCACAGTATGCGCCGGTCGGAAACACGTCAATCACAGCCTGTGATTAGGAACGCCCACTCCTGCGGGAAAGCTGGGGGTGAAAATCACCCTAAAATGGTATGTACAGAAGAAAAAAAAAAAAAAACAGTATACTGTCGGTCTCATAGGTCGGCTCCGTGCAATGTTAGAATTTTTTTTTTAGGGTGAACCCCCGCTTTAAGGACCTTGCCCCTTTTTACAATTCGGCACTGCGTCGCTTTAACTGACAATTGCGCGGTCGTGCGACGTGGCTCCCAAACAAAATTGGCGTCCTTTTTTCCCCACAAATAGAGCTTTCTTTTGGTGGTATTTGATCACCTCTGCGGTTTTTATTTTTTGCGCTATAAACAAAAATAGAGCGACAATTTTAAAAAAAATGCAATATTTTTTACTTTTTGCTATAATAAATATCCCCAAAAAATATATATAAAAAACATTTTTTTTCCCTCAGTTTAGGCCGATACGTATTCTTCTACATATTTTTGGTAAAAAAAACAAAAAACGCAAAAAGCGTTTATCGATTGGTTTGCGCAAAATTTATAGCGTTTACAAAATAGGAGATAGTTTTATGGAATTTTTATTAATAATTTTTTTTACTACTAATGGCGGTGATCAGCGATTTTTTTTTGTGACTGCGACATTATGGCGGACACATCGGACAATTTTGACACATTTTTGGGACCATTGTCATTTTCACAGCGAAAAAAGTGCTATAAAAATGCACCGATTACTGTGAAAATGACAATTGCAGTTTGGGAGTTAACCACTAAGGGGCACTGAAGGGGTTAAGTGTGACCTCATATGTGTTTCTAACTGTAGGGGGGCGGGGCTAGACGTGTGACGTCAGTGATCGTCTTTCCCTATATCAGGGAACAGACGATCACTGACACTGCCACAATGAAGAACGGGGAAGGTTTGTTTACACACACCTCTCCCCGTTCTTCAGCTCCTGTGCCCGATTGCGGGACACCGGCGGCGATCGGGTCCCGCGGGGGCGCGGTCACGGAGCTTCGGACCGGGGGGCGCGGTCATGGAGCTTCGGACCAGGTCGCGAGCACGATGCCGGCGGCGGCGCGGGCTCTTAAGGTACGTGATTGTGCCCAGCCGTGCCTTTCTGCCGACGTGAAGGGGTCCCTAAGTGGTTAATAAAACTGCTAGTTGTAAAATATACATTGTGGCCTTCATACTGAAAAGATTGGAGACCCCTGGTGTAGAACATCACTATTCATGATCTGTAGTCAAAGGCCGAAGAAAATGCACAAATATATCAATCAGAACTGCTTGGTGCTTCTTTTGTAACCGTTTATTTTCTTTTTTTACATATTGACATGTTTCATTACAATAAATACCTGACATGCATTTGTCATGTTGAAGAAAACATGGAGGCCATCATTCCGAACCTTTTCTTCTTCTATGGTAATCCAAGGGCTTTAGTATTTCAGTCACTGAGCAGGAACAAGTATGCAGACAAGGATTTGTGACTTCATTTGCTGGATACGAACTTTGGGCCAGATCCTCATAGCGAGTACGCCGGCGTACTTTCAAATTACCCGCGTCGTATCTTTAGTTTGAATCCTCAAACCAAAATACGACGGCATCTGGGTTCGATCCGACAGGCGTACGGCTTCGTACGCCTTCGGATCGTAGATGCAATACTTCGGCGTCCGCTGGGTGGAGTTTGCGTCGTTTTCTGCGTCGGGTATGCAAATGAGCTTTTTCCGACGATCCACGAAGGTACGCACGGCCGTCGCATTCTCTTACGTTGTCTCTAGTCGGCTTTTTCCGGCGTATAGTTAAAGCTGCTATTTTGCGGCGTATAGATAGACTTGCCATGTTAAGTATGGCCGTCGTTCCCGCGTCGAAATGTGAATTTTTTTTATTTTTTGCGTAAGTCGTCAGTGAATAGGGATGGACGTAAGTCACGTCTAAGTTCAAAAAATGATGACGTTGCGATGTCATTTCGCACAAAGCACGGCGGGAAATTTCGAAACAGAGCATGCGCAGTTCAATCGGCGCGGGGACGCGCTTCATTTAAATGAATCACGCCCCCTAATCGCCGATTTGAATTCCGCTGCCAGAAATACACTACGCCGCCGTAACTTACGGCGCAAAATCTTCCTGGATTCGACTTAAAGCCAGGTAAGATACGGCGGCGTAGCGTATCTCTGATACGCTGCGCCTATCTAAATGTATGTGAATCTGGCCCTATGGGTCTGGGGCTCAAAAAGAACCAAAGCTAGAGATCGACAGGCAATTTCCTATGGAGGTTAAGCAATGGCAGCCCCCATATTTCATATCAGCACAGGTTCCCTTTAAAATTAGAATACAGAGAGAGGTCACATACATAATACAAGATTGTGTTGTCGGTCTTTGTGGACCTGCCACGGTAAAGGGTTTGTAGTCCCGTCAGGCCATGAGCACATCGTAGCACCAAGTCTCCATTTCTCGGGACTAATTGAAAATTGAAGAGTTACCCCAACAGACTCATGGCTCAGAACATCAATGGAGCAGTTAATGAGATACATATATTTATATAAAATAGTGTTTAGCACCCATGGAGTCTTTAGATTTACCTTCTTACATATTGATGTCATAAACAGTCCTAGGAGGTTCATCCCATTTAGATCTGAATAAAGTGAACTGTTGATGACTGGGGGGGGGGGGGGGGGGTCACCATGAAAGGCAGTGGCCCCCAACATAAAATCTGACTCCTCCTATGTAAAATATAAGCCACGGCCCCTGAGGTTCAACGCCGGACCCGACGAGGCCGCCGATGGACGCCGCGCAAGACACCAAAACTGTAAGAACTAAAATGTTTTTTTACAGGAATGTCGGGTCCACTTTAGGGGTCCACATATGCCGGAGCGCGCAATACCCCGATAAATACGGTAGTTAGGTAGTCCTCATGGGCCTGGCAGAAACTGCCACAAACTCTTCAAAACCATTCATGCTGAATGCACGCGGTCCGTTCCTACTACAAAATACAGTAACTATTGCTATGCGTTATCCCAGGGAGAACTCCGCTATAAGGGGCGGCCATTGCTCCAGTGGGACCAGCGAACCCAACTTCCTACACCTGCAGGACCTCGATGTCTCTGTGCTTAATAACGTATGACAGAACTTGTACAGTACATTTAATAACACTGAGAGCAGAAATATATAACCTTGTATGTTCTGAATACCTTACAGTAGTCGAAAATATTTAAATCAAAATCCCCATATCTAGTGCAAAATAAATTCTTAAAGTGGAACTGAACTCACAAAAAAAAAAAAAAAAAATTGCTATTGTTCATTGTGCCCAAGCTTTACATTTGTTTTGTTTGGAATTCTTCCTTACAAATAGCCGTGCACTTTGTTTTGGATCTCTCTGTGCCTATATGCTCATAGCTGTACACTATATTACCAAAAGTATTGGGACGCCTGCCTTTACATACACACACACACACAAACTTTAATGGTATCCCAGTCTTAGTCCGTAGGGTTCAAGTTCCACCCCCCCAAACTCGCTCATCCATGTCTTTATGGACCTTGCTTTGTGCACTGGTCCAAATCATTTGGTGGAGGAGGGATTATGGTGTGGGATTGGTTTTCAGAGGTTGGGTTTGGCCCTTTGGTTCCAATGAAGGCATCAGTAGAGCTGCAGGATTCTGGTCAAAATGAGAATCACGATTCTTTTGCTTAGACTAAAGATCACGATTCTCAAAAACTGAACGCCAGAACCCCCCCCCTAAATAAATAAACCTGTGGATTTATCTGAAAATATTTAAAAAAAAAAGAGACCAGTGATATGTCTATAATGTTAAAGACCATATAACTCCTATGAAAAAAGCAGAATCAAACTTTGATTCTGCTTTTTTCATAGGAGTTATATGGTCTTTAACATTATAGACATATCACTGGTCTCTTTTTTTTATACATCAGAAGCAGTACCGCCAGCAACCATTGGGTGGCCCATGGATACACACAGTTGTACAGAAATGTGAGAAAGATTAATACATCAGAAGCAGTACCGCCGGCAACCACTGGGTGGCGCATGGATACACACTACAGTTGTATAGAACTGTGAGAGAAGCCCAGGCATCCATCCAGCGGCGC
Organism: Rana temporaria; assembly: GCF_905171775.1. Taxonomy (NCBI): domain Eukaryota; kingdom Metazoa; phylum Chordata; class Amphibia; order Anura; family Ranidae; genus Rana; species Rana temporaria. The sequence goes on along the minus strand of NC_053491.1, from coordinate 18,313,478 downwards.
AGGCTGCTGACGTCGTTTCCGATATCGGCGCCATTTGCGTTCCACGCTGGTTACGTGGAACCGGCGGTGACACAGAAGAATAGCGGGTCATCCCACGGGGAGATCGCGGGCGGGGAGAATCGAGATCGCGATTAATCGTGCAGCTCTAGGCCTCAGCATACCAAGACATTTTGAACAATTTCATGCTCCCAACTTTGCGGGAACAGTTTGGGGACGGCCCCTTCCTGTTCCAACATGACTGCGCACCACTGTACAAAGCAAGGTCCATAAAGACATGGATGAGCGAATTTGGGGTGGAGGAACTTGACTGACCTGCACAGAATCCTGACCCCAACCAATAGAACACCTTTGGGATGAATTAGAGTGGAGACTGTGAGGAAATGTGCTTCTGGAAGAATGGTCAAACATTCCCATAGACACACTCCTAAACCTTGTGGACAGCTTTCCCAGAAGAGTTGAAGCTGTTATAGCTGCAAAGGGGGGCCAACTCAATATTGAACCCTACAGACTAAGACTAGGATGCCATTAAAGTTTGTGTGTGTGTGTGTGTGTGTAAAAGCAGGCATCCCGATACTTTGGTAATAGTGTATATCTGCAGTATAAGACGAAAGCACCGCTGCCTCCAAGTGCTAATCCCAGGACATCTGGAATGAGGTGATGTCACTACTGTGCCAATCACGTTTCTCCTTGCTGGAGGCTCTGACATGAGGAAGCAAAGCCCTGCCTGTACAAAGATGGCCGCCTCCACACAGAGGCACCGTGCAGAACAAGGCATTGGATATTATTAATGGGTGGCAGGGAGATCAGCTGCAGTGACAAATCCCTTGCCCTCCATCTTCCATTTTCTGGGCACATCTTCAAGAGTTCAGTTCTTCTTTAAGCAGAATATTTTTTTTATTATTCTCAGGGATTTAGCACCATCAGGTTAAGATTTTGTAACAAGTTTTAGACTTGGTCCACCGACTTAGAACAAACGTTCATGATCCGCTGCAAATATACTTAAATGTAAACCGAGCAAGTCATATTTATATACAATAGTACCATTTAAAGCCTAACGTCAGGTATTAGTGAAGTAAAAGTTTCATTTGGAATGAACTACAGTATTTAAACTTCACCAACAGATGTGCCGGCTGTGTGCATTGTATACACTCCATGTAGACCCAGCGGTATACAGAGCTGTGTTGTGGCAGCGGGATGAGAACTGCCCAAAACAAAATCAAGCCAGGCTGAGCGCTGCTAGCCATTCACAGGGGGCTTTGTACTCTATTAGCTAGATTCAGGTACGGGCGCGCATCTTTAAGGCGGCGTAGGGTATCATATTTACGCTACGCCGCCTTAAGTCAGAGAGGCAAGCACTGTATTCACAAAGCACTTGCCTCCTAACTTACGGCGGCGTATCGTAAATGGGGCCGGCGTAAGCGTGCCTAATTCAAATGAGGATGGGGGGGCGTGTTTTATGTTAATGGGTGGTGACCCGACGTGATTGACGTTTTTTACGAACGGCGCATGCGCCGTCCGTGTACATATCCCAGTGTGCATTGCTCTAAATTACGCCGCAAGGACGTATTGGTTTTGACGTGAACGTAAATTACGTCCAGCCCCATTCACAGACGACTTACGCAAAACTACAAAAAAAATTCCAAATTTCAACGCGGGAAAGACGGCCATACTTAACATTGGCTAGGCCAGCTATTTACGCCGGAAAAAGCCATACGTAAACGACGTAAAAAAAATGTGCCGGGCGCACGTACATTTGTGAATCGGCGTATCTAGTCATTTACATATTCTACGCCAAACTCAACGGAAGCGCCACCTAGCGGGCAGCAGGAAAATTGCACCCTAAGATACGACGGCGTAGGAGACTTACGCCGCTCGTATCTTAGCCTAATTTAAGCGTATCTGGTTTCCAGAATACGATTAAATTAACGCCGGCGTAGATTCAGAGTTACGAGGGCGTATCTACTGATACACCGGGTTAAAACGTACCTGAATCTGGCTATATGAATATAAAGCTTTCTCCGATTGGCTGAGGGGGTAGATAAGGAGGGAGCACCCAATATCCAATGAATTGCACAGAGGGTATCATTTGTAAACGTTTAATGAAAGTTCAAAAAATGGTCAAGTCAACATGTTTCAGGGGAAGAGACTCCCCCTTTCTCAGGGCTTCTGCCATTTGTGAATGGTGAGCGGAGAAAATCCCATACGGGTGTATCTGTAATATCAGAATCGCTCAATGACCGCTGTGTTTGCATTGAGAACACAGCAATCAGTCTTTCCCCCCAAAACGCATTGGCTTCACCATTTTTGGAACTTTCATTAAATGTTTACAAATTATACCCTCTCTGCATTTGATTGGATATTGGGCGCTCCCTCCTTTGCTACCCCCTCTAGTACATGCGGAAGCGACCTTTAAGGCCGTACCCAAAAAAGCAGCAGCCCAGGTCCTCAAATAAGGGCTCACCGCCATTTTCTTCAAGCTGTCGTGGGGCACAAAGCATCAGAAGAGAACTCTTTCACCCTACTACTACCACCATCACCTAACCATTGACTCAACCAGTAAGTCCATCATGATCTCCAACCCTACAGAAGGTACCTATGATTGGCTGAGGCAGAGAGGATGTCACGATCTCTGCCTCAGCCAATCAGAGGAACCTTTTATTCATTCCAAGAATACAAAGCTCCCTGTGAATGGCTAACAGAACTCAGCCCAAATTTTATTGCTGGAGTCGGACGGAAAGTATACATCCCACTGCCAGGACACAGTGCTGTATACTGTATGTAGCCGATGCCACAAAACAGTTTATATATAGAGCGCACACACAGCCGCTACATCCATTAGTGAAGGAAGTCATTTTTTTTGGACCAATTGGTTCAAAGTGGTTCTAGAGGCTGAAGGTTTTTTTTAACCTTAAAACGCATTCTCTGCATCAAGTTGAAAAACCTTCTGGGTGCAGCTCCTAGCCCCCACACTTATACTGACCTGAGCCCCGATCTCGATCCAGAGCTGTGCATGGGAGCAGCAGTAGCTCTCTCCCTCCTCGTAGGCTCAGATGTCAAACATAGCCATGAGTTGGAGGGAGTGGGGGGGGGATTGGGCAGAGCCATGCTGTGCGTTAATGGACACAGAGCCATAGGCATGCGCACAGGGTGAGCCCAGGCACACCCTAATCACCCCATGCACATTAGTATTATCGCTCTGTGTAGCAGCAGGTACATGTGAAAGATCTACCTCTTACCTGCTCTGCCATAAGCTCTTTTCTTTCACTGTGCCAGCAGGGAGATCAATGTGCCGGGGTCATATATATATATATTAGGGCTGTGCAAATTAACTTTTAATTAATCGATTAATCTTTAATTTTTTTGATCGATCAAAATATTTTTGATCGATTAAAATTCTTTTGATTGGTACTCACCTCTCCGCCGGCTTCTGGGCCTTCAGGGAGTTCCGTCGGAGATCCAGTAACGTCACGGACACCGGCGGGGCTTGCCGTGTCCATCTGAAGGGCTCCTTTGCTGTGCCTTCATATCTGCATGACGGCGGGACCTTCCTATCTGCCACACGCAAGGGCTGTAATGCCGCGTACAGACGGTCATTTTTTGTGATGAAATAAAATGACATTTTTAAAAATGTCATTTAAAATGATCGTGTGTGGGCAAAATGTCATTTTATGTCTTCTGAAAAATGACAAAAAAAAAATTCGAACATGCTCAAATTTTTTATGTGATTTTTGAAAATGTCATTTTTTGTGTCATAAAAAATTATGGTGTGTGGGCAAAAATGACGTTTTAAACCCGCACATGCCCAGAAGCAAGTTTTGAGACGGGAGGTAAAACTACCATTCATAATGGAGTAAGCACATTCATCACGCTGTAACAGACAAAAAAGCACGAAACGTCTTTTACTAACAAGTAACCAGCTAAAAGCAGCCTCAAGGCGAATAGAACTTCCCCTTTCGAGTGCCGTCACTTTGTTCATCATTTTTCAAAATGATGGTGTGTATGCTACATCGTTTTTGAAAATGACGTTTCAAAAATGTCGTTTTTTTTCATCACTTCAAACTTCATTTTTTTTCATCGCAAAAAATGACTGTCTGTATGGGGCATTACACTTCCCTTTATCAACTTGGGATTCTACAACCATCCACTGGGAGTTGTGATAGTTTCCCTTCATGGGACATCTACATGCCGACGGACTGATGTTAACCCCTCCTCATCTGGATTCAGCAGTGGTATTGTTGTACACATTTTATACCAGTATCATACTTAGCTACATGTTTTTATGACTGCTTTTGCTCCCGTTTGGTATTACTCACACCATTTTTACAGTTTATGTAGCTACATCTATTTTATCTCCAGTGCAATATGTATTTGGTTACTTACTTGAAGACTATAAAAGTTTTAATGCTATTCCCATCGAGCGCTGCCTTTGTGTGTTTTTTGTATCCTGCTATCCATTTTTCCCGTAGTTGATAGCTGCACTGGGAATCAGTCTGCAAGGAGATCAGCTAAAAGTAGTTGGATTTGTATGTGCGTTATAATTAATCGAAATTAGTCGATTAATCGATTAAAAAAAAAATCGATTAATCGAACAGAAAACTTTTGATCAGTAACAGCCCTAATATATATATATATATATATATATATATATATATATATATATATATATATATATCTCTGTAGACACACACAGGCATGCATTTTTGAGCTTTAGGGTGCATACCAGGGCTGGACTGGGACAAAAATTTGGCCCTGGACTTCATCCAGACTGGTCCACTTTGACAGGTCTCTCCCATGGCGGCCAAAATAAACGGAAGGACGGCGGCCACACACAGCTGTGACCTAAGCTTCCTCGGCACTCGTTCTCCTGGTCTTTCCTTTCCCCACTCTCCATATAGATTCTCCGCGGCAGCAGACAGCAGGTTGGAGAGCAGGGGAAGGAAAGACCAGGGGAAGGAGTGTCGAGGAAGCTTATGTCACAGCTGTGTGTGGCCGCCGTCCTTCCGGATCGTATGATGAGCTTCCAAGTACGACTCCCGAGGAGCATGTCTGTATTCATGTGAACTAGCCAGGGAGAGGAGGTGAGCGCTGCGGGGAGGGAGAGGAGGTGAGCGCTGCGGGGAGGGAGAGGAGTTGAGCGCTGCGGGAGGGAGAGCCAGAGGAGCGGAGGTCTGCTGTCACTGAAGCCGGCCCACCGGGAAACTCCCAGTAGTCCCAATGGCCAGTCCATCCCTGGTGCATACCCTAATGCAATAGGCTGCGCACACCTATGCATAGAGTAAGGCTTGGGTGCGAGCCCACACGAGTGCCCCCATAGAATGGTGGGCACCTGGCAAGGGGGAGAAGCCAGGTACACCCGAGGAAAATCAGAGCTGCTCTGTGCAAAACCATTACACAGAGCAGGTAAGTATGACGTTTATGAAAAAAAAAAATTTAATAAAAAAATGGGGTTACAAACATTTTATACTTCACCAAGTCCCGGAGTTAGACTTTATTACACAACAAACTATTAACTTTCATAGAATAAAAGAGCCGGCAATTGCAGAGGTGAGATCTGATATAGCCACAGCTGTGTACATGGCCTTTTTTTTTATCTCACTTGCTTTTTCGGGCACTTACTAGGTTATAGCACCATAATATTCATATCTGATGACATCTATAACAGTTTCACAGAAGTCATCAGTGATAGAGTTTTTATATTTTGTTGGGGGGCTGTTCCGGCAGAACGTGCGTACCCCCGTATTCTGTGCTTAGACCACTGACGTGGGAAAGCAGCCTTAGCAATGCAGAAGGATTATATGGAAAGAGCTTCTTCCTGTGCAGCCTATTAACAGCTTCTTGAAGGTCTTCCAAGCACTGCACTGCCCTCTGCTGGGTACCCTGGACATGACACGTGTTTCCTCCGGCTTGTGCACTTGGTTGTGAAGGAGGGGATGTTGGAGAATGGGCTTTCAGCTCCAACCTTTTCATGTGTTTATCTATATCTGTGCCGTCATCCCCTGCAGAGTGTGCAATGACAGGACCCTGCTCGCTGTCCGCAGATTCCGATTCGGAATCTTCTGAGCTGTCATAGTCTACAAGGCGTTGAAGGGCACCCATTGAGGAGTTTACACAGCCAGATGGCGAGGGAGGTGTCGAATGCTTGGTATGACCGACCGGTGAAGAGGCAGGCCTGCTAATCTCCATAGGAGTGGGTAAAAGCAGATTAGGAAAACAAATGCAGTCGCTCTGAATTGGTGTTGCTTTCACCGATTGCTCTTGCGGCGGATGGAAAGAGACGCCGGACGGATGGAAATTTCTAGACTTATCGAATAAAGAACATGTGAGACGGAACCGAGGCCAGTCGCATTTCAGCAGCTTCAGGTACCTGACCAAGTATTCCAGGAAGCAGGTCTCCGAGGAGATCAGGAAATCCAGCAGCACCGATGAATCGAACGAAACATTGCTGAGCAGGAAGAGGAAAACGCAGTGAGGGTCGCTGCCGGAGCGATGCGACGATCCGCTCCATATCGAATTCTCCGACTCACAGCTTGTAGATGGAGAGCAAAGGCTGAAAAACAGGAGACTGATTAATATGCAAAGTCTTCCTCTTCACTTTAACTACTTGCCGACGGCGGCAGGTCGGCTCCCCTGCGCGAGAGCCCGTAGCTCTACGTCGGCTCTCTCGCAGGCCACTAGGGGCGCGTGCTCGCCCCCGACTCCCGTGCCCGCCGCCGGGCACATGCGATCGCTCGTTACAGAGCGGGGACCGGGAGCTGTGTATGTAAACACCCAGCTCCCGGTCCTGTCAGGGAGAGAAAGGCTAATCTTTTGTTCATACAATGTATGAACAGAAGATCAGTGTTTCCCCTAGTGAGGCCACCCCCCCTACAGTTAGAACACACCCAGGGAACATACTTAACCCCTTCCCCTCCCCCTAGTGTTAACCCCTTCACTGCCAGTGGCATTTTTATAGTAATCCAATGCATTTTTATAGCACTGATCGCTTTAAAAATGCCAATGGTCCCAAAAATGTGTCAAAAGTGTCCGCCATAATGTCGCAGTACCGAAAGAAAAAAAAAAAAAACGCTGATCGCCGCCATTACTAATTTAATAAAAATGCCATAAAAATACCCCCTATTTTGTAAACGCTATACCTTTTGCGCAAACCAATCAATAAACGCTTATTGCGATTTTTTTTTACGAAAAATATGTAGAAGAATACGTATCGGCCTAAACTGAGGAGTTTTTTTTATATATTTTTGGGGATATTTATTACAGAAAAAAGTAAAAAATATTCATTTTTTTCAAAATTGTCGCTCTTTTTTTGTTTATAGCGCAAAAAACTAAAAAACGTAGAGGTGATCAAATACCACCAAAAGAAAGCTCTATTTGAGGGGAAAAAAACTTAGGACCGGCGCTCCGTGGAACAGGCCGAAGCCACGGCCTTGTCTAAAACATCCTGCCCGCAGCTCGCCGCGATCCTGTTAAAAGGCCGCGAGCTGCATCCAGCCTGATGCCGCTCGCGGCCTTTTCCCAGGATCGCGGCGAGCTGCAGGCAGGATGTTTTAGGCGAGGCCGCGGCTTCGGCCTGGTCCGCGGAGCGCCAGTCTTAAGTTTTTAGGCGAGGCCGCGGCTTCGGCCTAGTCCGCCGCGATCCTGGGGAAAAGGCGCTCTGCGGACTACGCCGAAACATCCTACCCGCAGCGATCCTGGGAAAAGGCCGCGGCTTCGACCTAGTCCTCGGAGCGCCGGTCCTATGGAACAGAATTTTTTTTTTTTGCCCATGTCCACCTTCCAAGCCCCCACTCACCAGGACGCTATTTCTAGTCGCCATGGCGACCTGGCAACCGGGATTTGTCGAGCCCTGCGCTAGGGTTTCCAAGATGGGTGCAGGAACACTGAGCAACGTCACTGGCGCCAAAGCAAACACACCAGAAGCCTTGGCCTTTGGCAAGTATGTTACCTTTCATTGCTTTTTTTTTTGCGTTGAGGTAGCATTTTTACATCAGAAGTGGGGGTTAAAAAAATAGGGGTTGCATCAATTTTAGGGCAAGGTCCGCCATTGTCTTCTGTGGTCATATTCGATACACTCACCTAGGATTGTGCTGGTACATCTTAAGTAAACACTTGGCAACCTCCAACATGTCGTCATCCTGCTCTATGAAGGCGAGAGACACCCACTCACAAGGGTGCACCGGCTCCTTCCACTCAATATGGCGCTTTAGGAATTTCAGGAGGTGAGCCATCAGAATGTCCGGAGCCAGAACCTCGGTCTGCCCTGAAATACAGAACACAAGTCCCATCAGTCTCTGGAAATCACAGCAGACGAGACTGCCCTCTCCTGGTACCTGAAGTGTTTGCACGCTGGGCATAGATGCCCCATTAAAGGTTTACCCGATTTTCCAATGAATAATTCTGAGATAGAAGTGCTTTTTGGAATTCACACAAGTAACACATTCCAGACATGTCAGTATGTACAGCAACTGTAATTGTTTTTTAAAAAAAAAAAGTCATAATGTTGTTATTAAAAATCAGTCCGTCAGCTCCGGCGAAGATACTGTCTGGGCCGCGGTGAGGTCACCAGTCTGCTGTGCACAAGCAGGAAGCATTTCTTAAAGTATAAGCTACCCCTAAAATTATTATTTTTCTCTCCTAGGTATAACTAGCCTTGTGTGTGCGTATTGTATTTATAAATGAAAAAATTTAAAAAAAGTCTTTGTTTGTTACAAAACTGTAAAAAGCCAAGTTTTCTCCTTCACTGATGAGGCTGCACTGACAGGCACTGATGAGGCACTTATATGCAGCACTATTGGGGGGCAGAGTGCCCGCTACAGTTCCATTGCCGGCTAAGGCCATCTCCAGCCGAGTGCCCGATACAGTTCCATTGCCAGCCGAGGCCATCTCCAGCCGAGTGCCCGCTACAGTTCCATTGCCGGCCGAGGCCATCTCCAGCCGAGTGCCCGCTACAGTTCCATTGCCGGCCGAGGCCATCTCCAGCCGAGTGCCCGCTACAGTTCCATTGCTGGCCGAGGCCATCTCCAGCCGAGTGCCCGCTACAGTTCCATTGCTGGCCGAGGCCATCTCCAGCTGAGTGCCCGCTACAGTTCCATTGCTGGCCGAGGCCATCTCCAGCTGAGTGCCCGCTACAGTTCCATTGCCGGCCGAGGCCATCTCCAGCTGAGTGCCCGCTACAGTTCCATTGCCGGCCGAGGCCATCTCCAGCTGAGTGCCCGCTACAGTTCCATTGCTGGCCGAGGCCATCTCCAGCTGAGTGCCCGCTACAGTTCCATTGCCGGCCGAGGCCATCTCCAGCTGAGTGCCCGCTACAGTTCCATTGCCGGCCGAGGCCATCTCCAGCTGAGTGCCCGCTACAGTTCCATTGCCGGCCGAGGCCATCTCCAGCAGAGTGCCCGCTACAGTTCCATTGCCGGCCGAGGCCATCTCCAGCTGAGTGCCCGCTACAGTTCCATTGCCGGCCGAGGCCATCTCCAGCTGAGTGCCCGCTACAGTTCCATTGCTGGCCGAGGCCATCTCCAGCTAAGTGCCCGCTACAGTTCCATTGCCGGCCGAGGCCATCTCCAGCTGAGTGCCCGCTACAGTTCCATTTCCGGCCAGGGCCATCTCCAGCTGAGTGCCCGCTACAGTGTGTTAGGGCAGCACTGGCGGGGGGTGGTGCGATTCTGGCAGAGGCGGTGCCTGAGCATGTGTTGTGTGATATCATGGTGCAAGGGAGCCGAGCAGAGTGGCTGAAGCCTCCTGTGTGGGTCTGCGGGACGGGAGTGGGACTGTTAGTGCTGTTTGGACTGAGGGGACCGCCTGGCGTGGAGAGAGATTGTCACTGTGACTCAGGAGGGGACGTGTCGCGTCGGTGACCGGTGACTCAGTATCACTGTGAGAGTAAATTTCATGTGTGTGCGCCGCCCATTTAAGTCCTGTTCTACTTACTATATCCAGAATAAAATAATATTTTTTTTGCCTTAATATATTCTTTACATAATATTGCTAATTGCATTTTGTACTCGTTTGTAGCTTAGGTACTGAAATTTGAACTTAAAAAAACTTAAAAATTTTGGAAACACCATTTAAAAAAATTTATAAAAAATAAAACTTAGCTGTGCCAGTAAATTTTGGGTGTAGTTTCAGTACATTTCAATATGGTATGTTGGCATCAATGCCAATGTCTCACTCACCCACATACATAGCTAGCCCATAACAATGAAAATAGTATCGCTCGCTAGAATGCCCACCAAACCTGTCAACAGGTGAAAAGACAGGTGCAAGACAGCCGCAAAAAGGGTAAAAACGCGCCAGAGACGGTCTCTACAGGTAGAGAACAGGATTTCAAGCCATCTATAACCCATCTCGTTCACATTTATGCAACAGGGAGTCGGTGTCTGCGTGCCGACAGCCACCATTTTGTTGTAGCCCATAATTGTAACACAACTTGCAAACCTTGAATATTGGCGAAATTGTGGTTAAAAATGTTATATCTGCTGGTGTCCTGGTATTACCTTTGTACATTGTTCATAATTCCTATACTGACCCATTTTTTTTTTTAAGCGTTTATGGACTTCACGTTGCGTTATTTTAAAGCCAATCCTGGTATGACAGAGGAATTTAGAACTTGGAAACAGCAATACAAACCAATGACGAGAACTGAGGATAAGATTTCACTTATCTTGTGTTTACTTTTATTGATAACGTTCAGATCAACACTTGGGATGCTTTGAAGCTCCCATCATCCAATGAAGCTCTTCATACCTGAAGTTCATCCAGCTGACTGCACCATCCAAGTGTGCAAAAGGTTCATCCAAGGACCAGGGGAGGAAAATTATACAGGAATCTTGGCCCTTAACCAGTTCAGCCCCGGAAGTTCTACCCCTTTAACCACTTGTCCACCGGGCCTATTTTGGCAACTTCTCTCCTTCATGTAAAAAATTACAATTTTTTTTGCTAAAAAATTAATCAGAACCCCCCAACATTATATATATATTTTTTTTAGCAGACACCGTAGGGAATAAAATGGCGGTCATTGCAACTTTTTTTTCCTCGCACGGTATTTGCACAATAATTTTCAAAAGCCTTTTTTGGGGAAAAAATTAAAATCATGAATTAAAAAAATAACAAAACAGTAAAGTTAGCCCAATTTTTTTGTATAATGTGAACGATGATGTTACGCCGAGTAAATAGATGCCCAACATGTCACGCTTTAAAATTGCGCACACTCATGGAATGGCGCCAAACTTCGGTACTTAAAAATCTCCATAGGTGACGCTTTAACATTTTTTACAGGTTACTATTTGAGTTACAGAGGTCTAGTGCTAGAATTGTTGCACACGCTCTAACGCACGCGATGATGCCTCACATGTGGGGTTTGAACGGCGTTTACATCTGTGGGCGGGACTTGTATGCGTGTTCGCTTCTGCGTGGGACAGGGGTGTTTTGAAAAAAAAATCAAAAATTTAACCACTACCCGACGGCCGTACGACTTTATAAGGCCACAGGGTGGTTCTAATTCTCTAACTGGCTGTGTCTTTACGGCCTGCGAGCGCAGTCAGCGGCGGTGCGTGCGTGCTCGCCGCATCGCTGAGATGCCGATGCGAGTGCCTGGCGGCCGTGATTTCCGCCAGGCACTCGGGATCGGCGGCTACAGGGACAAGACGTGGAGCACTATGTGTAAACACAGAGATCCATGTCCTGTCAGGGAGAGAGGAGACCGATCTGTGTCCCTTGTACATAGGGACACAGCATCGGTCACCTCCCCCAGTCACCCCTCCCCCCCCCCCCACAGTTAGAACACAATTCAGGGTACACATTTAACACCTTTCTCACCCCCTAGTGTTAACCCCTTCAATGCCAGTCACATTGATACAGTAATTGGTGCATATTTATATCACTGATCGCTGTATAAATGTGAATGGCGCCAAAAATGTGTCAAAAGTGTCCGATGTGTCCGCTATAATGTCGCAGTCACGAAAAAAATGCTGATCGCCGCCATTAGTAGTAAAAAAAAAAATAATAAAAAATAATAATAATTCTGTCCCCTATTTTGTAAGCGCAATAACTTTTGCGCAAACCAGACGCTTCTTGCGATTTTTTTTATTTTATTTACCAAAAATATGTAAAAGAATACGTATCGCCTAGACCAAGGATCCTCAAACTACGGCCCTCCAGCTGTTGAGGAACTACACATCCCATGAGGCATTGTAAAACTCTGACATTCACAGACATGACTAGGCATGATGGGAATTGTAGTTCCTGAACAACTGGAGGGCCGTAGTTTGAAGACCCATGGCCTAGACTGAGAAAAAAAAAAGTTTTTTTTTCAAAATTGGGCTATTTATTATAGCAACAAGTAAAAAATATTGTTTTTTTTTCAAAATTGTCGCTCTATTTTTGTTTATATCGCAAAAAATAAAAACCGCAGAGGCGATCAAATACCACCAAAAGAAAGCTCTATTTGTGGGGGAAAAAGGACGTCAATTTTGTTTGGGCGCCACGTCGCATGACCGCGCAATTGTCAGTTAAAGTGACGCGGTGCCACAAGCTGAAATTTCACCTGGTCAGGAAGGGGTATATGTGCCCAGTAAGGAAGTGGTTAATTTTATTTTACTTAATTTTTTTTATTTTTACATTTTTATTTTTTTGATCACTTTTATTCCTATTACAAGGAATGTAAACATCCCTTGTAATAGGAATCAGTGTGGCAGGTCCTCTTTATGGAGAGATGTGGGGTCAATAAGACCACACATCTCTCCTCCAGACTTACAAGCATGAAAATCTGTGAAAAAAATAAAAAATCACAGGCCGACAGCCGCGATTGCGGCTTTGTTCAACTCCGGGTACCGGGCGTGACGTCATAACGTCGCGCCCGGGCCTCCGATGATCATAGAGATGACTGGTGACCATCTGGTCACCAGTCATCTCTATGCTTTCCAGGCAGCGCCGACCGATTCGCTCTCCGGGCCCCGATGGCACAGGAGAGTCCGGAGAAGCACCGGATGTCGGCGGGAGGGGGGGGGGGGGGGGGGTCGTCGCTTTGATTGTTCTTATTGTGCACAAAATCTGCGGCTGAAGACGCCGATATCTGAATGATGCCTATAGCTGCTCCCATCATTCAGATATCACCGCACAAAGTCAAGGACGTCATACGACGTCCTCCGGTGGACAAGTGGTTAATGACTAGACCATTTTTTTTTTTTTTTAATACGGCACTGCGTTACTTTTACTGACAATTGGACGATCGTGCGATGCTGTACCCAAATCAAGATTTTATTTTTTTGCGCAAGAAGAAAGAAGAAAGAAGAAGAAAGAAGAAGAAAGAAGAAGAAAGAAGAAGAAAGAAGAAAGAAGACGACCTACCATTTTGAAAAAAATAAAATAAAAAATGTTTCACTTTCTGCTACCGTATAAAAAAAATTGGATTCTTCTACACATTTTTGGTAAAAAAAAATTATAATACTAATAAGCGTATATTGATTGGTTTGTGCAATTGTTATAGCGTCTACAAACTATGGGATAGATTTATGGACTTTTTTTTTTTATTGTTTTTACTAGTAATGGCGGCGATCAGCAATTTTTTTAATTGGGATTGCAAAGGACAAATCTGATAATAGGTGATACTTTTGGGGACCAGTGACACCAATACAGTGATCAGTGCTAAAAAAAACCACTGTGACTGTATAAATTACACTGGCAGGGAAGGGGTTAACATCAGGGGCGATCAAATGGTTACGTGTACTCCTAGGGAGTGCATTCTAACTGTGGGAGGAATTCTATGACTGGGGGAAAACAGATCTGCGTTTCTGTTTAGCAAAAACACAAGATCTCAATTTTCCTCCCTCACAGAGTGGCAGTCTGCCTTGTTTACATAGGCAAACCGCCGTTCTGCCTCTCCTGTGAACAATGCGCTGCGTACCACAGGTACGAGATTTCACGCAGTCAGGCCGCCCTGCCGCAGTATACATGCGGTAGGTGGTCCGGAAGTGGTTAAAGCCCAACTACTTAATGTACCTGTATTTAAATTTTACTTGACCCCGCGCTTTTGAAATTTTTTTTGAACGGCGCATGCACCGTCCGTAAAATATCCCAGTGTGCATTGCTCCAAAGTACGCCGCAAGGACGTATTGGATTCGACGTGAACGTAAATGACGTCCAGCCCTATTCGCGAACGACTTACGCAAACAACGTAACATTTTCAAAACTCAGCGTGGGAACGACGGCCATACTTAACATTAGCTACGCCTCATAAAGCAGGGGTAACCAACTATACGCCGAAAAAAGCCTAACGTAAACAACGTAAAAAAATGCGCGGGCGGGACGTACGTTTCTGAATCGGCGTTAATACCTAATTTGCATATTCCTCGCATAGCTATACGGAAGCGCCACCTAGCGGCCAGCGTGATTATGCAGCCGAAGATACGACGGTGTAAGACACTTACACCAGTCGGATCTTAGGGATATCTATGCGTAACCTGATTCTCTGAATCAGGCGCATAGATACGATGGCCCGCACTCAGAGATCCGACGGCGTATCAGGAGATACGCCGTCGTATCTTGTTTCCGAATCCGGGCCCATGTATTTATGTCTATATGTTTGTTCATTATAGAAATATCCATACATACTTTGAAAATATACTCCTGAAGAAGCGGTTATCCTGCGAAACATGTAGAGGCGGAACTGTTAAGGGACCAACATCAAATCCCCCCCCCCCCCCCCCAACACGCATGGATTCCTATTTTTTTTCCTATTTTCAGAGATTTTGTATTCCTGCTTTAAAGGCCTATTTTTAATTCCTTGTGCTATTTTCTTAATAAATCTTATATATTTTTGTATATTTTGTCTATGCGAGTCTTTGCCGTACCATGAAAGTCCAAAGTTGCCTTAAAACCTCAGCTTTTTCTGACCCCTTTGTCCCGGATAAGCCGCATCTACGCAGTCAAGATGACCATCCTTCCCAAAGTCCTTTATTATTTTCGTACCCTTCCAGTGCACGCCCCGTCTTTTATAGGGGTATTGCAGAACAACGTTCTATCCTTCAGGACTTTTCAGCGTCCCCGGGTGTCACGTTCCACCTTTTACAGACAGACTGCAAGGAGGCCTAGGGATACCCAATTTAGCCAGGCACTCTCAGACTGCCCAGATCTCCCAAATAACCCTGCTCCATGCTACCTCCGATATCCCATTGTGGGTGCTCCTCGAACTCCAACAGCGCCCCCTATCGCAGTGATGGTGAACCTTGGCACCCCAGATGTTTTGGAACTATATATCCCATGACGCTTAACTACACTGCAGAGTGCATGAGCATGATGGGAAATGTAGTTCCAAAACATCTGGGGTGCCATGGTTCACCATCATTGCCCTATCTGCTCTACTGTGGTTACCTCACAAGCTGCGCCCCCCCCACTTGCTCAGCCCGCTTATGCGTCATAGCCTTAAAGTGGATGTAAAACCCAAATTTTTTTTTTTGATGTCACAATGTAGAGTATAAGATTTCCTATCATCTGTGCCCAGTCTTACCACACAGAGTTAATCCAGCTCTGAGCAATCCTCTTTTATTGTTCAGTGAAAATTAACAGACTTCCAGATAAAAACCTGTCTAAGTCCTTTCCTCTCTCCTTGCTTTGAGTGACAGGTTATTTACATATCTTGCTTGGACATGTTTAGCATATGTTATGTTATGTTTATCATAATATGAGGTGATCCACAGTTCATTGTATATTACCAGGATGTGTTTTGTGGGGGAGGGGTGGATTTCTGACTTTTTATACTGTGGATCACCTTATATTATGATAAACATAACATAACGTATGATAAACATGTCCAAGCTAGATATGTAAATAACCTGTCACTCAAAGCAAGGAGAGAGGAAAGGACTTTTTATGTAGACAGGGGGCTAGATTTAGCAATGATTTACGCCGGCGTATCTATAGATACGCCGCGTAAATTCAAAGCTGCGCCGGCGTATCTTTTTTCTGTATTCAGAAAGCAAGATACGCCGACATTAGCCTAAGATCCGACTGGCGTAAGTCTCTTACACGGTTGTACCTTAGGGTGCATATTTACTCTGTCCGCTAGGTGGCGCTTCCGTCGTTTTCGGCGTAGAATATGCAAATGACCTAGATACGCCGATTCACTAATTTACGTACGCCCGGCGAATTTTTTTTACGTCGTTTACGCTAGGCTTTTTCGGCGTAAGGTTGCTCCTGCTATTAGGAGGCGTACGCAATGTTAAGTATGGACATTGTTGCCGCGTCGAATTTTGAATTTTTGCGTAAGTCGTTCGCGAATAGGGCTGGACGAAATTTACGTTCACGTCGAAACCAATGACGTCCTTGCGGCGTACTTTGAAGCAATGCACACTAGGAAATTCCACGGACGGCGCATGCGCCCTTCGGGAAAAACGTCAATCACGTCGGGTCACCAAGAATTAACATAAAACACGCCCCCCTCATCCTCATTTGAATTAGGCGCGCTTACGCCGGCCCCATTTACGCTATGGCGCCGTAACTTAGAAGGCAAGTGCTTTGTGAATACAGCGCTTGCCTCTCTAACTTACGGCGGCGTAGCGTAAATACGATACGCTGCGCCGCCGTAACAATGCGCTGAATCTAGCCCAGGGTTTTTATCTGGAAGTCTGTTCATTTTCACTGAACAATAAAAGAGGATTGCTCAGAGCTGGAGTAACTCTGTGTGGCAAGACTGGGCACAGATGATAGGAAATCGTATTCTCTACATTGTGACATTAAAAAAAAAAAAAATCTTTGGATTTACATCCACTTTAAGGCTGCATTCACACCTGAGCGTCGGTCGTTCGGCGTTTTGTCGCACGTATTCATGCTTATTTGCGCGTTTGCATACAGCGTTGTCCGACGTTTTTGTACTTTGACGTTTTTTATTTTAGCCAATAGGAAAAATTATCATCTTTTCATCACTTGTTGCTATGTTGGTAGATTTTTTTAATCTTCTGCATGGGCGACAAGTTCTATTGACTAAAGCGACGAAACGCCCGTAGCAAACGCCCGTTGTCGCGCATGTCGCTTGAATCGAGCGTTTCCATTACTTTCTATGGGAAATGGAAACGCTCAAATACGCCCAAACCGCCCGATACGCGCGACAAAAAAGGGTCCGGAACTTTTTTTGGCGATGGGCGTCAGGCGCATCAGCGTTCAGATGTGAACCATCCCCATAGACTTTCATGTATTTTGGTCCCTCTGGCGTTTGTGAGCGTCGCGCTACAGGCAACAAAACGCCTAGGTGTGAATGGGCTCTAAACTTTGGGACTCTGTTCGCTACTCATGTAACCTCATGTCCCCCTTTCTCCTACTCCTCCCTCTTTTTAAATAACCAGGACACAGGATTTCGAAAAGATCACAGCAATCACTGTAGTAGCGCCAACTACTACAGTGACTGTCAGTTTACCCGGCGACCCCTCGGGTACGAGACGTACATACTTACATTGGCCCAAGCTAATATGCGATTAAGACCCTATCTGCAGTTCAGATTTCACATTACATGAAATATCCTATGCTATAAAATAACTATATGTGGATGATTTTTGTGAGTTGATTGCGTTACCTGATTCTCCATTGTGGACCTGGATTTCCAGGGCTTTGAGAACAGACAGACAGGTGGCTCCCAGGATGACTAGGTCAGGACCAAGCTCTGATCCATCATTAACACCTCCAAAGCTGCTTGATCTGTCACTAACAGGGACCTGCAGGAGCCAACCCTCCTGCACAGCGCCCAGCAGTGTCCCAGCCAGGGCAGCCATGTCCTTGTCCAACATTGCATCTTGCTGGTGAGACAGAATGCGGGGGGAAGGCAGGAAATCCTCCCCAGCTTTACACAGCAGACATCTTTTCAGCACCAAGATAACCTGTTTCTTCACAAAGTACGGAACAGGAGAGGAGATGAGGTTCAAAGTCTGAGGCAGGATGGCCGATAGAACTTGTTTGCAAAGGGAGACATTTAATTTCAGTTGTGTTCTTAAGGCAACCAAGGTTTCTATAAGATCCAGCAGACAGGAGAGGTGGCCACTGGGCTCCTCAACTAGTGCAAGTGGCTGGCACGAGGGGTTCGACAGGTAAGTGATGACGGTAGAAAAGTGTCGTTCAAAGACATTTTCAAGAGGAACCAAGATCATCAGTAGAAGGTCTGGAAAACATAAGAGGACGGATTACTATTCCAAAAAAAAAAAAAATTGTTGAGACAGAGAATATATATATATATATTTATAAATGAAAACAAAATTGGCGTCCTTTTTTTCCCACAAATAGAGCTTTCTTTTGGTGGTATTTGATCACCTCTGCAGTTTTTAGTTTTTGCGCCATAAACAAAAATAGAGCGAAACATTTTGAAAAAAAAATAATATTTTTTACTTTTTCTTATAATAAATATCCCCCAAAAATATATAAAAAACACTATTTTTTTCCTCAGTTTAGGCCGATACGTATTCTTTTATATTTTTTTCGTAAAAAAAAATTGCAATAAACGTTTATTGATTGGTTTGCGCAAAAGTTATAGCGTTTACAAAATAGGGGGTAGTTTTATGGCATTTTTATTAATATTTTTTTTTTTTTTACTAGTAATGGTGGCGATCAGCGTTTTTTTTCCGGTACTGCGACATTATGGCGGACGCTTCGGACATTTTTGACACATTTTTGGGACCATTGGCATTTTTATAGCGATCAGTGCTATAAAAATGCATTGGATTACTATAAAAATGCCACTGGCAGGGAAGGGGTTAACACTAGGGGGCGGGGAAGGGGTCAAGTATGTTCCCTGGGTGCGTTTTAACTGTAGGGGGTGCTAGGGGAAATGACCGATCGCTGTTCATACATTGTATGAACAGAGGATCAGCATTTCTGGATCAGCATTTCTCCCCCTGACAGGACCGGGAGCTGTGTGTTTACACACACAGCTCCCGGTCCTCGTTCTGCAACGAGCAATCGTGGGTCCTCGCTCTGTAACGAGCAATCGCATGCGCCCCTAGTGGCCGCTTAGAGAGCCGACATTATAGTACGGGCTCTCGCGCAGGGGAGCCGACCTGCCGCCGTAGAGCTCTACGGGGGCTGGTCAGCAAGTAGTTAATACATTCTATGCATCGAGGTGAGCAAAAAAAAAAAAAAAAAAAACCTTGTAGTGCACGAGCACGATTGTTCCTGCGCCGTGGACCAGCACACCTGCTCCAGCTGGTGTTCTCGGGTCCTGATTGGATAGATTGATAGCAGCGCAGCCATTGGCTTTTGCTGCTGTCAACCAAATACGATTACACGGGAGCCGGGGCGTAGCCGAATCCTGCTGTCTGTGTCAATGGACGCAGCAGGACATGGGAGCGCGCCCGCATGGGTGCCCCAAGGGACAGCACTTCTCCGACAGGGCACTCAAGGAGAGCGAGGAGCCAGGAGCGCTGCTGAGAGACCCCAGAAGGAGGAGGATCGGACAGGAGGCAAGTAGAACAGGTTATTTCAAAAAAATAAAAGTAATGTTTAGTTATCCTTTAATGCCAAAAAGGTGAGTGGGTCTTATGCCTAAAGTTAAGGCCTTGCTAGTAAAGTTTAAAAAAAAAAAAAATCTCCTACCGCGCTTGTTTAAGGAAAGCGCCCTCTGTGTCCCATTAGATTATTTGTACATTTTATTTATTAACCACTTTACCACCGATCCAATTTTGGCACTTCTCTCCTTCATGTAAAAATGAAAATTTGTTTGCTAGAAAATTAATCAGAACCCCAAACATTATATATTTTATTTATATTTTTTTTTAGCAGACACCCTAGGGAATAAAATGGCGGTATTTGCGCAATCATTTTTCAAATGCCTTTTTTTGGGGGGAAAAAAAACGGTTTCATGAATTAAAAAAACAACAAAACAGTAAAGTTAGCCCAATTTTTGTGTATAATGTGAAAGATGATGTTACGCCGAGTAAATAGATACCCAACATGTCACGCTTTAAAATTGCGCACACTCATGGAATGGCGCCAAACTTCGGTACTAAAAAATCTCCATAGGTGACGCTTTAAATTTCTTTACAGGTTACTATTTGAGTTACAGAGGAGGCCTAGTGCTAGAATTGTTGCTCTCGCTCTTACGCACGCAACGATACCTCACATGTGGGGTTTGAATGGTGTTTTACAAAATGTTACTTAATTTTTTTACACTTTTTTTTTTTAAATAAATAAAAAAAATGTAAAAAATTAAAAACAAATTGTTAAAGATAAAAAACAAACAAAAAAGAAAAAAAAAACTGACATATGTGCCACTGTCACATGTGTTTAAAAAAAGTATCGGTATTTGGTAACGGCGAGTACTTGAAAAAAAAGTATCGGTACTTGTACTCGGTCTTAAAAAAGTGGTATCGGGACAACCCTAGTCACCAGGACAAATGGTGATGTGAATCTCCCCAGCAATAACTTGGCAGAGGGTCCAACATTCCCCCAATCTATCAAAAAAAAAAAAAAAAAAAAAAAAAAAGGAGTTTGCATTTACATAAATCGCTTTGATATTAACATCTGCATGCAATTCATCTTACCTGCCTTCTGTAGCTTTTCATCTGTCAGAAATCCTTTACAAACATATACCAGGGATGTCAGGCATGGGATCAAGGTTCGTGATCCAGGATCCTGGCAAAGACTAAACAGACAGAACTGCAGCCAGTGGGCATTTACCTCGTGCTAGAAAAAGACATGTACACAAAAAACATGTGCTTAACATTTACAATGCTTAAAGTGGTTGCAAAGGTTAAAAAAGTATTTTTCAGCTTAAAGCGGAGGTTCACCCTCAAAATGAACTTTCTAGCTATGCTATCTCCAGCCTTTATAAAGGCTTGTAGCGTTGTCATATTTTTTTTAAATCTGTACACTTACCTGTCTTCAGCCTCACTTCCAGGTCTTCTTCCTTGTGGGGAGTGGGTGTGTCGCTCCTTTTCCCTGACGGGGAGCTCTGCGTAATGTCTCCTGGTAGTGAGCGTTGATCCTCCCAGGAGACGCGCTGTGCTCGAGGCATAGATGATTGACGTGCGTGTAAAGCGCGTCACGCCTTCCGAAAATATCCGAGGGGGACTCTTTACGGCGCTATACGGCGCCTGCCGTGTAGAGCTGACTGCGCAGGCTCGGTAAAGTGCCGAGACCCAGCTCGGATATTTTTGGAAGGCGTGACGCGCTTTACCCGCACATCAAAGATTTATGAATCGTCTTAGGAACGCCTAATCCCCGGGGGAGCGAGAACCCGGAAGCCGGGTGAAAACAACGATAAGACAGTAAGTACAGCGGAGAAAAAAAAAATCCAGCATACTGTCGATGTCAGCAGTATGCTGGATGTAACGGTATATAGATGTTTTAGGGTGAACCCCCGCTTTAATGCATTCTCTGCAAGGTTAAAAAAAAAAAAAAACGAAGATGATGCTCTCTCTCTCTTCTCACTGGCTCACAGACAGCAACAGGAGTCAATGGTGTCATTCAGAGCCTGTTCGGGGGAGAGCTACAGACACAAGTAGGGGATTGAGCCCGCACATGTGCCACAATGGGAAGTGGCTTCCTGTGGTAGCACGCCATGACTAGGAGGAGCCAGGAGCGCTGATGGGGGACCCCAGAAGAGGAGGATCTGTTCTGTGCAAAACCATTAGGCCTCATGCACACGGAATGTTTTTACAGCTGCCATTTTTTGGCTTCAGGCGTTTTCTACAGTCAAACTCCCCATCATGTTATCCTATGTGTCCATGCACAGATAGGCTGTTATCAACCGTTTTTGGCTAGGGCATGTTTCGGGCAAAAAAAAAAAAAAACAAACACAAACACAAACACACACACAAACACACACACAAACACACACACAAACACACACACAAACACACACACAAACACACACACACACGACTAGTGGGTTCCAAGAGGCGCTTTTCAGCTATAAAAACGCTCCAATATTAAAAAAGAAATACGATAATAAACACAGATAAATGCTCAAAAACATGGCTCACCAGCGTTTAACATTTTTTATCTATTGAAATGAAAAATAAAAAAGCCAAATGCTAAAAATTGCTATTGTAAAAAAATTGAAAAAAATAAAATAAAAACTCACTGTAAAGCTACTGCCGTTTTTAGAACGTTAATGGAACGTCCAGTGTGCATGAGGCCTTTTACAGATCAGAGAAGTACAACTTGTTATTTAACCCACTTGCTTACTGGGCACCGATACCCCCTTCCTGACTAGGCCAATTTTCCGCTTTCAGTGCTGTCGCACTTTTTGACTGACGATCATGCAACACTGTACCCATATGACATTTTTTAAATTTTTCTGAGAAAGATAGAGCTTTCTTTTGCTGGTAGCTAACCACTTAAGACCCGGACCTTTATGCAGGTAAAGGACCTGGCCAGATTTTGCGATTCGGCACTGCGTCGCTTTAACTGACAATTGCGCGGTCGTGCGATGTGGCTCCCAAACAAAATTGGCGTCCTTTTTTCCCCACAAATAGAGCTTTCTTTTGGTGGTATTTGATCAACTCTGCGGTTTTTATTTTTTGCGCTATAAACAAACATAGAGCGACAATTTTGAAAAAAAAAAACAATATTTTTTACTATAATAAATATCCCCAAAAAAGTGTCACGCTTCCCAGGAGACGATTCATAACACGGATTCTCGAAATAACACGGATTCTCGAAATATCGCGGAATTTTACTCATCACGTGACTCATGAAGCAGGTCACGTGATGAGGGCGGATCTAATTCCGCCATTTTAATTGTTGGCAAATAGGTAAAATCTTCCATTACACACTACACTGCCCATGCGCGTGATAGAGCAGCATTCACGAATCCTGGAAGTATTTGCTTGTGGGCCTCACAATGCCCACAAGCAAGATGGATCTTTACAACACGGATTTTTATAAATAATTATTTACGGCCAAATGTGAATCTGGATGCCTAGAGAATTCAGAAATGTATCTAGACCCTTAAAAACGTCATTTTTTAGAACCAGAAAAACGGTCGTGTGTACGCGGCATAATACTACTAAATATAATATATGATGATCAAATACAAAGGATAAATATAAAAATCATCACTGTACAGGTAAAGAGAACATGTCACAGGGCAGATTAGATACCTGGTATTTTAGTTGATATAGCACCAAATAGGAGAGGCACTTGGAGGCGATATGTGACAGCACCTTATCAGAAGTATTTGATAGTCTCACCTGTACAGAGAATTAAGAAATATTATTAAAACACAAATACTGTAATATAATTAGAAAATCCGACTAAAAACTGATCAGAGGACCACAAAACAATTCATACGCCCCCCTTGTAGGTGCCAGAACAGAGTTTTACTTTTCATTCACCTTTCACTCTCTGTCCCTTTGCAGAGTATTCATTTGGACTTCCAATTTCAATTTAGTTTTAATCAAAGTCTTGACTAAAATGTCGTTTTCATCCGAATTGTTTTAGTCAACTAAAAATCAGCTTTGGTAAATTGTAATGCATTATTTAAATATTTCTCTAGAATTTCCAAACTCATTATATATGATCTAATAGCGGCCCAGATTCACGTAGATCGGCGCATCTTTGCGCGGGCGTAACGTATCCTATTTACGTTACGCCTCCGCAACTTTTACAGGCAAGTGCCATATTCTCAAACGAAAGTTGCGGCGGCGTAGCGTAAATAGGCCGGCGTAAGCCCGCCTAATTCAAATGTGGTAGATGTGGGCGTGTGTTATGTTAATTTTATGTGACGTCACGTAAATGCCGCTTTTAACGAACGGCGCATGCGCCGTCCGTGAAAGTATCCCAGTGTGCATGCTCCAAATTAACCCGCAAGAAGCCAATGCTTTCGACGTGAACGTAAATGACGCCCAGCCCTATTCGCGAACGACTTACGCAAACAACGTAAAATTAAAAAAATTTGATGCGGGAACGACGTCCATACTTAACATTGGTACGCCGCATCTACGCCTCATATAGCAGGGGTAACTTTACGCCGGGAAAAGCCTAACGTAAACAGCGTATCTGTACTGTGTCGGCCGGGCGTACGTTCGTGAATTTGCATATCTAGCTGATTTACATATTTCTAGGCGTAAATCAGCGTACACGCCCCTAGCGGCCAGCGTAAATATGCAGTTAAGATCCGACGGCGTAAGACTTACGCCAGTCGGATCTAATACTAATCTATGCGTAACTGATTCTAAGAATCAGGCGCATAGATACGACGGCTCAGACTCAGAGATACGACGTTGTATCTCCTTTGAGAATCTGGGCCAGCATGTTTATATTTATGGTATGAGGGATTGAAAACCAAGTTTCATAAAAAAAATATATATATATATCTTTCTGACAAACAGAAGTGCAACTTTAAACACTTCTGCACCGTCTTCCGCACATCAACCCCATGGTGTGGAAGGCGAGATCTCCAGTGCTGTAAATGTAAAAAAAAAAAAAAACACACACAACACACACATTTAATGTCTCTCACATTTCAGACATAAAACTATCCCCCCCCCCCACGTGTACAAAGCAGTGTTGGTTATAGTGTAATAAAGTGAGATTACGGTCATTTCTTACTATTGTGGCCTCTATTCCAGCTTGTTGCAGTAGCTCCAGTAAATGGGAATACTGACATCTGATGTGACGTTTAGTGCACAGATTGTCTGCCTTGATGATTAAAATCTGGATAAGTGAAAGCTTCAGTAAGGTCACATCCCGGGGGACCCAAGGGACGGGTACATTTTCCCCACACACAGCAAGTTCAGACCCTGAGAAAAAATAAAAGAACGGAGGAGTATAATAAAATGAGAGATTGATTTTATATTATATATATATATATATATATATATATATATATATATATATATATATATATATATATATATATATATATATATATATATATATATATATATATATAAAAACACATTTATTCTGATAGTCATGTAGTATTGTCTCCATTATAGCCACAGGTTGACTCTGACTATCATAGGAAATAAATATGCTCATCAGTGCCATCTAGTGGCCATATTGTGGTATTTTCTGCATTCGCACATTCAAACTGCAGAGAATATAACCCGAGAACTTTTTATTTTGTGTCTTTTGCACAGAACAAATTTACATGCAGTTTCTATGGACAGTTTATATATATATATATATATATATATATATATATATATATATATATATATATATATATATACACCTTAATAAATTCAGATTGTCATAACAGAACAGGATATTTTCAGATCGTTATAAAAAAATCTTTCACAAGTTGACCAGCACTACGTAAAGTCAGGAGATGCTGGGAAAAAGTCCAAGAGATGTCCGACACTGACACAGCCACTGGAAAGAGGATTTTTCTGCAGCAGTCTGCAGAGACATAATATATATATATATATATATATATATATATATATATATATATATATATATATACACACACACACACACACACACACAAACACCCCCCTATGTCTATCTACACAAAGGGGATAATTTACTAAAGGCAAATCCACTTTGCACTACAAGTGCACTTGGAAGTGCAGTCGCTGTAGATCTGAGGGGAAGCTCTGCTAATTTTACATCCAATCCTGTGGATGCTAAAATGCTGTTTTTTATTTTCCTTGCATGTCCCCCTCAGATCTACAGCGACTGCACTTTCAAGAGTACTTGCAATGCAAAGTGGATTTTCCTTTAGTAAATAACCCCCAAAATCTCACATTTTTGTAAATATTTTCTCCTATCTTTTCAGGTGACAACACTGAAGAAATGACACTTTTCTACAATGTTGTGTAGTGAGTGTACAGCTTGTATAACAGTGTAAATTTGCCGTCCCCTCAAAATAACTCAACACACAGCCATTAAACTGCTGGCAACAAAAGTGAGTACACCCACATTTTCACTTAGGGGTGTACTCACTTTTGTTGCCAACGGTTTAGACATTAATGGCTGTGTGTTGAGTTATTTTGAGGGGACAGCAAATGTACACTGTTATACAAGCTGTACACTCACTACACAACATTGTAGCAAAGTGTCATTTCTTCAGTTTTGTCACATGAAAAGATATTTTCTTCTATTTACAAAAATGTGAGGGGTGTACTCACTTTTGTGAGGGCTGCGGCAAGGTGAGAGACCAGTTTTTTTTGGGGGGGGGGGAGCTCTCCTTTAACCACCCCCCCCTCTCACCACCTCTAGTCGAAGAGGTGGATCTTAGACAGGAAGGCAATTTTAGCCTTGCCTAGGGCAGCACAAAACCAAAATACAGCACTGCGCACACACACACACTATACCATTTAACCTAGAATTACCTGAGTCTTTGGCTGGTTCACCCGGGAGGCATGGTGCCAACAGTGCTGCACATGTATGTAGATCTTCATGTAGGGGGGAAGCTTCCAGCAGCTTCTTGTGCAGCTCCCTCAGGTTTGGGATCACACCCTCCATCTCCAACAAACTCTTCACCCACAGAACGTGATCTGAAAATCATCATTGGATTCAATGTCTGGGGCTTCTATAGAGAAAAAGGAAAAAGGAAATGCAACTGTCACCACCGTTTACGACCTTCCATCAACTACGACAGCTTATCGGACTCTCCAACCATCCAACAGACATCAGACATCCCATTTCCCAGAATAACGAGACTTGATCTGTGTTCTGGTTTCAAATGCAAGACAACTTTAATGGTTAGCTCTCAAGTTTATATACAGTTCAAGCATGAAAGGAACAATCAAACTCTCCACCCACACATCACACCCTGGGGGGGCTTCAATATACTTCAGATGGCTAATTGCTAAACATTCCAGACTTCTCGGCGCCGGTCTATAATTAACATGACCTAATCACTGCACCTGAGAAGTCACATTCCTTCATTAACAGAATTCAAACAAAACACCATCACACAATGAATTCCCCTCAAACCACATCTTTAGACAGACGTTCTGTCTCCACATACAGCTTGACAAGTTCCATTCCACACACAAAACAGTATTTAGCATACATAATGAGAGATCCTGGACCAGACTCAATTAGCATGTCAACAGTCTACACAGAGAGATCTTCTCCTTAAAGGGTCACTAAAGGAAAAAAAAATATTATTTTTAAACATGTTATACTTACCTCCACCGTGCAGTTCGTTTTGCACAGATTATCCCCAGATCCATGTCTTCTGGGGTCCCCCGACGCCTGTCTCTGGTCCTCCCCACAATTAGTAACCACAGTCATGCGAGAGAGCTCGCATGGTGGTCACTAATTGCGGGCGCGCTCCCGTGATACAGCGAGCGGCCATAGCCGCTCACTGTATCACTCGGCCCCGCCCCTCGGCGCGCCGCGTCACTGGATGTGATTGACAGCAGCGCCAGCCAATGGCTGCGCTGCTCTCAATCTATCCGCTCTAGCCAATCAGCGGCCAGGCTGAGCGGCGAAGAGGATATCGGGACCGCGCAGGACTTTCAAGGGGTCAGGTAAGTAAAACAGGGCTCGGGGGGGCAGCAGCAGATGTTGTTTCACCTTAATGCATAGATTGAGGTTATTATCACTTTCCCTCCATTACCATCCCAGTGACAACAGCTCCCTTATTTGTTGTCATAGGGAAAGGAAGTGAGGTAAAATCTCCTGAACGGGGTCATGGATAGAAATAAAAAAAAGTCCAACGACGTGTCAATCACGAAACGTACGTTGAGGCGCCTGGTTACGTTCAAAACTACGCACTTCCGGTCCTCTGGCCTGGAACGCACGCCAGCTCTCCAAGCGAGGAACTGGTATCCGGATTGGATTACTTTCAGTTCCCCAACGAGGAACTTTCATCACAGCCTATCCTGCCATGCTGACTAGCCTCAGTGCCGGGTCCAAGACACTTTCAAAGTAAGAGGCTATTTGGCTATGCTGTTTTATCTGTGATTTATTTTAAATAAACTGTACTTTACTATGGTGGTTTCCCCTCTGCCTCCTTTATGAGAGTGTTTGAATCCTGGAAACATAGAGCCGCGCAGCTGAATCATTCTACTGGTTTAGTGACCAACTTGCTGTATTTGACCTTTTCTAACAAACTAGGTCAACACCTTGTGGTAAGGAGCCATCTATTAGTGCACATTTGGGGGATCTTCTTGGTGGAGGTGGACACCTTTTACGAATGAACTTTCAACAATTTGCATCCGATAGAGATTAACCTTGATTGGATCTTATCTGAACACTTTTTTGATTGGACTCTTATTATTATGATCATTATTGTTTCATTTATTCAATTTTTTATTTTTTCACTTATTCAAATGTATTTTTGCCAGTGTGCTATTGTTCACTTAGTCTGCCTATGTTGGTTTAGATTTACCATCTGATATTATTTATCATTTATTTATTAATTCACTATATGTGTTATTTAGTTTTAGCGCCCCCTATATATGCCATTTCTGTTTAATTCAGACCTGTGTTTGAGGTCTCAATTTCAGGGGAGCTGCTCATCCACTATAATTATATATGTTGTTGTCACATTAATTTATAATTTTTGGCGCGAGATACCACAATTCCCAGTAGACGGAAATACAACAGTCTCTGGGACAATTTCTATTGGATCCAAACGACAGGACTTGGAGTGAATTTCTTGTAGTAGGGAAGGTGCTCCTATACACAGTATATTCGCGGTGATCCCGGTGCTTCCCCTCAAGGGTCCCCACTCACCAGATGTAGCTCCTCCCCACCAGAGGTATAAGGCATGTAATATAGGCTTCCCAAGTATGCACCGCTCCAGTCCTCTCCTCAGTAGATCTCAGCTGTCCACTTTAGTGTCCTTCCAGACCCACAAGATCCAATGATCCCTCAGAGGAGACAAAATACTCCCATAGTGTAGTACTTGTGATAAAAAATATTTTATTACAGCCAAAGGCTGTCAAAAAAAGGCCGCACTGTACAGAGTATACGGCTTAAAACAAATTAAAAATAAAAGCAATAATAAAAAAGCTCAGGTGCAATCGAGCGTAGCTCATGCAACTCTGTAGCTATGCCGGGTAAACCGAAGCGTCTGTGGTTTGCAGCGTGCGCTCCAGTTGCGTTCCACCTCACGCTTTCCCGGAAGTGACGTAATGCGCAACTCCGCCTGACTCGCATTTCGTAATGACGTCTTCTGAACGCCTGAGCTTTTTTATTATTGCTTTTATTTTTTATTTGTTTTAAGCCGTATACTCTGTACAGTGCGGTCTTTTTTTGACAGCCTTTGGCTGTAATAAAATATGTGTTATCACAAGTACTACACTATGGGAGTATTTTTTTCTCCTCTGAGGGATGATTGGATCTTGTGGGTCTGGAAGGACGCTAAAGTGGACAGCTGAGATCTGCTGAGGAGAGGACTGGAGCGGTGCATACTTGGGAAGCCTATATTACATGCCTTATACCTCTGGTGGGGAGCTACATCTGGTGAGTGGGGACCCTTGAGGGGAAGCACCGGGATCACCGCGAATATACTGTGTATAGAAGCACCTTCCCCACTACAAGAAATTCACTCCAAGTCCTGTCGTTTGGATCCAATTGAAATTGTCCCAGAGACTGTTGTATTTTCTTTCTACTGTTTGATTATATGACCCTTCTATATGGAGTAGTGTCTGAACCTTTTGGACTACCACACTTTACATTTCAAGCTGCTGCTTGATCTTTATTATTTAAAACATTTTTTGGATGTTTTTGGTTTTGTAATAATTACCTACAGGTATCTTATGACCCTGAAGACCTATGAGGGGTGGCAGGTCACAGTTTGTTGGGGCCATCACTCACACCTGATGCTGGCTTGCTCTTGGGTCCATTGATCACAATATTGTTTATTATCACATTATATGGTATACATATACATATATTTCGTCACACTTTGGTATTGCACTTTTATAGCTTTTTTTGTATTGTTTACCATTTTAATTTCTTCACTTCACACCTTCACATCTGGTAAGGTTGTAGGAGGGAGTGCATAGGCAGCGCCACTACCCTCACTTTTACACATATTTTTATTTTATTTTACCTACTCCTTTGGGGTTGGGGGGGCAGCAGCCAGCTTTTACGTTCCTAAGCGTAGGTTTATACACATTGGGGCAGATCCACGTACAGCAGCGCATTTATCCGCCGGGCATATCGTATTTAAGATACACTACGCCGCCGTAAATTATTATTATTTTTTTAAAATCCGCTCCGTAAGTTACGGCGGCGTAGTGTATCTTTGGCGGCGTAAGGGCGCGCAATTCAAATCGTTGTGATGGGGGGCGTGTTTTATGTAAATACGTCGTGACCCGACGTAAACGACATTTTTTTTTAACCGTGCATGCGCCGTCCGTGGGGGTATCCCGGTGCGCATGCTCAAAATGAAACCGGAACAAGCCAATGCTTACGACGAGGACGTCATTCTACACAAATCCCTATTCGCGAACGACTTACGCAAATGACGTAAAAAATTCTAATTTTGACGCGGGAATGACGGCCATACTTAACATTGAGTACGCCACCATATAGCAGCTTTAACTATACGCCGGAAAAAGCCGAACGCAAACGACGTAAAAAAAATGCGCTGGCCGGACGTACGTTCGTGGATCGCCGTAACTAGCTAATTTGCATACTCGACGCGGAATTCGACGGAAACGCCACCTAGCGGCCGGCGGAAAAATGCACCTAAGATCCGACGGCGTACTAAGACGTACGCCTGTCGGATCGATCCCAGATGCAGTCGTATTTTGTTTTGTAGATACAAAACAAAGATACGACGCGGGAACTTAAAAAATTACGCGGCGTATCAATAGATACGCCGGCGTAATTCTTTTGTGGATCTGCCCCATTATTATTAGTATATTGTGTTTTGTTTGTTAAAAATACACAAATAGCGATTTGCGTTTAAACAACTGCTGTGCAAATAAAAAAAAATAAAAAACAAAAAACAAAACGACCGCCATTTTATTGCCTAGGCCCTAGGGTGTCTGCTATGGAAGTATTTTTAGGTACCGTAGTTTGTTGCCATTCCCCAAGCATGCAACATTTTAAAGCGTGACACGCCGGGTATCTATTAACTTAGCGTAACGCCATCTTTCACTTGTTACCAAAAATTGGGTTAAAAAAATTAGTTTTGCCTTTTTTTTTTTATTCATTCATTAAAGTGATCCCCCCCCCCCCCCCCAAAAAAAAGTTTCAAAAACTGCTGCACAAATACCGTGTGACATAAAAAATTGCAACAATCACCATTATATTCCCTAGGGTCTCTGATAAAAAAATAAAAAAAGTACTAAATATTGTGAGATAGACATAATAAAGAAATAATAAAAATAAAATATTTTAGTATATTGTGATATATACATATATACCTCGGGCTAGATTCAGTAAGAAGATACGCCGCGTAACTTCTGTAATGCGCCGGCGTATCTTCTTTCTGTATTCAGAAAGCAAGATACGCCGGAATTTTGCTAAGATCTGACCGAAGTAAGACTCTTACGCCGTCGTATCTTAGGGGTGCATATTTACGCTGGCCGCTAGGTGGCGCTTCCGTTGATTTCGGCGTAGAATATGCAAATGAGCAAGATACGCCGATTCAGAAACGTACGTGCGCCCGGCGGATTTTTTTTTTTACGTCGTTTGCGTAAGGCTTTTTCCGGCGTAACGTTACTCCTGCTATATGAGGCGTATCCAATGTTAACCAATTAAGGACCGCCTCCTGCACATATACGTCGGCAGAATGGCACATCTGGGCACAAGCACCTACAGGTACGTCCTGTACTAGTACCCAGCCGTGAGTCGCGGGCGCGCCGCCGGTCCGAAGCTCCGTGAACGGGACAGCGGGTCCTGCGGACCCGATCGCCGCTGGAGTGCGGCGATCGGTCCCCGGAGCTGAAGAACAGGGAGAGCCGTGTGTAAACACGGCTTTCCCGTTCTTCACTGTGGCGGCGTCATCGATCGTGTGATCCCTTTTATAGGGAGACTCGATCGATGACGTCACACCTTCAGCCACACCCCCCTACAGTTGTAAACACACACTAGGTGAACCCTAACTCCTACAGCGCCCCCTGTGGTTAACTCCCAAACTGCAACTGTCATTTTCACAATAAAGAATGCAATTTAAATGCATTTTTTGCTGTGAAAATGACAATGGTCCCAAAAATGTGTCAAAATTGTCCGAAGTGTGCGCAATAATGTCGCAGTCACGAAAAAAAAAAAAAAAAAAAAAAAAAAAAAATCGCTGATCGCCGCCATAAGTAGTAAAAAAAAAAAAAATTATAAAAATGCAATAAAACTATCCCCCCTTTTTTGTAAACGCTATAAATTTTGCACAAACCAACCGATAAACGCTTATTGCGATTTTTTTTTACAAAATGTAGAAGAATACGTATCGGCCTAAACTGAGGAAAAAAAATGTTTTTTTTATATATTTTTGGGGGATATTTATTATAGCAAAAAGTAAAAAATATTGCATTTTTTTCAAAATTGTCGCTCTATTTCTGTTTATAGCACAAAAAATAAAAACCGCAGAGGTGATCAAATACCACCAAAAGAAAGCTCTATTTGTGGGGAAAAAAAGGACGCCAATTTTGTTTGGGAGCCACGTCGCACGACCGCGCAATTGTCTGTTAAAGCAACGCAGTGCCGAATTGTAAAAACCCCTTGGGTCATTTAGCAGCATATTGGTCCGGTCCTTAAGTGGTTAAATATGGACATCGGGACAGCGGCGAATTTTGCGTCGTTTACGTCATTTGCGTAAGTCATTCGCGAATAGGGCTTTGCATAAATTACGTTCACGTCGAAAGCATTGACCATTTGCGACGTGATTAGGAGCATGCGCACTGGGACACGTTCACGGATGGCGCATGCGCCATTCGTGAGAAACGTCATTTACGCGGGGTCATGTTTTATTTACATAAAACACGCCCACCTCTTCTCAATTTGAATTTGGCGCGCTTACGCCGGCAGATTTACGCTACGCCGCCGTAACTTAGGGCGCAGGTTCTTTGTGAGTCCAGCCCCTGCCTCACTAAGTTACGGCGGCGTAGCGTATCTGAGATACGCTACGCCCGCACAAACTTACGGCGGGCTATCTGAATCTAGCCCATAAAGTTTTATGTATTCGTAAATAAATATATATATATATATATACATACATACACACACACACACATATACATATACATACATTATATATATATATATATATATATATTTTTTTTTTATATAAAATAGGGTGTGCAATTTCGAGTCACATTTACTAGATTTAGCCTCATCTTTTATATTTTCCTAGAAAATTGGGCGATACATTGCCCGTTTGCGCCCTAAAACTGTGTTCTTTACTGAGAATTTGCATTCGATAAATTGTTGCGCTAATTTCGCGCGACAAATGTAAGAAATACGAACGACCGTCATTTAATTCTCCGGGGTCGCGGCGTTCATGAAGATGTTTTCGGGGCTTTGAACTAATCTTCAGGCCTAAAAAGGCGCCTTCTAACACGTGCACAAAAAAAATAAACGCAAAACCAACTCCCCGTGTACAGAATCGCTTTCTAACGAGGCCCCCAGATCAGACTTCACTTGCTGCTTGCTTTGTTAGACAATTCCAGCCTTTTTTTCCACGACCTTCAGTCTGAGCACTGCTGTACCCTCAGGATAACAGACAGCAATCACAAAGCATGCACACACACATCCCCCACCTCAGACGGCGCTCCAGCATCCTATCAGCTCCCCCGAGCAATCTCCCTCTCATCTTCCAACCGCTTGACAAGAAAAGACAAGGGGAGGACTGAAAAAACACGGCGCACACAGCACTTCCGGCAACACGGCGCCTGCGCGACGCTCTAGCAGCGCATCGCCTAGCAACCCCTCTGGAGTGGGGAAACTTTGCGTGGGGGGAGGAGTTCCGGAGAAGCCGTCTCCGCCAATCAGCGCACAGAACGCAGGCGCAGTGCCGACTCTCTGTTGTACTTTGCAGCCTTCGGGGCTCGCTTTGCGGCTCCGCTTTCTGATTGGTCGCGGCTTAGAGCGAAGCGAGTAGGGGGGGGTGGGAGTTTTGTCTGCCTGCTTCCCGTTATCGCGGAGGGTTATGGGGCAGGCCCCGGGAAGTACGGAGCGGTGTGAGGCGCTGGGCGGTGGTGTGTCTCGGGGGTGAGTGTGTCTCTGTCATAGTAACCTCCCCCCTTCCTCCAACGGCGGCTCACCACCTGCCAGGCCGGTACCCGCTCCCTGCACCCACTACTCCGCAACAATGGCAGCCAGTGTTCAATAAACAGCCCTGACTGAGGAGGCCATGATCCCTCCGCCGTCCCTCTACCCCATTGTGGTGTCCTATACCTTCTCCCCTCCCCCACACTGCTGTGTCCTGTCTATGGAAGGTGTGTATGGGCCTCAGGCCTGCTCTGCACTCCAATCTACACACCTCATCACTGGGCTTTGTTTACATCAAGCTGGGTTGTGCTGCACAGCAAAGCTTTGTTTACATTGGGCTGTGCCCCTATAAATTGGCTTTGTTTATACAGGGCTGAGCTGTGCCCCACAAACTGGCTTTGTTTACATGAAGCTTTATTGTGCCCCACAGCTTGGCCTTGTTTACATGAAGCTGAATTGTGCTGCGCAACTTGGCTTTGTTTACACAGGGCTAAATTGTGCCCACAGAGGTTGGCGTGGTTTACATTGGGCTGTTCATTGCCAGCCTAATTGTGCCCCAAACTAGGCTTTGTTTATACAGGGCTGAGCTGTGCCCCACTAATTGGCTTTGTTTACATGAAGCTTTATTGTGCCCCACAGCTTGGCCTTGTTTACATAAAGCTGAATTGTGCTGCGCAACTTGGCTTTGTTTACACAGGGCTGAATTGTGCCCACAGAGGTTGGCGTTGTTTACATTGGGCTGTTCATTGCCAGCCTAATTGTGCCCCACCTAGGCATTGTTTATACAGGGCTGAGCTGTGCCCCACAAACTGGCTTTGTTTACATGAAGCTTTATTGTGCCCCACAGCTTGGCCTTGTTTACATGAAGCTGAATTGTGCTGCGCAACTTGGCTTTGTTTACACAGGGCTGAATTGTGCCCACAGAGGTTGGCGTTGTTTACATTGGGCTGTTCCTTGCCAGCCTAATTGTGCCCCACCTAGACTTTGTTTATACAGGGCTGAGCGGTGCCCCACTAATTGGCCTTGCTTACATGAAGCCTAATTGTGCTGCACAACTTGGCTTTGTTTACGCTGGGCTGTGCCTTGCCAGCCTAATTGTGCCCCAACTAGGTTTTGTTTATACAGGGCTGAGCGGTGCCCCACAAATTGGCTTTGTTTACATGAAGCTGAATTGTGCTGCACAACTTGGCTTTGTTTACACAGGGCTGCATTGTGCCCACATAGGTTGGCATGGCTTACATTAGGTTGTTCATTGCCAGCCTAATTGTGCACCACCTAGGCATTGTTTATACAGGGCTGAGTGGTGCCCCACTAATTGCCTGTGTTTACATGAAACTTAATTTTACCCCACAGCTTGGCTTTGTTTACATGAAGCCTAATTGTGCTGCACAACTTGGCTTTGTTTACACAGGGCTAAGTTGTGCAGCACAGAGGTTGGCGTTGTTTACATTGGGCTGTTCATTGCCAGCCTATTTGTGCCCCAACTAGACTTTGTTTATACAGGGCTGAGCGGTGCCCCACTTATTGGCCTTGTTTACATGAAGCCTAATTGTGCTGCACAACTTGGCTTTGTTTACGCCGGGCTGTGCCCTGCCAGCCTAATTGTGCCCCAACTAGGCTTTGTTTATACAGGGCTGAGCTGTGCCCCACTAATTGGCTTTGTTTACATGAAGCTGAATTGTGCCCCACAGCTTGGCCTTGCTTACATGAAGCCTAATTGTGCTGCACAACTTGGCTTTGTTTACACAGGGCTGAATTGTGCCCACAGAGGTTGGCATTGTTTACATTGGGCTGTTCATTGCCAGCCTAATTGTGCCCCACCTAGGCATTTTTTATACAGGGCTGAGCGGTGCCCCACTTATTGGCCTTGTTTACATGCAGCCTAATTGTGCTGCACAACTTGGCTTTGTTTACACAAGGCTGAACTGTGTCCACAGAGGTTGGCGTTGTTTACATTGGGCTGTTCCTTGCCAGCCTAATTGGGCCCCACATAGGCTTTGTTTATACAGGGCTGAGCTGTGCCCAACAAATTGGCTTTGTTTACATGAAGCTTAACTGTGCCCCACAGCTTGGTTTTGTTTACATGAAGCCTAATTGTGCTGCACAACTTGGCTTTGTTTACATGAAGCGTAATCACGCTGCACAAATTGGCTTTGTTTACGCCGGGCTATGCCTTGCCAGCCTAATTGTGCCCCACCTAGGCATTGTTTATACAGAGCTGAGCGGTGCCCCACTAATTGGCTTTGTTTACATGAAGCTTTATTGTGCCCCACAGCTTGGCCTTGTTTACATGAAGCTGAATTGGGCTGCGCAACTTGGCTTTGTTTACACAGAGCTGAATTGTGCCCACAGAGGTTGGCATTGTTTACATTGGGCTGTTCATTGCCAGCCTAATTGTGCCCCACCTAGGCATTGTTTATACAGGGCTGAGCGGTGCCCCACTAATTGCCTGTGTTTACATGAATCCTAATTGTGTTGCACAACTTGGCTTTGTTTACGCCGGGCTGTGCCTTGCCAGCCTAATTGTGCCCCAACTAGGCTTTGTTTATACAGGGCTGAGCGGTGTCCCACAGCTTGGCTTTGTTTACATGAAGCTGAATTGTGCCCCACAGCTTGGCTTTGTTTACACAAAGCGTAATCGCGCTCCACAAATTGGCTTTGTTTACACAGGGATGCATTGCGCCACAAAGGTTGGCTTTGTTTACATTAGGCTGTGCCTTGTCCTGCCCTATAGATTGGCTTTGTTTAAACAGGGCTGAGCTGTGCCCAACAAATTGGCTTTGTTTACATGAAGCTTAATTGTGCCCCACAGCTTGGCTTTGTTTACATGAAGCGTAATCACGCTGCACAAATTGGCTTTGTTTACACAGGGATGCATTGTGCCACAGAGGTTGGTTTTGTTTACATTGGGCTGCTCATTGCCAGCCTAGATGTGCCCCAACTAGGCTTTGTGTATACAGGGCTGAGCGGTTTCCCACAGGTTGGCTTTGTTTACATGAAGCTTAATTGTGCCCCACAGCTTGGCTTTGTTTACACAAAGCGTAATCGCGCTCCACAAATTGGCTTTGTTTACACAGGGATGCATTGCGCCACAGAGGTTGGCTTTGTTTACATTGGGCTGGGCCTTGCCATGCCCAATAGATTGGCTTTGTTTATACAGGGCTGAGCTGTGTCCCACTAATTAGCTTTGTTTACATAAGCCCCACAGCTTGGCTTTGTTTACACTGGGCTGGATTGTGCCCACAGATGTTGGCTTTGTTTACATTGGGCTGTGCCTTGCCATGCCCTATAGATTGCCTTTGCCTAAACAGGGCTGTGCTGTGTCCCACAGATTGGCTTTGTTTACACCGGATCGATTGTGGCCCCCAGCTTATCTTTGTTTACATGAAGATTAATTGTGCTGCACAAATTGGCTTTGTTTACACAGGGATGCATTGTGCCACAGGGGGTGGCTTTATTTACATTGGGCTGTGCTTTGCCATGCCCTTTAGCAGTGATGGTAAACCTTGGTGCCCTAGATGTTTTGGAACTACATTTCCCATGATGCTCCACTACACTGCAGAGTGCATCATGGGAAATGTAGTTCAAAAACATCTGGGGCGCCAAGGTTCACCATCACTGCCCTATAGATTGCCTTTGCTTAAACAGGTACAGGCCTGTGCCCCACAGCTTGGCTTTGTTTACATGAAGCTTAATTGTGCCGCACAGCTTGGCTTTGTTTACATGAAGCTAATTGTGCCGCACAGCTTGGCTTTGTTTACACAGGGCTGAATTGTGGCTTTTGTTAACATGGAGCTGACGTGTGCCACCCAGGTTTGCCTTGTTTACATTGAGTTGTGCTGGGCCCTATAGCTTTTATTTGTTTACATGGGGCTGTCTTGTGCCCTGCAGATGGACCGTGTTTAAACAGGGCTGTGTCCCAGGGATTGGCTTTGTTTGCATGAGGCTGCACTGTGTTCTGCAGACTGGCCTTGTTTATACAGGGCTGCACTGTGCCCCACACATTGGCTTTGTTTACATGGGGCTGTTTAGTGTTCCACAGATTGGTTTTCTTTACATGGGGCTGCACTGAATTCCGCCAATTGGCTTTGTTTACATGGGGCTGTTCAGAGTACCACAGATTGGCCTTGTTTATACTAAGCTGTGTTGTGCTGCACAGATCAGCTTCCTTGCACAGGGTTGCACCGTGCCCCACACATGAACTTTGTTTACATGGGGCTACACTGTGTCTTACAGATTGGCTTTGTTTACACAGGACTGCCTTGTGCCACACATTGGTTTTGTTTACCAGGGGCTGCAATGAGTTCCACAGATTGGTTTTCTCTACATGAAGCAGGGCTGTGTCCCAACAGATGGACCTTGTTTACACGGGCTGCATTGTGCCCCACAGCTTAGCTTTGTTTGCTCAGAGCTGTATTGTGCCCTGCAGATTGGCTTTGTTTACATGGGGCTTCGCTGAGTTCCACAGGTTGGCCTCGCTTACTTGGTGCTGTATTCTGCTGTACAGGTTAGCTTTATTTACACAGGGCTGCATTGTGCTCCACAGATGGGCTTTGTTTACATGGGGCTGCATTATGCTGCAGAGATTGGCTTTGTTTACGCAAGGATGCCCTGTTTTCCGGAGTTCTGAAAGAACGAATGCAAATATCCCGACGCAGGGGCACTATTCCTCCCGCTGTCAGTGACGCAGGGGCACTATTCCTC
The DNA here is from genome assembly GCF_905171775.1 of Rana temporaria. NCBI lineage: Eukaryota > Metazoa > Chordata > Amphibia > Anura > Ranidae > Rana > Rana temporaria. Next base: position 18,274,730 of record NC_053491.1, on the reverse strand, counting down.
CCGCTGTCAGTGACGCAGGGGCACTATTCCTCCCGCTGTCAGTGACGCAGGGGCACTATTCCTCCCGCTGTCAGTGACGCAGGGGCACTATTCCTCCCGCTGTCAGTGACGCAGGGGCACTATTCCTCCCGCTGTCAGTGACGCAGGGGCACTATTCCTCCCGCTGACAGTGACGCAGGGGCACTATTCCTCCCGCTGTCAGTGACGCAGGGGCACTATTCCTCCCGCTGTCAGTGACGCAGGGGCACTATTCCTCCCGCTGTCAGTGACGCAGGGGCACTATTCCTCCCGCTGACAGTGATGCAGGGTCACTATTCCTCCCGCTGTCAGTGATGCAGGGTCACTGTTCCTCCCGCTGACAGTGAAGCAGGGGCACTATTCCTCCCGCTGACAGTGACGCAGGGGCACTATTCCTCCCGCTGACAGTGATGCAGGGTCACTGTTCCTCCCGCTGACAGTGAAGCAGGGTCACTGTTCCTCCCGCTGACAGTGAAGCAGGGTCACTGTTCCTCCCGCTGACAGTGAAGCAGGGGCACTATTCCTCCCGCTGACAGTGACGCAGGGGCACTATTCCTCCCACTGACAGTGATGCAGAGGCACTATTCCTCCCATTGACGTAGGGTCACTGTTCCTCCCGCTGACAGTGACGCAGGGGCACTATTCCTCCCGCTGACAGTGACGCAGGGGTACTATTCCTCCCATTGACGTAGGGGCACTATTCCTCCCGCTGACAGTGACGCAGGGGTACTATTCCTCCCATTGACGTAGGGGCACTATTCCTCCCGCTGACAGTGACGCAGGGGTACTATTCCTCCCATTGACGCAGGGGCACTATTCCTCCCGCTGACAGTGACGCAGGGGCACTATTCCTCCCGCTGACAGTGACGCAGGGGCACTATTCCTCCCATCAACGGTGGGACACGATTTTACTCCCGCTGATCACAGGCACTATGTCGATGTCCCGCAATCGTGTCACAGAGCTGAAGACGGGGAGATGTCAGTGTAAACACAACATCTCCCCATTCTTCCTAGTGACGTGTCACTGATCTTCTGTTCCCTGTCATCCGGAACAGCGATCAGTGTTGTCACTCGTAGCCACACCCCCCTAACAGTTAGAATCACTCCCTAGGACACAGTTAACCCCTTCAATGGCCACTACAGGTTAACCCCTTCACTGCCAGTGTCATTTTTACAGTAATCACAGTGCATTTCTATAGCACCGATCGCTGTAAAAATGACAATGGTCCCAAAATGGTGTCCGATGTGTCCGCCACAATGTCGCCGTCACGATAAAAATCGCTGATCGCCGCCATTACTGGGTAACAAAAAATAAAATAATAAAAATGCCATAAAACTATCCCCTTATTTTGTAGACGCTTTATCTTTTGCGCAAAGCCGCAAACCAATCAATAAACGCTTATTGCTAATTTTTTACCCAAAATATGTAGAAGAATACATTTCGGCCTAAACTGAGGATATATATATATATATATATATATATATATATATGGGATATTTATTATAGCAAAAAGTAAAAAATATAGTAATTTTCTTCAAAATTGTCGCTCTGTTTTTGAAAATTATTTTATGGGCGAGACTCAATCAACTCCTATTTGAGAAGGTTAAATGGGTTGTAAAGTTAATTTTTTTTCCTAAATATCTTCCGTTACCTTAGTGCAGTCCTCCTTCACTTACCTCATCCTTCCATTTTGCTTTTAAATGTCCTTATTTCTTCTGAGAAATCCTCACTTCCTGTTCTTCTGTCTGTAACTCCACACAGTAATGCGAGGCTTTCTCCCTGGTGTGGAGTGTCGTGCTCGCCCCCTCCCTTGGACTACAGGAAAGTCAGGACGCCCACTAACACACAGCTCCTTTTTCTATCTGCAACGTAGAGAGTGTCCTGACTCTCCTGTAGTCCAAGGGAGGGGGCGAGCACGACACTCCACACCAGTGAGAAAGCCTCGCATTACTGTGTGGAGTTACAGACAGAAGAACAGGAAGTGAGGATTTCTCAGAAGAAATAAGGACATTTAAAAGCAAAATGGAAGGATGAGGTAAGTGAAGGAGGACTGCACTAAGGTAAAGGAAGCCATTTAGGGGAAAAAAATGTTTTACTTTTACAACCTTTTTAAGGTATTTTTTAAAGCCTAACGTTTTCCAGCCCTGCCTCCCACCCCCTATCCTGCCAGGTATTACTTTATTCTTAACCACTTAAGGACCCATTCACGCAGATATACGTCGGCAGAATGGCACGGCTGGGCACATCCATGTACATGTACGTGGCCCTTTAAGCCCAGCCGTGGGGTCGCGTGCGCCGTGGGCGCGTGCACGTGACCCGGTTCCGAAGCTCCGTGGCCGCGGGACTCGCGGACCCGATCGCCGCTGGAGTCCTGCGATCGGCCCCCGGAGCTGAAGAACGGGGAGAGCTGTATGTAAACAGCTATTTATTATAGAAAAAAGTTAAAAATATTGTATTTTTTTCAAAATTGTCGCTCTATTTTTGTTTATAGCGCAAAAAATAAAAACCGCAGAGGTGATCAAATACCACCAAAAGAAAACTCTATTTGTGGGGAAAAAAGGAAGCCATTTTTGTTTGGGAGCCACGTCGCACGACCGCGCAATTGTCAGTTAAAGTGACGCAGTGCCGAATCGCAAAAACTGGCCAGGTCCTTTAGCTGCCTAAAGGTCCGGGTCTTAAGTGGTTAAATGGTGAAGCCAGCTATACTCACCTGAGTCCTTCCACCCAGGTCCCAGGCTGACACTATTTCCGCCTGTGGGGATTGCTAAGTTCAGCGCTGCACATTTACAATCGCCGTCTAGTCCCCTTGGTCCGACCTCGGTAGTCTTTTGGATCCTGAGAGAACCCCTCCGCTGGCCAACCAATGGGAATTGTCCACAATCCGCAGCCAGTGATGTGGACACCCGGAAGAAGGATCTTTCCAGGAAGTAAACGGAGAGAAGGACCCTACGCTGGATGGTCACATGACTGGCGCTTAAAGCGAAAGTAAACCCATCAATTCAACAGTTTCAAAAAGCAGTTACATTCCTGGCATGCCGGGAATGCTAACTGTCACATTGGTTGTGCTCTCAACCAAACTGTCAAACCATCCAATGGCTGGTGTCATAACTGATCACATGTGCAGCACCATGGCAGTTGAAGATTAAACAGAGGCCACGATGGCAGCTTCCTTGCCTGAAAATTATAGGAGGGTTTACTTCCACTTTAAGGTAAGTGAAAATGGGGATTTGGAAAGATTTCTATTTTTCTAGATTTGGCAATCGGATAGAGAGGGGTTCATTTTATCCTGGAATTTCAATCTGCAGCTTTCATTAACCACTTAAGCCCCGGACCTTTAGGCAGCTAAATGCCCAGGCCAGGTTTTGCGAATTCGGCACTGCGTCGCTTTAACAGACAATTGCGCGGTCGTGCGACGTGGCTCCCAAACAAAATTGGCGTCCTTTTTTCCCCACAAATAGAGCTTTCTTTTGGTGGTATTTGATCACCTCTGCGGTTTTTATTTTTTGCGCTATAAACAAAAATAGAGCGACAATTTTGAAAAAAATTTAATATTTTTTACTTTTTGCTATAATAAATATCCCCCACAAACATATATAAACATTTTTTTTTTCCTCAGTTTAGGCCGATACGTATTCTTCTACCTATTTTTGGTAAAAAAAATCGCAATAAGCGTTTATCGATTGGTTTGCGCAAAATTTATAGCGTTTACAAAATAGGGGATAGTATTATTGCATTTTTATATATTTTTTTTTTTTTTACTACTATTGGTGGCGATCAGCGATTTTTTTCGTGACTGCGACATTATGGCGGACACTTCGGACAATTTTGACACATTTTTGGGACCATTTAAATTGCATTGTTTATTGTGAAAATGACAGTTGCAGTTTGGGAGTTAACCACAGGGGGCGCTGTAGGAGTTAGTGTTCACCTAGTGTGTGTTTACAACTGTAGGGGGGTGTGGCTGTAGGACTGACGTCATCAATCGAGTCTCCCTATATAAGGGATCACTCGATCGATACGTCGCCACAGTGAAACACAGGGAAGCCGTGTTTACATACGGATGTCCCCGTTCTTCAGCACCGGGGAGCGATCACGACGGAGCGGCTATAAACGAATAGCCGCGCCGTCGTCCCGGATCGCTCCCCGAGGTGAGCCGCACTCAGCGGGGGTGGTCCCTATTGCTAGAAGGCAAGGACGTATCAATACGCCCATCTGCCTGTCCGTGCCATTTTGCGGACGTAAATAGTCGTGCGGCGGGCGTTAAGTGGTTAATATATCTAGTGATCTGCTCATCAAAGTGGAGCTCCACCCAAAAATGGAACGTCCGCTTTTTCGGTTCCTCCCCCCCTCCGGTGTCACATTTGGCACCTTTCAGGGGGGAGCAGTTATCTGTGTAATCCAGGTATTTTGCTCCCACTTCCGGGCATAGATACCCGAACCACCCGCGGGTATCTACGCCACTTTCAGCTCCTTCTCCGTCCCCCCCGCTGACTTCTGGGAGACACACAGGTCCCAGAAGACAGCAGGTACCAGTGGGATCGCGCAGCGCGAGTCGCGCATGCGCAGTAGGGAACCAGGAAGTGAAGCTGCACGGCTTCACTTCCTGATTCCCTTACCAAAGATGGCGGCGGCATCATCACCCGAGACCCGAGCGGTAGATCGGCTTTGGGAGCCGACATCGCGAGCGCCCCGGACAGGTAAGTGTCCTTATTTTAAAAGTCAGCAGCTGCAGTATTTGTATCTGCTGACTTTAAAAAAATAATTGTCAGAACTCTGCTTTAATGTCACCCTGTCACATTCGTTGACGTGCATCTCTGGCTAAAGACTACAAAGGGTTTAAGGGCCGTTTCACACGGGCTTCAGAGCAGTGTGAACAACAAGCTTTGACTAAGGCTCGGTTCACACTGCCACAGCCTGCGGTGCGACTTTGCCAGGCAACTTCCTGGCAACTTGAGTACTAATTTGATAGACGTATAGAACAGGGCTCGACAACATTTTTTTTGTGAGCTGGCGCCATCTGGTGGTGGCCGTTGGTATTACAAGTAAAGCATTACAAGTTAAACAGCAATTCTAATGTAATTTTTCACTATTTTCACTGCCATCTTCTTCTCTCTAATTAGAACCCCCAAACATTATATATATTTTTTATCCTAACACCCTAGAGAATAAAATGGCGATCGTTGCAATACTTTCTGTCATGCCGTATTTGCGCAGCGGTCTTCCAAGCGCACTTTATTGGGAAAAAATTACACTTTTTTTAATTAAAAAATAAGACAACAGTAAAGTTATCCCCATTTTTTTTAATATTATGAAAGATAATGTTACGCCGAGTAAATTCATACCCCACATGTCACGCTTCAAAATTGCGTCCGGCCGTGGAATGCCGACAAACTTTTACCCTTTAAAATCTTCATAGGCGACGTTTAAAAAAATCTACAGGTTGCATGTTTTGAGTTACAGAGGAGGTCTAGGGCTAGAATTATTGCTCTCGCTCTACCAATTGCGGCGATACCTCACTTGTGTGGTTTGAACACCGTTTACATATGCGGGCGCTGCTCACGTATGTGTTTGCTTCTGCGCGCATGCTCGTCGGGACGGGGCGCGTTTTCTAGCTCCTAACTTTTTTTTTAGCTGGCTCCTAGATTCCAAGCAAATTTGTCAAACCCTGGTATAGAATAGAAGTCACCTTGAAGTAGTACAGGAACCTTTTCTAAAGTTGAAGCAACTTCAGTAGTGCTATTTACCGTATATGCTCGAGTATAAGCCGACCCGAATATAAGCCGAAGGCACCTAATTTTGCCACAAAAAAAAATGGGAAAACGTATTGACTTGAGTATAAGCCCCTAGGGTGTCCATCTGCATGCCTCACTTTGCTACACTGTGTACATGTGCATGCCTCGCTGTGCCCGTGCCTCACTGTGCCCATGACTAGACTTACGTTTAACATGGGAGTCTATGGAAGGGGTGCCCGGCTTTGAAAAATTCAGTGCTCCCCAGCCGTAGATCCCCCCAGACAGCAAACTTTGTACACTTGTAGAGGAGAACTGGGGCTACATGTGTGCCAAGATTGGGGTCCAGGGGTCCTACGGCCGGTACCGGGTCCCCAAAGTTACCAGAGAAATTACCGTTTAACATGGGAGTCTATGGAAGGGGTGCCTGAAATGAAGAATTAGGAAAAGAGGACCCCACAATCTGGAGACTGTAAATGTTTGTAAGTCACCACATCCCTAATAATTGTAGAAAAAAACAAGGAATACCCCCTCAAGGGTGGGACTTTAAAAGTGACACAAACAAGTACAAAACTTGTTTGTGTCACTTTTAAAGTCCCACCCTTGAGGGGGCATTCCTTGTTTTTTCTAGAATTGAAGAATTAGTGCTCCCCGGCCGTAGGTCCCCCAGACAACAAACTTTGCACACTTGTAGAGGAAGAGTGGGGCTACATGTGTGCCAGAGGACCTACGGCCGGCCGGTACCGGGTCCCCAAAGTCCGGGATATCAGGCGCAAAAAGGTGACTTAAAGCGGGGGTTCACCCTATCAACGTAAAAAAAATTTTTTTTTTTTCTTTTACCATAAAATCAGGCATTGAAGCGCGAGCTACAGTATGCCTGTCCCGAATTTTTTACCCACGTACTCACCTTGTACGCGTAGGTCGAAGATACCGGGGAATGGGCGTGCCTATGGAGACGGAGGATGATTGACGGCCGGCTCTGGCGCGTCACGCTTCTCTGGAAATAGCCGAAATAGGCTTGGCTCTTCACGACGCCTGCGCATAGCCTGTGCGCAGGCGCCGTGAAGAGCCGAGACCTACTCCGGCTGTCTTCGGGGAGAGTGACGTGCCAGGGCCGGCCGTCAATCATCCTCCCTCTCCATAGGCACGCCCATTCCCCGCGGGAGCCGAAATCTACGATGTCCGATTACAAGGTGAGTCCGGGGTTAAAAAAATCGGGACAGGCATACTGTAGCTCGCGCTACAATGCCTGTCTCGATGGTAAAATCAAGCCAGTGAGGGTGAACTACCGCTTTAAGTATAAGCCGAGGGGGGCATTTTCAGCACCAAAAAATGTGCTGAAAAACTCGGCTTATACTCGAGTATATACGGTAACTGCTTCCCGACCAGCCGCCATCATTATACTGCGGCAATGTGGCTCGTTCGTAGCTGTACGCCGGCGCGGGAACTCGCTTTTGTGGGCGTGCTCCCATTGTCCAGTGGGGGGAGCCAATCGGCACGAGTCCGCCGGCCACCTGCGATCGTTCCCTGCAGTGACAGAACGGCAATCTGTGTCTGTATAAACCAGGCAGATCTCCATTCTGACAGGGGAGATCACACAGAATACTTTCTTTCTGCTATGCAGGAAGACAGATCTGTGTGTTTCCCCCGTCACACAGTCCCCCATACAGTGAGGGAACACATTTGAAGTGCCACTTGTGCTGGGGGTTCTTGTTCAGGCTCACTCCTGAGCCCGTCGTTTTCTCATCACTAGGTCTGATTGACAGGGGCCAATGGCAAACTCAGTGTGGCTCGGCAATGCCCCTGGCTCCCTCGTCGCTAGATGTGATTGACAGCAACAGGAGCCAATGGCCCAGTGTGGCTAGGCCCTGCTCCATCGTCACTAGATTTGATTGACCGCAGCATAAGCATATGGCCCAGTGTGGCTTGGCCCCACTACATCGTCACTAGATTTCATTGACCGCAGCATAAGCCAATGGCCCAGTGTGGCTTGGCCCCGCTCCTTCGTCACTAGATTTGATTGACCGCAGCATAAGCCAATGGCCCAGTGTGGTTTGGCCCAGCTCCTTCTTCACTAGATTTGATTGACCACAGCATAAGCATATGGCCCAGTGTGGCTTGGCCCCATCGTCACTAGATTTGATTGACAGCAGCATTAGCCAATGGCCCAGTGTGGCTAGGCCCTACCCCCGACTCCCTCGTCACTAGATTTGATTGACCGCAGCATAAGCCAATGGCCCAGTGTGGTTTGGCCCCGCTCCTTCGTCACTAGATTTGATTGACCGCAGCATTAGCCAATGGGCCAGTGTGGCTTGGCCCCGCTCCTTCGTCACTAGATTTGATTGATCGCAGCATTAGCCAATGGCCCAGTGTGGCTAGGCCCTGTCCCCGACTCCCTCGCCACTAGATTTGATTGACCGCAGCATTAGCCAATGGCCCAGTGTGGCTAGGCCCTGTCCCCGACTCCCTCTTCATTAGATTTGATTGACTGCAGCATTAGCCAATGGCCCAGTGTGGCTAGGCCCTATCCCCGACTCCCTCGTCACTAGATTTGATTGACCGCAGCATTAGCCAATGGCCCAGTGTGGCTAGGCCCTGTCCCCGACTCCCTCGTCACTAGATTTGATTGACCACAGCATAAGCCAATGGCCCAGTGTGGCTAGGCCCTGTCCCTGACTCCCTCGTCATTAGATTTGATTGATTGACAGCAGCAGAAGCCAATGGCAAACAGTGTAGCTCGGGGTATGATTTCGCACAAAGGACCAGCAGGGGAATTTTTTTTTTAAAATAAATGGTAAAATTATAAAGAGAACTGCTGCCTCTACAAATTGCTACCACCTAGGTGGAGTAAACAAATGAAGGAGAAAGATAAGTAGGTGTGGCGCTGTTCAGTTGGTGATAGTTGGCTCTCCTAAAAAGGTGGTGATGATATATTGATGCGGGTGTGAATGTGACAATCAGTATATAATGTGCAAAATTATGACAGAAAAAAATTATTAATAAATGGACATAAACATATGCATATAAATAAGTGGATAAACCAAAAAATGAAAGTCCTTAGTTGAACATTCAAATCAGTCCAAAAAAATTGCTGTTTAACCACTTAAGCCCCGGACCATTATGCAGGTAAAAAGGACCTTGCCCCTTTTTGCGATTCGGCGCTGCGTCGTTTTAACTGACAATTGCGCGGTCGTGCGACGTGGCTGCCAAAGAAAATTGGCGTCCTTTTTTCCCCACACATAGATCTTTCTTTTGGTGGTATTTGATCACCTCTGCGGTTTTTATTTTTTGCACTATAAACAAAAATAGAGTGACAATTTTGAAAAAAATTCAATATTTTTAACTTTTTGCTATAATAAATATCCCCCAAAAATATATTAAAAATACCTTTCTTTTCCTCAGTTTAGGCCGATACGTATTCTTCTACATGTTTTTAGTAAAAAAATCGCAATAAGCATTTATTGGTTGGTTTGCGCAAAAGTTATAGCGTTTACAAAATAGGGGATAGTTTTATGGCATTTTTATTAATAATTTTTTTTTTTACTAGTAATGGCGGCGATCAGCGTTTTTTTTCGTGACTGAGACATTATGGTGGACACATCGGACATTTTTGGGACCATTGTCATTTTCACAGCTGTGAAAATGACAATGGCAGTGAAGGGGTTAACCACTAGGGGGCGCTAAAGGGGTTAAGTGTGTCCTGATTTGTGTTTCTTACTGTAGGGGGCGTGGCTGGACGTGTGACGTCACTGATCGTCGTTCCCTATGACAGGGAACAGACGATCAGTGACAAGCCACAGAGAAGAACGGGGAAGGTTTGTTTACACTCGCCTCTCCCCGATCGGGTCCTACGGGCGCGGTCACGGAGCTTCGGACCGGGTCGCGAGCGCGCTGCCGGCGGCGCTCGCGACCCACGGCTGGGCACTTAAAGGCCGTGCTTGTGCCCAGCCGTGCCATTCTGCCGACGTATATCGGCGTTAGACGGTCCTCAAGTAATTAACCATTCAAAAAAGTCCATAAAGTGCTTGTGCTGGTGAGAAGTGATCTCGAATGCATATAAATAAACTCTGGATAAATAAATAAAGCATTCAAAACAGTTCAAGAATGTGCTTGTGCTGGTGAAGAGTAATGACTGATTGTTTTTCCCTCTTCACAAAGTGATCACAGCAAGTGTGGCTTATCCGTATTCCTATTGTGCCCACACTTACCGGAATTTCCTCATCACAGGATTTGATTGATAGCAGCAGGAGCACATGGCAAACCGTGTGGCTTGGCCCCGCTCCCTTGTCACTAGATTTGATTGAGAGAAGCAGGAGCCAATGGCAAACACAGTGTGGCTCGGCCCTGCCTCCGGCACCCTTATCACTAGGTTTGATTGACAGCAGGAGCCAATTGCAAACACGGTGCGACTTTGCTCAGCCCCCCTCATCACGGGATTTGTTTGACAGCAATGGGAGCCAATGGCAAACACAGTGTGGCTTGGCCCCGCACCCTGTTCTCTCATCACTAGGTTTGATTGACAACAGCAGGAGCCAATGGCAAACAGTGTGGCTTGGCCCCACTCTCTCCTCACTAGATTTGATTGACAGCAGGAGCCAATGGAAAACAGTGTGGCTTGGCCCCGCTCCAACGTCAATGGATTTGATTGACAGCAGCATAAGTCAATGGCCCAGTGTGGCTAGGCCCTGTCCACGACTCCCTCCTCACTAGATTTGATTGACAGCTGCAGGAGCCAATGGCAAACTGTGGCTTTGCCCCACTCTCTCTTCATTAGATTTGATTGACAGCAGGAGCAGCAGGAGTCAATGGCAAACAGTGTGGCTTGGCCCAGTTCCAACGTCAATGGATTTGATTGACAGCAGCATAAGTCAATGGCCCAGTGTGGCTAGGCCCTGTCCACGACTCCCTCGTCATTAGATTTGATTGACAGCAGCAGGAGCCAATGGCAAACACAGTGTAGCTCGGCCCTGCCCCCTCATCACAGGATTTGATTGACAGCAGCATGAGCAAATGGCCAACAGTGTGGCTTGGCCCTGCTTCCGGCACCCTCATCATTGGATTTGGTTAACAGCAGGAGCCAATTGCAAACACAGTGCAGCTTGGCCCTGTCCCCTCATCACAGGATTTGTTTGACAGCAATGGGAGCCAATGGCAAGCACGGTGTTGCTCGGTCCCCCCACCTTCGTCAATAGATTTGATTGACAGCAATGGGAGCCAATGGCAAGCACGGTGTTGCTCGGTCCCCCACCTTCGTCAATAGATTTGATTGACAGCAATGGGAGCCAATGACAAGCACGGTGTTGCTCGGCCCCGCTGTTCTCAGTGAGCCAATGAGGTGAAAGAGTGGGAACGGACAACACGGAGCTGTGGCTCGGCTCGGGTGCCCCAATAGCAAACTGCTTGCTGTGGGGGGGGGGGGGGGGCACTCAATAGTAGGAAGGGGCCAAGAGCACCGAAAACGGACCAGAGAAGAGGAGGATCGGGGCTGCTCTGTGCAAAACCACTGCGACAGAGCAGGTAAGTATGACTGGTTTGTTATTTCAAAAAACAAGACTTTAGTATTGCTTTAAAGCAACAAAAAAAATAGCTTTAGCCTTTTACAACCACTTTAACTGATAGGTTAGTGATATTAACCACTTGCTTACTGGGCACTTATGCCCTGTTCCTTCTCAGGCCAATTTTCAGCGCTGTCACACTTTGAATGACAATTGCGCGGTCATGCTACACTGTACTCATATAAAATTGTTATCATTTTTTTTTTTTTTAGACAGTCAGGCCCAGATTCTCAAAGGGCTTACTACGGCGCAACGCCATGTACGCCGTTGTAAGTCCTAATCTGGCCCGTCGTATCTATGCGACTGATTCTTAGAATCAGTTACGCATAGATATCCATTAGATCCAACAGGCGTAAGGCTCTTACGCCATCGGATCTTAACTGCAATTTTTTTTTTGCCCGCTAGGTGGCGCTTCCATCGGTCTCCCCGTCGAGTATGCAAATTAGCTAGATTCGCGAATTCCCGAACGTACGCGCGGCCGACGCAGTAAAGTTACGACGTTTACGTTAGGCTTTTCCCGGCGTAAAGTTGCCCCTGCTATATGAGGAGCAGCCAATGTTAAGTATGGCCGTCGTTCCCGCGTCAAAATTTATAAATTTACGTCGTTTGCGTAAGTCGTCCGTGAATGGGGCTGGACGCCATTTACGTTCACGTCGAAACCAATGACGTCCTTGCGACGTCATTTGGAACAATGCACCCTGGGATATTTTACGGACGGCGCATGCGCAGTACGTTCGGCACAGGAACACGCTTCATTTAAATGCTACACGCCCCCTACCCGCCTAATTTGAATTGGGCGGGCTTACGCCGGGTGATTTACGCTACGCCGCCGCAACTTTACACGCAAGTGCTTTGTGAATAAAGTACTTGCATGAAAAACTTGCGGCGGCGTAACGTAAATGACATACATTACGCCGCCTCGGAGATACGCCGGATGTACCAGAATCTGGCCCATAGAGCTGTCTTTTGGTGGTATTTAATCACCACTGGGGTTTTATTTATTTTTTTCGTTTTGCTAAACAAATGAAAAAAGACTGCACATGTCTTACTTTCTGTTATGAAATTTTGCAAATAAGTATTTTTTCTCCTTTACTGATGTGCACTGATGAGGCTGCACTGGTAGGCAGCATTGATGGGCACTGATGGGGCTGCACTGATAGGCAGCATTGGTAGGCAGCATTGGTAGGCAGCATTGATGGGCACTGATGAGGCTGCACTTATAGGCAGCATTGATGGGGCTGCACTGATGGACAGCATTGGTAGGCAGCATTGATGGGGCTGCACTGATAGGCAGCATTGATGGGCACTAATGGGGCTGCATTGGTAGGCAGCATTGATGGGGCTGCACTGATAGGCAGTATTGATGGGGCTGCATTGGTAGGCACTGATGGGGCTGCACTGATAATCAGGGCACAAGCTATGCCCTGTGTGCATGTCCTCTGTCAGGATTGCTGGTTACCGCTGATAACTGGTTTAGTTTCTGTTATAACATTTTGCAAACAAGTCATTTTTTCTTCTTCTCTAATGGGCACTTATAGGGCACTGATCATCGGTACCCTAATTATCAGTGTGAGCGATGTCCGGACAGACACAGCATGGGAGGAAAGGAATGCAGATAACCAGCAAGTCTGTTTACATGTGATCAGCTGGGATTGGATACAGCTCAACACGTGTTAAAGTGCCGCTGTGATTGGCCCTTTACTACGATCTGTGATTGGCTGTATCCAAAGAATACAGCGATCACTGGGCGTGCAAGAGGCATGGTTCATGGGGGATGTCAATGGACGGACGCCCTCCCGGAACAGCAGAGCCGCACTGTAGCCGCCTTTCAGCTATAGCGCGGTAAGGAAGGGGTGAAATGCTATTTTATATTCCTAAAATAAAAAAAGATGGCATACTTACCTGTTAAGTGTGTTGGGAATGCACAGAATGGTCCCTTACCTCCCCTTCTGGAGTCCCCCCGCCAGTTCGCTGCTCCTTCTTCTGTCACGTGTCCCCTCGGCAAGCCATGTTTTACAGGGGGCACTTGTGAGGGTTCCCAAGCTGGGTTGTGTGTGTGTGTATATAGACACCCGCAGCACTGCTCGGCCACACCCCCTGTTACCTTCTCACAGGATTTGACTGACTGCAGGAGCCAATGGCCCAGATTCTCAAAGGGCTTACGACGGCGCAACGCCATTTGCGCCGTCGTAAGTCCTAATCTGGGCCGTCGTATCTATGCGACTGATTCTTAGAATCAGTTACGCATAGATATCCATTAGATCCGACAGGCGTAAGGCTCTTACGCTGTCAGATCTTAAATGCAATTTTTTTTCCCGCCGCTAGGTGTCGCCTCGTTTTCCCCGTCGTCTATGCAAATGAGCTATTTACGCGAGATTCCCGAACGTACGCGCGGACGACGCAGTGAATTTACGACGTTTCCGTAAGCGTAAACTTGCCCCTGCTATATGAGGGGCAAGTTTACGAAGGTCCGTCTTATGCCATGTTAAGTATGGCGTCGGGTCAGCGTCGTCTTTTTCCGTCGTTTTCCTAAGTCGTTCGCAAATAGGACTTTACGTCAATCACGCTCACGTCGGCGTCATTGACGTTTTCCGTCGTGAGCTGGAGCGTGCGCACTGGGCTATTTATATGCCCGGCGCATGTGCAGTTCGATCAGCGCGGGGGCGCGCTTAATTTAAATGCAAGCCGCTCCCTTTGAATTACTCGGCCTTACGCCGGGCCATTTACACTACGCCGCCTAAGTGCTTGGAGAATACGGCACTTGCTCCAGTAATTTGCGGCGGCGTAGTGTAAAAGGCTTACGCTACGCCGCCGCGGATTCTACCAGAATCTGGCCCAATGTTTTTTTTTTTTTTTTTTTCTTAATATATATATATAGGGAGATTCATCCTTTCTATTTATCACTGAAAGTGAAGGTAAAAAAATAAATAAATAAAAAATCCCAAATTGTGGGTTGTCCCCAGAACAGTAATAGAGGGGAAATCTTCCAATGAGGACGCTAGTTCCGGTGACGACCAGAAATCCCCTCACTTTTGAGGGATTGCCTCTCACTTCCTGTTTTAGCCATGGGGCAGGAAGTGAAGGCAAATCTCCCCAATGAGACACAACTTCTACATCACTTTCACAGTCGTTGCTCAGTGTTGATAATGCTGATTTTGTGGGATTTTTGTGTGGCCGTCATTTCACATTGTATTTCTCTTTTGCATTTATTTATTAGGTCTGCCGTTCTCGAATTTGTCGAAGTGAAAGGAAAAGACCAGAGGTAAGACATTCATTTTTTAACTTGTGATAAAAAAAAAAAAAAGAAAATAACATTTTGCTAGTGTAAGCCCTGGTTCACTCTGGTACGATTTGACGTGCGATTCGACACGGGCTACACCCTATTCAAAAAGTAGTTTCTGTACTACCTTTTTTGCGATCTCGGCCCGCGATTTACATTGACCTCTGTGCAGAGACCTACACAGATGTGTCTGTAATCGCGGCTCAAATCGGGACTGTTCAGCTGAACTCGCACGGCTTCATTCCCGCAGCCCAGTGTGAACCTGGGCTGAAGAATAGTTTTAGGGACAAGGCAAAGCTTTGCCTGTGCATTTTGGTGGGGGGGATAGCAAAGTAGTATTAAAGCCCAACTCTGGGCAAATATAAAATAAAAAATGATGCCTTGCAGTGGAGTTGTACCTCAGGGCTTGACACATTTGCTTGGAATCTAGGAGCCAGCTAAAAAAGTTAGGAGCCAGGAACACACCCGTCCCGCCAAGCACGCACGCAGAAGCGAACGCATACGTGAGTAGCGCCCGCATATGAAAACAGTATTCAAACCACACATGTGAGGTATCGGCGTAATCGTTAGAGCGAGAGAAATAATTCTACCTCTAAACCTCCTCTGTAACTCAAAACATGCAACCTGTAGAATTTTTTAAACGTCACCTATAATGTTTGGGGGGTTCTAAATTAAGGGAAGGAGATGGGTAGGTCGGGAAGCTCCGTTAGCATTGCTGGTTGTCTTGTCATACCAGCGGCCACCACAAGAGGGCGCCAGATTTCAGAAGGAAGCATAGAACTGTAGAAGGCTGCAAAGCCACGGCCCAACGCGATCGTGCCGGGGGGGTGCGCACGGAGACAGGATACCCGAGCTGTGCCGCCCCTGGGGTTTGTCGAGCCCTGTTGTACCTGCTAGTTTATGTCTAGGAAACAGTCAGGCGAACCTGATCAGACCCTCCATTCACCCCTATGGACCAGTGGCGGCTGGTGCTTACATTTTTTGGGGGGGCTCTAATGAAAAAAAAAACAATTGCAGCCTTACTGTGCCCATCAAAGGCAGCCACTGTGCCCATCAAAGGCAGCCACTGTGCCATCAATTGTCGCCACTGTGCCATGCCGTCAATTGTCACCACTGTGCCATGCCATCAACTATCGCCACTGTGCCATGCCATCAATTGTCGCCACTGTGCCCATCAATTGTCGCCACTGTGCCATGCCATCAATTATCGCCACTGTGCCAAGCCATCAATTGTCGCCACTGTGCCATGCCATCAATTGTCGCCACTGTGCCATGCCATCAATTGTCGCCACTGTGCCATGCCATCAATTGTCGCCACTGTGCCATGCCATCAATTGTCGCCACTGTGCCATGCCATCAATTGTCGCCACTGTGCCATGCCATCAATTGTCGCCACTGTGCCATGCCATCAATTGTCGCCACTGTGCCATGCCATCAATTGTCGCCACTGTGCCATGCCATCAATTGTCGCCACTGTGCCATGCCATCAAATGTAGCCACTGTGCCATGCCATCCTTTATCACCACTGTGCCCATCAATTGTCACCACTGTGCCATGCCATCAATTGCAGCCACTGTGCCCATTAATTATCACCACTGTGCCCATCAGTTGTCACCACTGTGCCCTGTAAAATGTTGCCAGATTGCCGCTGGCTCTGATAGGCACTTCCAAAGCCAACCAGCTGCCGTTATTCAGATGGCCGGCGCTCACCAGGGGGCCGGCCATCTGAATAGTGGGCGGCAGCGACAATACATCGATTTATGCAATGCATGAATCAATGTATTGTATTCAGAGGCAGTGCAGGTGAGAAAGGGGGCGGGCCCTGCGCCCTCTATGGACGCACCGCCACTGCTATGGACCGATGGGTGTAAACGGGCTTGCGTCAGTTTAGACCGGCATTCCGTGCAGAGGGAGAATGTAATTGTTGGATTCTGCCTCGCTATTGCGGGGAGGGTTGTGGGTGTGTTTTAATTCGCCTTAACACACTCAAGCCGCCGTGCAACAGACAAGAAGCACGCCTTTCAATACAGCCAAAACCCGCCCAGCAACAGTGGGGCAGAATCTGACAATTTCATTCTCTCTCGGCGCTTAGCAGAAAGTCAGACATTGCCTCCTTCGGGTCTGTGCATGCGCCGTGTTGACGTCACACCAGCTGATCAACATATCAGCTGGAGTGACGTTGCATACTGCGCATGCACAGACCCGACGGAGGGCATTTCTCGATAGAACACCGGGAAGTAATTTTTGCTATCTGCATTGCAAAACCTTCAGTGGAGTCCAAAGGAGACATGCAGCGTCTTTTAGACCCTGCATATTTCAATAAAGAGAGCCTGTCACTAAAAACCATCACATGTCCCCTATGTGATATAAAAAAAGTAAATATTTAAGTTGCAGCCAAGCATATAACCCCCTCCCCCCTCCCATTTGTGCAAGTAAATGCACACGTCAGAGTGAGAGCAATAATTCTAGCACAAGACCACCTCCGTAACACTAAACTGATACCTATAGGGGGGCCTTTGAAGCATCGCCTATAGAAAATGTAGGGTACTGACTAGTGCTTCACAATTAATCGTTAAAAAATTGTGATCTTGGTTCAACCCCCCTGACGATCTCCAATGCAGACTTTGCCGATTCTTTCATATAACAAGTGGAGAGACTTATCAGCTGTCAATTTCATTGTGGGCCTCATCAGCATTATGATTGCCCTCAAAAGGGCCGGTTGTATCTGTAAGATTAGATGTCCGGCGCATCCCCTCCCCTTACATTAGATGTCAAGAGCCACCCCACCATCAGAAGTTGAGTTCCCCACTCTCCCTTACATCACAGTGTGCACCCCTTTCTTTATGCTGCTGCTGGGAAGAAGCTGGATGCATTGCTTGAAAGCAGAAAGTAGGGGTCTGGAGTAGGACCAGAGGAGGGCTGGAGCTCTCCTGCAGCTGTATGAGAGGTTCGAGGGCCACATGAAATGGCCTGGAGGGCCGCATTCGGCCGGCGGGCCTTGTGTTTGACACCTTTGCTATAGGTCATGACACAAGAAGGAGTTGACCTGCTGACCTCATTAGCACACACCCTGCATCATCTAACCCTCAGCTGGTCAACTCCTTCCTGTGTCATGACCTATAGTCTGACCAGGAAGTAAGGCAGAAGTAATGGAAAAAGTGTTTTTAAACAGCTATGAAGAGAGTGAGGTACACATGTGTAGAATAAATGGAAAGCAGTTTTATTTTCATTAATGCTGTATTGGTACATTGAGGAGCTGAAATTTAGAGGGAAAAAAAAGGTGAACAGACTACATTCACAACGGCATCTTCTGATTCTTGCTGCGTCTCTCTCAACAGCTATTTGCGTCTCCCTGCCCCATTCACCATAATGTCGGGTGGCCATGCATCCAGCAGCAATCACCGCAGGTAATCGCTGGCTGTGCAGAAATCCACGAACACCTGTCATTATCGTGAGAGGGGCCAGCAACCTAGTCACCGAGAGCCACAGCAGCAATCAGAAGAGTCCTACCGCTACAGTTCTCAGCGGCCTTTATCGCCGGTGTGAATGTAGCCTTATACCAGGGATAGGCAGCCTCGGCCCTCCAGCTGTTTTGAAACTACAAGTCCCATGAGACATTGCAAGACCCCAACAATCACAGGCATGACTCTTAGAGGCGGAGGCATGGTGGGATTTGTAGTTTCACCACAGCTGGAGTGCCAAGGTTGCCTACCCCTGCCTTATACTGGCAGTGTATTCATCGAAAATGTAATTTGTCATGTATTTGTTTCTTACAAGGTGAAGACTTTTTCTTTCCTGTTGCGATGAAGTGCGTCAGCGAATCAAGCCATATGAGAAGCAATCGCAACGTCACAAAGTCGGTGTGACAAAGTGGTGAGAGGTATATACTTGTGTTTTTTGTGAATTACAGCAAGTCTGTTCCTTTTTTTCCCCTCTCTTCCTATAGTATGTAACCCCTATTTACTTAAACATAATGGGCCAGATTCACCAAAGAGATACGACGGCGTATCTCCTGAAACGCCGTCGTATCTCTGTTTCTATCTATGCGACTGATTCATAGAATCAGTTACACATAGATATCCATAAGATCCGACAGGTGTAATTGTTTTAGACTGTCGGATCTTATGATGCAATACTGCGGCCGCCGCTGGGGGGAGTTTGCGTCGTAAAACCAGCGTCGGGTATGCAAATTAGGAGTTACGGCGATCCACAACGGTTTTTCGCGTTCGCTACGTCGCCGCTAGTCTAGTTTCCCGTCGCAAAGTTAGTCATTATTTGTTCCTGCCCTAACTTTACACAGCAATCGTATTGTATAAAGTATGGCCGTCGTTCCCGCGTCGAAATTTAAAATGTAACGTCGTTTGCGTAACACGTCCGGGAATACGGAAGTACGCTACGCGCGTCGCCGTTCGAAAAAATGACGTCGCGGCGCGCAAAGCACGACGGGAATTGCAAAACTGAGCATGCGCAGTAGGTCCGGCGCGGGAGCGCGCCTAATTTAAATGGCACACGCCCATTTGAATTGGCCCGCCTTGCGCCGGAGGCCGCTGGCGTAGTTTTCATCGCAAGTGCTCTGTGAATCAGGCACTTGCGATGAAAACTTGCGGCGGTGTAACGTATCTACGATACGTTACGCCGCCGCTCACCTACGTGAATCTGGCCCAATCTTTTTAATTATTTTGTTTTACTCCGTTAAGCATCATATCAAAAGCAAGCAAGTTCACAGGTAAAGCTTTTGTTATGGATATTTCTGGTTGAGACACTGAAAACGAAACTAAGCACACAATTGCAGAGAAGAGAGCGGACAACGGATTCGGTCAGATCACCGTGCTAACATTTATTTGTAGCATCTTATTTTATACAGAAGATAATAAAGCGGGTGGTGTGAGATGTTTATTAACCGCTTGCTGACCTCCGCACTCAGATGTACGTCGACACAATGGCACAGGCAGGCACATTGGCGTACCTGTACGTCCCTTTAAATTTGCCACCCAGTGGGCCTTGTGAGCGTGCTCGCGGGTCCCGGGAACTCAATGTTCCCGCCCGCGGTCGGCAAAGACAGAACAGGGGGATGTCTTTGTAAACAAGGCATTCCCCTATTCTGCCTAGTGACACTGTCACTGATGGCTTTTCCCCCCGTGATTGGGAACGATCATCAGTGACGTGTCACGTGTAGCTACGCCCACTAACGGGGAGGTATTCGGGGCGTATATATTTACCCGTTAGTGGTAAATATATACCTCAACATAATTGAAAATCTATGGATAGACCTTAAAAGAGCAGTGCGTGACAGACAGCCCAGAAATCTCAAAGAACTGGAAGACTTTTGTAAGGAAAAATGGGCAAAGATACCTCAAACAAGAATTGAAAGACTCTTGGCTGGCTACAAAAAGCGTTTACAAGCTGTGATACTTGCCAAAGGGGGCAGTACAAGATATTAACTCTGCAGGGTGCCCAAACTTTTGCAGATGCCATTTTTTTGTTTTCTGTAATTTTGAAAGTGTAAATGATGGAAATAAAATCTAACTTTTTTTGACATATTATAAGAATGTCTAATCTGTAATTTGATGCCTTTTGGAGATTTTTCCATCTTTCCTTGGCTTCGTTATGCACATTAATACAGATTTTTACCTGGGGTGCCCAAACTTTCGATCCACACTGTATAGTGCGTTAGGTGCGATAGGTACTCTTGTGTGTTCACAAAGTCAGTCCAGGCCAACCATGATCTTCATAATTCATCAGCTTGTTTCTTTCATACAGGGTTAAATCTTCCATATGCATGATATAATTGATTTTGGACACCTACCTTCATGGAGGGAGGGGGTTGGTTAATTCCACAGTGTAGGGGTAAAGGCATCAGCAACATTCAACAAGAAAGCTTTATAAAAATCACGGTTGGTATTGGTGAAATCGGGTGATTTTGAACTGTTAAATACCAATAATTCTGGGAATCTAAACCGTTTTATTTGTTTCTTTTTTTAACGTTGACATCCGTATGTTTATAATAACAGGCGACTTACGGCCCCATGACTCTATAGATAAGAATAGCAGAGGGGAGGATGTTACCTCACCACTGCCGGAGGAATCCTGAGCTACAGGAGGAGCTGCGGATACAGGCAGCTGTGGCTGCGGGAGACGTCCACACCGTACGTACTATGCTGGAACAGGGCTACTCGCCCAATGGTCGGGATGCCAATGGATGGACTCTGCTTCACTTCTCAGCAGCACGTGGAAAAGAAAGATGCGTGAGAGTATTCCTAGAGCATGGAGGTAAGATACAAATACAAACAAATTCTGCACAAGAGGTAAAGTGCAGACACTAAAATCTAAGCAGCAGCGAGGGCATGTATTAGATACCATGCACAATAGAACCTAAGACCCCTTTCACACTGGAGCATTTTGCAGGCGCTATAGCATTAAAAATAGCGCCTGCAAACCACCCTTGAACAGCTGAGGGCTTTCACACTGGAGCGTTGCGCTAGCAGGACGGTAAAAAAAAAGTCCTGCTAGCCACATCTTGGGAGCGTGTGTGTTTACTGCTCCTCCACCGCTCCTGCCCATTGAAATCAATGGGACAGCGCGGCTGAAGCAGCGCATTGCGGGCGGATTTAACCCTTTCTCGGCCGTTAGCGGCGGTTAAAAGCGCCCCGCTAGTGGCCGAAATGCGCTGCAGATCCACCCATAGCGTCGGCAGTAAACACAGCAGCGTTTTACTGCCGACGCTATGGGCGGCTCAGTGTGAAAGGGGTCTTATTGTAAAAATCTTGCAGCGCTACTTGTGCATATTAACATACGCATCAATACAACGCATCAAATTTATAACTCCATGTGCAAAGACACTAAACCAAAATTACATTTGTGTATATTTGTGTATATTGTGTATATTTAACGCTATTAGCTGGTGAGGTGACAGATTTAAATACATTCAAGGCCAGTACTCCTCAAAGCTTGCATAGTGTAAACTCCTTCATACAGCATTTATTAAAAAGATTAAAAGCACTTACAAATGTATATGTTGGAATCCGCATTCAGCAAACTACAATACCCAGAGTTCTCCCCTCGATCGCGCATGCGTGGTGACATTCTGGTCCCACCCTGCATGTTTCGTCAAAAAAAATGACATTTAAAGACACACAACACTGGTGCATGGACTTTATATTTATATATATATATGTATATGTATATATGTATATATATGTGTGTGTATGTATAATGAGAGATATATACATATAGATACATCTCTCTCTCTCTATATATATATATTGTAAACATTGGGGGGTTTAACTCAAGTGGTAAATGCGTTTTTCAGCGAGTCCACAGCAGTCAGATGTTCGGTTTGAGGGCATGGCAGCCCATTTTTATTAAAAAGAAACGAAATAACAGTTTACACACAGGATTCCCACGCAGGGGTTCTTCTCCAGTAATGTTCATATAACCAAAATGCCAAGCCTCCTGGCTCCTAGGCTTACTTAGCCTTGCAGTACCTGCTATACCTGGCCCACTCCTGGCCTCAACAGGATTCTCCAGCCCCCTTGGACTCGCTAGCCACCTCAGGTCTACCAGCCTTTCAGTCTGTCAGGCACGAAGTCCCCCCACACCAGGGATGTAGTCTTCCAGGGCAGACAGACAGACAGCTCCCCACACACAGGTCTGTCTTGAACCAGCAGCCAGCTGCACACACTCCACCTTCCTTACTCGCCAGTCCCTCATTATATTGGTTATTCACAAGACCTGGACACAGGGTTGGAGATCCCATCCCGCCCAAGTCTCTGCAGGATCTCCAAAATACACAGCCCCATCCAAACTTAGAAAAACCCGGAGAAAGCTGCCAAAACAGTTTTCTCCGTTTCAAAACTATGCTGTGTAGTCCTGCAGTCCGCTGACATGCAGACTCTGTGTCCATTTTTGCTCCCTTTTTATAGTGACAGGGACTCTTACTATTTTTTATATATATATATATATATATATAATTATAAGAATGTAGATATATCTATATGTATATTTTAAAATATATAATACATTTTTTGTTGTGTCTTTGCACATGGATAAATTGGCCCAGCAAGATTTTTACAATTGGAATAGGAACTTCCTGTTGAAACTAAAGCTAGATCCTTCAAAAAACTCTCTCATCTTTCACATTATGCAAAAAAAATGGTATAACTTAAAAAAAAAAATTTAAAGCATGAAACGGTTTTTATATTTCCAAAAAAAATGTTCGGGAAAATTGCTGCGCAAATACCGTGCAAGATAAAAACTTGCAACGACCGACATTGTATACTCTAGGGCAGGGGTGTCAAACTGGCGGCCCTCCAGCTGTTCCGAAACTACAAGTCCCATCATGCCTCTGCCTGTGAGAGTCATGCTTGTAACTGTCAGCCTTGCAATGCCTCATGGGACTTGTAGTTTTGCAACATCTGGAGGGCCGGCAGTTTGACACCCCTGCTCTAGGGTCTCTGCTAAAAAAAACATGCATAATGTTTGGGGGTTCTATGTAATTTTCTAGCAAATAAAGTATGATTTTTACATGTAGGAGCGAAGTGTCAGAATTGGTCCGGATGGGCAGTGGTAAGGTCACATTGGCACGTGACCTTAAAGGGGTTGTAAAAGTACAATTTTTTTCCCCCTAAATAGCTCCCTTTACCTTAGTGCGGTCCTTCTTCACTTACCTCATCCTTTGATTTTGCTTTTAAATGTCCTTATTTCTTCTGAGAAATCCTCACTTCCTGTTCTTCTGTCTGTAACTCCACACAGTAATGCAAGGCTTTCTCCCTGGTGTGGAGTGTCGTGCTCGCCCCCTCCCTTGGACTACTGGAGAGTCAGGACGCTCTCTACATTCCAGATAGAGAAAGGAGCTGTGTGTTAGTGGGCGTCTTGACTCTCCTTTAGTCCAAGGGAGGGGGCGAGCACGACGCTCCACACCAGGGAGAAAGCCTTGCATTACTGTGTGGAGTTACAGACAGAAGAACAGGAAGTGAGGATTTCTCAGAAGAAATAAGGACATTTAAAAGCAAAATGGAAGGATGAGGTAAGTGAAGGAGGACTGCACTAAGGTAAAGGAAGATATTTAGGAAAAACATTTTTGTACCTTTACAACCACTTTAAATAAATCCACCTGAAAAGCGCCGCAAAAACCACCAGCGCTTCAGTGTGAAAGAAGTCTAATATTCTACTTGATTATATATTTTTTGCAGCCCTCTGGTCAGTTTGTCCATGGTGGTGACACTGTAGTTCCACTAGATGGCGGTGGATTCCATATGTATTTGTTCAGCACTGAAGAGTGCAGAGAAGTGACTTGCTGGGTGTCCAGCTTTTACTGCATATGACTTCCCCTTCCAGATAGCGTGGTTATTTTTCATTATATAGCTTTAAAAAAGATGCCCTTCATTTAGTCGTGAAAATGAAACATATATGCGTGACCCCAGTGAGCCAGCGTTTAAAATGTCGCAGGTACATCCTTCTTCTTCTAAGCCATTGGAAGTACCACCCCTTTAATGGGATCCATGTTTTGTTGGAGATCTTGTTAAGTGAACAGAAAGTAGATCCATATGTTCAGGAAAGTTACTGTCAGAATGATGTCACCAAATTGATGTCCCCGCGTCTCTTGTGTTTGTTGCCAAATAACATGTTTCTCTGTCATGTGGTTTCTGGTGTGAAAGCGATGTCCTCATAGACATTTATTTCCATCAGTAATCACTAACATCACAGTACTTGCCCACATGTTATGGTGCCCACATGTTATGGTGCCCACATTGGACAGCTATGCCAGCGCGGGTATCAAAGAACAGCAAGTATGTAGGATGTTTGTAGTGCAGTGTGAATATGGATGCTTTATTCTTCTTTTGAAATATTTTTTTTTATTTAAATTCTATTATTAGAGAAGGACTTAACCACTTAAGACCCGGACCTTTAGGCAGCTAAAGGACCTGGCCAGTTTTTGCCATTCGGCACTGCGTCATTTTAACTGACAATTGCGCGGTCGTGCGAGGTGGCTCCCAAACAAAATTGGCGTCCTTTTTTCCCCACAAATAGAGCTTTCTTTTGGTGGTATTTGATCACCTCTGCGGTTTTTATTTTTTGCGCTATTAACAAAATTAGAGCGACAATTTTGAAAAAAATTCAATATTTTTTACTTTTTGCTATAATAAATATCCCCCAAAAATATATAAAACATTATTTTTTTCCTCAGTTTAGGCCGATGCGTATTCTTCTTCTACCTATTTTTGGTAATAAAATAATCGTAATAAGCGTTTATCGATTGGTTTGTGCAAAATGTATAGCGTTTACAAAATAGGGGATAGTTTTATTGCATTTTTATTAAAAAAAAAAATGTTTTACTACTAATGGCGGCGATCAGTGATTTTTTTTCGTGACTGCAACATTATGGCGGACAATTTTGACACATTTTTGGGACCATTGTAATTTTCACAGCAAAAAATGCATTGTTTACTGTGAAAATGACAATTGCAGTTTGGGAGTTAACCACTAGGGGGCGCTGAATGGGTTATGTGTGACCTAATATGTGTTTACGACTGTAGGGGGGTGTGGCTGTAGGTGTGACATCATCGATTGTGTATCCCTATAAAAGGGAACACACGATCGATGACGGAGCCACAATGAAGAACGGGGATGCTGTGTTTACACACACCTCTCCCCGGTCTTCAGCTCCGGGGACCGAACGCGGGACTCCAGCGGCGATCGGGTCCGCGGGTCCTGGTCACGGAGCTTCGGACCCGGTCGCGGGCACGCGGACCCACGGCTGGGTATTAGCACAGGATGTACCTGTACGTGGATGTGCCCAGCCGTGCCATTCTGCCGACGTAAATGTGCAGGAGGCGTCCTTAAGTGGTTAAAGGGGTTGCAAGGTGAAAAAACACCTTGCAGTGTAAACCGCGTATATTATGCGCCGGGCGCATGTACGTTCATGAATCGACGTATCTCCCTCATTAGCATATGTGAATAGGAAATCAATGGGAGCGCCCCTTGTGGCCAGCGTAAATATGCGCCCACAATACGCCGGCGTAGGAAAGTTACGTCGGTCGGATGAAGCCTATTTTCAGGCGTATCTAGTTCTGTGGGCACGGCACACAGATAGGACGGCGCATATTTACACTTACGCGCCATATCTGTAGATACGTCGGCGTAAGTGCTTTGTGAATCCGGCCTATATATATATATATATATAGTACTTATAACCACTTCAGCCCCAGAAGGTTTTACCCCCTTAATGACTAGGCTATTTTTTGCGATACAACACTGTGTTGCTTTAACTGACAATTGTGTGGGCTTGCGACATTGTACCCATATTGATTTTTTCTCATTTCTCATTTCTGGCGCCAATTACAGCCTCAAGTCTTTCTGAGTATGATGCTACAAGCTTGGCACTCCTATTTTTGGGCAGTTTCTCCCATTCTTCTTTGCAGGACCTCTCAGGCTTCATCAAGTTGGATAGGGAGTGTCAGTGCACAGCCATTTTCAGATCTCTCCAGAGATGTTCAATCGGGTTCAAGTCTGAGCTCTGGCTGGGCTACCCAAGGACAATCACAGAGTTGTCCCGTAGTCACTCCTTTGTTATCTTGGCTGTGTGCTTAGGGTCGTTGTCCTGTTGGAAGATGAACCTTCACCCCAGTCTGAGGTCCAGAGCTCTCTGGAGCAGGTTTTCATCAAGGATGTCTCTGTACATTGCTGAATTCATCTTTCCTTCGATCCTGACTAGTCTCTCAGTTCCTGCCGCTGAAAAACATCCCCACAGCATGATGCTGCCACCACCATGCTTCACTGTAGGGATGTTATTGGCCAGGTGATGATCGGTGCCTGGTTTCCTCCAGACATGACGTTTGTCATTCAGGCCAAAGAGTTCAATATTTGTTTTATCAAGCCGGAGAATTTTGTTTCTCATGGTCTGAGAGTCCTTCTGGCAAACACCAGGCAGGCCGTCTTTTACTGAGGAGTGGCTTCCATCTGGCCTGATTGGTGGAATGCTACTGAAATAGTTGTTCTTCTGGGTGGTTCTCCTCTCTCCACAGAGAAACGTTGGAGCTCTATCAGAGTGACCATCGGGTTCTTGGTCACCTCCCTGACTAAGGTCCTTCTCCCCGATCGCTCAGTTTGGCCGGGTGGCCCGCTCTAGGAAGAGTCCTGGTGGTTCCAAACTTCTTTCATTTATGTATGATGGAGGCCACTGTGCTCAGTGGGACCTTCAATGCTGCAGAAATGTTTCTATACCCTTCCCCCGATCTGTGCCCCCATACAATCTTATCTCGGAGGTCTACAGACAGTTCCTTGGACTTCATGGCTTGGTTTGTGCTCTGACATGCACTGTTACCTGTGGAACCTTCTATAGACAGCTGTAAGCCTTTCCAAATCATGTCCAATCAACTGAATTTACCACAGGTGGACTCCAATCAAGTTGGAGAAACATCTCAAGGATGATCAGTGGAAATAGGAAGCACCTGAGCCAAATTTGAGTGTCATGGCAAAGGCTGGGATACTTCTGTATATGTGTGTTTTTTTTTTTTTTTTATAAGTTTTCATAAATTTCAAACCAATTTCTTTCACGTTGTCATTACGGGGGATTGTTTGTAGAATTTTGAGGAAAATAATTAGGGCTGTGGAAACTAACTATTAGTTCACTGATTAATCTTTAATTTTTTTGATTGATCAAAATTCTTTTGATTGGTACTCACCTCTCCGCCGGCTTCCGGGCCTTCAGGGAGATCCGGTGATGTCACGGACACCGGCGGGGCTTGCCGTGTCCATCTGAAGGGCTCCTTTGCTGTGCCTTCATATCTGCATGCCGGCGGGACCTTACTATCTGCCACACGCAAGGGCTGTTACACTTCCCTCTATCACTTCCCTCTATCACTTCCCTCTATCACTTCCCTCTATCACTTCCCTCTATCACTTCCCTCTATCAACCTGGGATTCTACAACTATCCACTGGGAGTTGTGATAGTTCCCTTCACGGGACATCTACATGCCGACGGACTGATGTTAACCCTTCCTCATCGGGATTCAGCAGTGGTATCGTTGTACACATTTTTATACCAGTATCATACTTGGCTACATGTTTTTATGACTGCTTTTGCTACCGTTTGGTATTACTCGCACCATTTTTACAGTTTATGCAGCTACATCGATTTTATCTCCAGTGCAATATTTATTTTGTTACCTACTTGAAGACTGTAAAAGTTTTAATGCTATTCCCATCGAGCGCTGCCTTTGTGTGTTTTTTGTATCCTGCTATCCATTTTTCCAGTGGTTGGTAGCTGCACTGGGAATCAGCCTGCAAGGAGATCAGCTAAAAGTAGTTGGATCTGTATGTGCGTTATACTGTATTTATCGGCCTATTGCGCGCCCTGGCGTATAGCGCGCACCCCCGAAAAAAAAATACTTAGTTTAGATGCCTCTCGTCTGTTTCTTGCCCATCGTCCATCGCGTCCTGCCCGTCATCCATCGGTGGCCTCGTCCGGTCCGGCGTCCTTCTGCGGCCATCGTGGTGTCCTCCCCGCTCGATCCCTGCTTCCCGCACTGTGTTTGAACCACAGCGCCAACATATACCGAGCGCAGTACACTCGGGTATAGTCGGGCAGGCTCGGCTCCTCTCGCGTAAAGGACGTACAGGACGCACAGGACGTGACCGCGAGAGGAGCCGAGCCTGCCCGACTATACCCGAGTGTACTGCGCTCGGTAAATGCCGGCACAGTGGTTCAAACACAGCGCGGGAAGCGGGTATCGGCGTATATCGTGCACCCATGATTTTGCCCTGATTATCAGGGCAAAAAAGTGCGCGGTATACGCCGATAAATACGGTAATTAATCGAAAATTAGTTGATTAATCGATTAAAAAAAAAACGATTAATCGAACACAAATACGTAGATACGTTACACCGCCACAAGTTTTCATCGCAAGTGCCTGATTCACAGAGCACTTGCAATTAAAAACCTGCGCTGGCGGCCTCCGGCGTAAGCCCGCGTAATTTAAAGGGGCGTGTGACATTTAAATTAGGCGCGCTCCCGCGCCGGACCTACTGCGCATGCTCCGTTTCGAAATTCCCGCCGTGCTTTGCGCGAACTGACGTCATTTTTTTGATCGGCGACGTGCGTAGCGTACTTCCGTATTCCCAGACGTCTCACGCAAATGACGTGAATTTTTAAAATTCGACGCGGGAACGACGGCCATACTTTTATACAGCACATACGTGTGCTGTGTAAAGTTAAGGCACCAAAAACGACGACTAACTTTGCGACGGGAAACTAGACTAGCGGCGACGTAGCGAACGCGAAAAACCATCGTGGATCGCCTTAACTCCTAATTTGCATACCCGACACTGGTTTACGACGCGAACTCCCCCCAGCGGCGGCCGCAGTATTGCATCCTAAGATCCGACAGTGTAAAACAATTACACCTGTTGGATCTTAGGGCTATCTATGCGTAACTGATTCTATGAATCAGTTGCATAGAAACTCTGAGAGATACGACGGCGTATTTGAGATACTGCGTCGTATCTCCGCTGTGAATCTGGGCCAATGAATTTAATACATTTTGGAATAAGACTGTAACATAGCAAAATGTGGAAAAAGTGAAGCGCTGTGAATACTTTGCAGATGCGCTGTATCTTACTAAACATTTACATGATATCCACCATTTCAGCTGTATTCAGATTTAAACCTGTTTTGATTCCTTTCTTCCTGTCCCTCTGTGTTCATTATAATAAGCTGCGGGGACAAGTTCCTTCAGACTGAACACGGTGTACCAGGAGGCCCCTAAATAATGTATGTTGTGTTGCTTGGAAGGGTGACAAGCCACAGTGGAGCATGTTACCTAAACTCCTTACACCATTCACGCCAGACCACAGGAAATCCACTGATCGGCAGATGTTCTTACACATGCTTTTTCTTAGTGAGGACATGAGGCAAGGAAAAGGGGGCATGGAGGCAAGAGAGGACACGTCCGGGCTGGAAGTCCCGTCTTCAGATGTGCAATGTAATATAGATTTGATTGGACTTTGAGGCTTGCGGAGAACAGTAATATGATACAGGAAGTGAAGGGAAGTCTTACCAACAGGGGCCACAGAGAGCAATAAAAACCTGACAGAGGAGCTTCCT
This sequence comes from Rana temporaria, assembly GCF_905171775.1. Lineage (NCBI taxonomy): Eukaryota > Metazoa > Chordata > Amphibia > Anura > Ranidae > Rana > Rana temporaria. Next base: position 18,245,042 of record NC_053491.1, on the reverse strand, counting down.
TTTCCCAACGCTATACAAAACGACAAGTGTTTTTTTTTGTTTGTTTTTTTGCTATGGTACATTTGCCTTGCAGCACTGGGGTCCTCAGTTCAGATCCCGTCTAGGATATTATGGGCCAGATTCTCAAAGACTTACGACGGCGTATTTCCAGATACGCCGTCGTAAGTCCGAATGGCCGCCGTCGTATCTATGCGCCTGATTCATAGAATCAGTTACGCATAGATTTGGTAAAGATACGAGCGTCGTATCTTGGGGTGCATATTTACGCTGGCCGCTAGGTGGCGCTTCCGTTGATTTCCGCAACGAATATGTAAATGAGCAAGATACGCCGATTCACGTACAGACGCCCGTCGCAATTAGTTGCGCCGTTTACGTAAGACATACGCCGCCGTAAAGATAAAGCTGGTCTCTAGCCCCCTAACGCCCGCCGCACGACTATTTACGTCCGCACAATGGCACGTACAGGCAGATGGGCGTATATATACGTCCTTGCCTTCTAGCGGGTGGGGGGTCCGATCGGGACCCCCCCGCTGCGTGCGGCGGATTCCCTCGGGGAGCGATCCGGGACGACGGCGCGGCTATTCGTTTATAGCCACTCCGTCGCGATCGCTCCCCGGAGCTGAAGAACGGGGAGAGCCGTATGTAAACACGGCTTCCCCGTGCTTAACTGTGGCGGCGCATCGATCGAGTGATCCCTTTTATAGGGAGTCACAAACGCTGACGTCAGACCTACAGCCACACCCCCCCTACTGTTGTAAACACACACTAGGTGAAGCCTAACATGTTCAGCGCCCCTTGTGGTTAACTCCCAAACTGCAACTGTCATTTTCACAATAAAGAATGCAATTTAAATGCATTTTTTGCTGTGAAAATGACAATGGTCCCAAAAATGTGTCAAAATTGTCCGATGTGTCCGCCATAATGTCGCAGTTACGAAAAAAATCACTGATCGCCGCCATTAGTAGTAAAAAAAAAATAATAAAAATGCAATAAAAATATCACCTATTTTGTAAACGCTATAAATTTTGCGCAAACCAATCGATAAACGCTTATTGCGATTTTTTTTACCAAAAATAGGTAGAAGAATACGTATCGGCCTAAACTGAGGAAAAAAAAAATTTATATATGTTTGTGGGGGAAAAAAGGACGTCAATTTTGTTTGGGAGCCACGTCGCACGACCGCGCAATTGTAAGTTAAAGCGATGCAGTGCCGAATCGCAAAAACTGGCCAGGTCCTTTTACCTGCATAAAGGTCCGGGTCTTAAGTGATTAACCACTTCCGGACTGCCTCCTGCACATATACGTCGGCAGAATGGCACGGCTGGGCACAAGCACGTATATATACGTCCTGTACTTGTACCCAGCCGCGACCCGGTCCGAAGCTCCGGGACCGCGGGTCCCGCGGACCCGATCGCCGCTCGAGTGCGGCGATCGGTCTCCGGAGCTGAAGAACGGGGAGAGCCGTGTGTAAACACGGCTTCCCCGTGCTTCACTGTGGCGGCGTATCGATCGCGTCATCCCCTTTATAGGGGAGACACGATCGATGACGTCACACCTACAGCCACACCCCCCTACAGTTGTAAACACACACTAGGTGAACCCTAACTCCTACAGCGCCCCCTGTGGTTAACTCCCAAACTGCAACTGTCATTTTCACAATAAACAATGCAATTTAAATGCATTTTTTGCTGTGAAAATGACAATGGTCCCAAAAATGTGTCAAAATTGTCCGATGTGTCCGCTATAATGTCGTGGTCACGAAAAAAATCGCTGATCGCCGCCATTAGTAGTAAAAAAAATATATTAATAAAAATGCAATAAAACTATCTCCTTTTTTGTAAACGCTATACATTTTGCGCGAACCAATCGATAAACGCTTATTGCGATTTTTTTTTTTACCAAAAATAGGTAGAAGAATACGTATGGGCCTAAACTGAGAAAAAAAATAAAAAATGTATATATTTTTGGGGGATATTTCTTAATCGTTACATCACGGGACACAGAGCGGCATTCATTACTATATGGGTTATATGGAGTACCTTCAGGTGATGGACACTGGCAATCTCAAACAGGAAATGCCCCTCCCTATATAACCCCCTCCCATAGGAGGAGTACCTCAGTTTTTACGCCAGTGTCTTAGGTGTTGGTCATGGTTTAGCTTGCCTCCGCATCCTTGGGATTAGGTGAGCTAACCGGTTCTGTCCAAAGGCCTCAGCGCTAAAGTGGTCAGTAACCGGACCCCAAACCCTTGGGGTATAGCCCATAATGCTTTTCTTTTTAGAGAGCTGGACCCTGGGCCCAGAACTTAGAAACCTTTGGGGGCCTAATGTTTCTGTTGCCAGGGTGCTATATGGGCCCAGGACAGTGGATCCTTCATAGGAACCCAGGGCCTGAAGGTCTAGACATCCCCACGGAGATGGGGGAAGATTGGGCCTCTTGCTTGGCAAAGTCCTGCGGCATGGAGCAGGTAAGTGAGGGGAAAACTTGCGGAACTTGGTTCTTAGCAGGTTTTTTCTGGGGGGTCACAGGGGACATGCCTAAAGTTATGCGCTGCATCTGGCAAACTAGTCACATATCTTAATGATAGGATGGCTCTATGTGTATCATTCCCCATAAGAAGTGACCTCCCTTGTAGTGTTGGAAAAGCATTGAGTGGGGCCTGTGTGATATAATGTGTATGTGTGTGTCAGAGAGCTGTGCTTACCTGCAAGCCTCCAGGCGATGCTCCATCGGTTCTTCCTCCTCAGAGCCTGGCAAAACGCTGACCTCCTCGTGGTTCCAGGATTGGAGCAGAGAGGCTACCTTCCCCCCAACCCCCCCCCCCTGTCGGCGGGCGCGCGCGCGTTCCCGTGTTATAGGCGCAATTCGCGCCGTTTAGCTGAGGGGGGAAGGGCGGGTCAGTGGCTTAAGGAAGGGGCGGCCCTTCCTTTTTCGTTCCAACAGCTCATTCTAACATTGGAACTGAGGAGGAAAAGACCAGAGCGGCAGCACGGGGTGCCGAGGACACACAGTGGCCAGAAAGGATATTACAGTCTTCAGAAGACTGTTTTCAAGCCTAGAAATAGGCTGTTTCTTTTCCATCTCAATAGTTTTTCTTGGCAATACTACTCAGGGGGACAGAATGCTTTTTCTTTCCTGGATTTGAAAAACAAAAAACAAAAAAAAAAAAAAAAGAAAAGATTGAAAAAAAAAAAAAGAGTCATCTAGGGGAGAGGAGGCATTTTTTATCCCCCAAACAGGTGTTTGGGCAATTAACTATTTATAGTTCCAAGTACCAATAAGCTAGCAGGTGTACCTCGGTATTGTACCATGGCATCCGGGTCAGAGGGTACAAGAGGTGGGGATTCCCCCAGAGAGTCTGAGGTCTCGGACAAGGTTATGCCGCTGCTTTCCCCAGAGGGAGCCTTGGGGCCATCGGGATCTGGGGCTGGAGCTGGCGCGGGTCAGTCCAACCCTAAGATGGTCACGGACGAGGTATTACTCACCTCTTTAAAAGAGATGGAGAAAAGAATGAGAAAAATGATAGCCACAGCTATGCGGGGCAGTAAACGGATTAGATCTCCGTCGCCCGAGCGTGGACCCTCGGAAGAGGAGGTCCTTTCCTCAGGGGAATTGGACGACCTCTTGGACAAGGACCAAGTAGGTTCGGGGATCGAAGATCCGGATACAGAGGAGTCTGGAGCAGTCTCCCAAGGGGAGAGCTGGTGGATTCAAGCCTTAACGGACTTGGTCCATAGTGCATTCAACTTGCCAGTACCAGATCTCCAAGTATCGACGGTTTCAGCTTTGGGCTCACTAAGGGCGCCTCAAAGCAATGCAGTGTTTCCGATCCATCCTCTGCTAGAGGGAGTTTTGTTCCAAGATTGGAGCAAGCCAGATAAGATCTTTTTACCACCTAAAAGATTCTCTGCCCTATATCCTATGGAAGATAAATTTTCCAAGAGATGGGCTACTCCTGCAGTGGACGCAGCCATCTCATGTGTTAACAAATCGTTAACATGCCCTGTAGAAAACATACAGGTGTTCAAGGATCCAGTTGATAAACGCTTGGAAGCACTACTTAAGAACTCCTTCACTACTGCAGGGGCAGTAGTACAGCCAGCTGTGGCTGCGATTGGGGTTGCTCAAGCATTATCGGATCAAATTAAGCAGATGCTTAAACTTATTCCTGCCCAGCAGGCAGAAGAATTTTCGGATGTCCCTAGGGCCATATGTTTTACGGTAGACGCAATTAAGGATTCTATCCAGCAAGCGTCACGTTTATCGTTATCCCTTATCCATATGAGAAGACTCTTATGGTTAAAAAGCTGGGAGGCCGAGCCCCCATGCAAGAAGCTCCTGGTAGGGTTCCCCTTCCATGGAGGACGACTCTTCGGAGAAGACCTAGATAAATACATTCAGACCATTTCAGGCGGCAAGAGTACTCTTTTGCCAACTAAGAAGAAGTTTCAGGGGCCTGCGTTTAAACGACAGTACTCCCCTGGGCAGGGGCCCTCTAATGCCAAACAGTATCGACGGCCTCCTGCGAAAGCAAACTTCAGCTTCAACAACAAGTCGCAGGGACAGGCTGCTAGAGGAAGAAAGCAGTGGTTTCGCAAACCAGCAAAACCAGCCCCCAAGCCAACCTTATGAAGGGGCGCCCCCACCCACGAAGGTGGGGGGAAGGCTGCGACTCTTTTCAGAGGTTTGGGAAGCCAGCATTCCCGACAAGTGGGTACGGTCTTCCGTGGCCACGGGCTACTAATTAGATTTCCTAAGGTTCCCTCCTCCTCATTTCCAGGAGTCGAGGATTCCAAACGATCCGGTGAGGGGAGCCGCATTAATGTCGGCATTAAATCATCTACTTTCCCAGGAAGTAATAGTGGAGGTACCAGTCCTGGAACAGGGGCTGGGTTTCTACTCCAACCTATTCATCATCCCAAAGTCCAATGGAGATGTCAGGCCAATTTTGGACCTAAAGATGGTAAATGCATACCTAAAAGTCCGCTCATTTCGGATGGAATCCGTGCGGTCAGCAGCTGCCACACACCAAAAGGACGACTTCATGGCGTCCATAGACATAAAGGATGCCTACCTTCATGTTCCAATTTATCAGCCACATCAAAGATATCTACGCTTTATGGTGGCTTCGCGTCATTTCCAATTCGTGGCGCTTCCCTTCGGGTTGGCTACGGCCCCCCGGGTGTTCACGAAGGTCCTAGCTCCAATCCTAGCCAAGCTAAGGATCCAAGGGGTCACGATCCTAGCATACCTGGACGACCTCCTAGTCATAGATCACTCGTCTCCGGGCTTGGAGCGAGCAGTGGCCCTCACGCTCCAATACCTCGAGAGGTTCGGCTGGGTCCTAAATCGAGAAAAGTCAGCTTTCCTGCCCACAAGGCAGTTGGAATATCTCGGCATGAGATTAGACACAGAACAACAAAGAGTGTTTCTACCTCTGATGAAGGTCAAAGCCATCAAGGAATTAATCCTACTGGTTCTAAGCAAGAAGGAACCGACTATTCGCCTATGTATGAGGTTACTAGGCAAGATGGTGGCCACATTCGAGGCGGTACCATACGCCCAGAGCCACACTCGCATCCTGCAGGCAGCCATCCTGTCAGCATGGAGCAGAAGGCCACAGGCCTTGGATATCCCGTTGCCGCTCTCATCAAGAGTCCGACAAAGTCTGTGTTGGTGGTTAGACCCTCAGAATCTACTGAAGGGGAAGTCTTTCAGCCCAGTGGCTTGGAAGATAGTGACCACAGACGCCAGCCTGACGGGCTGGGGAGCAATTTTGGATGGTTGCACTCGCCAAGGTACTTGGGCAAAGCCAGAGAAGCAGTTGCCCATCAACATCTTGGAGCTCAGAGCTGCTCGACTAGCCCTCAGGGCTTGGACGTCAAAATTGCAGGGGTTCCCGGTGAGAATTCAATCAGACAATGCCACGGCCGTGGCATACATAAATCACCAAGGGGGAACCAGGAGTCAAGCCGCTCAGAGAGAGGTGAGCTTGATTCTCCTATGGGCAGAGGCTCATGTGCCCTGCATATCGGCAATATTCATTCCAGGAGTGGACAACTTTCAGGCGGACTTCTTAAGCCGCCAGACTCTATTGCCGGGGGGAATGGTCTCTGCATCCACAAATCTTTCAAGCACTCTGCCAAAGATGGGGAGTGCCGGACGTGGATATCATGGCATCGAGACTCAACAAGAAACTAGACAGGTTCATGTCCCGCTCAAGGGATCCGATGGCCTGCGGAACCGATGCGCTGGTTTGCCCTTGGCATCAGTTCAAACTTCTTTATGCGTTTCCCCCGCTCCAGTTACTACCCCGCCTGCTGCGCAGGATCAGGGTGGAGCACATACCAGTCATCCTGGTAGCTCCAGCATGGCCCAGAAGGGCATGGTACTCACTAATCTTAAGGATGGTAGTGGGAGACCCTTGGACTCTTCCTCTACGGCCAGACCTGCTATCGCAAGGTCCGATCCTCCACCCTGCCTTACGGCATCTAAATTTGACGGCCTGAAAGCTGAATCCCTGATTCTCAGGGGTAGAGGTCTGTCTCAGAAAGTAATCTCTACCCTAATCAGAGCCAGGAAACCGGTCTCTAGGGTGATTTATCACAGGGTCTGGAAGGCCTATGTAGGTTGGTGTGAGTCCAAGCTATGGCTTCCTCGCAAGTTCACCATCGATAGAGTTTTAAGTTTTCTCCAGCTAGGAGTGGATAAGGGATTGGCATTAAGCACAATCAAAGGACAGATTTCAGCTCTGTCAGTGTGGTTTCAGCGGCCGCTGGCCACCCACTCGCTGGTTAAGACCTTCCTTCAAGGGGTCTTACGTATTAAACCTCCAGTTAAATCCCCGCTTTGTCCGTGGGATTTAAATCTTGTTCTGTCAAGTTTACAGAAACAACCGTTTGAGCCGTTGGCTGAAATTCCTTTGGTTTTACTGACAAGGAAGTTAGTATTTTTGGTCGCCATAGTTTCCGCAAGAAGAGTATCGGAACTGGCGGCCTTATCCTGTAAGGAACCATATCTTATTTTTCATAAGGACAAGGTCGTTCTCCGCCCTCATCCTTCCTTCCTACCAAAGGTTATATCCAGTTTTCATCTAAACCAGGATTTGGTATTACCATCCTTCTTTCCTAAACCTACTTCCAGAAAGGAAGGGTTGCTGCATACCTTGGATATTGTCAGGGCCATGAAGGCCTATCTTAAAGCTACAAAGAAGATCCGGAAAACGGATGTGCTGTTCATTTTACCGGATGGGCCCAAGAAGGGGCAGGCAGCTGCAAAGTCCACCATCTCTAGGTGGATTAAGCAATTAATCACTCAGGCCTACGGCTTGAAAGGGTTGCCTCCTCCGTTATCATTAAAGGCTCATTCTACTAGGGCCATGGGCGCCTCCTGGGCAGCACACCACCAGATCTCTATGGCTCAAGTTTGCAAGGCGGCAACCTGGTCTTCTGTCCACACGTTTACAAAATTCTACAAGTTGGACGTAAGAAGGAATACTGATACTGCCTTTGGGCAGGCAGTGCTGCAGGCTGCAGTTTGAGACCCTCGGATTCCGGGGGCTCCCCTTTTTTGAGTTAAATTTAAAATTTAAGATTATTTTTCTCAACTAAGTTGGATTTATTATGATTTGAGTATATCTCTAATTTAAATCCTTTTGTCTTGGAGATGTTCTCCCTCCCCTCATTGTAAGCATTGCTTTGGGACATCCCACATAGTAATGAATATGCCGCTCTGTGTCCCGTGATGTAACGATAAAGAAAAAGAGATTTTTAATACAGCTTACCTGTAAAATCTTTTTCTTGGAGTACATCACGGGACACAGAGCTCCCACCCCTCTTTTGGGGACCATTTTTGGAGGCATACTGCTTGCTACAAAACTGAGGTACTCCTCCTATGGGAGGGGGTTATATAGGGAGGGGCATTTCCTGTTTGAGATTGCCAGTGTCCATCACCTGAAGGTACTCCATATAACCCACATAGTAATGAATATGCTGCTCTGTGTCCCGTGATGTACTCCAAGAAAAGGATTTTACAGGTAAGCTGTATTAAAAATCTCTTTTTTTTATAGCAAAAAGTAAAAAATATTGTTTTTTTTTTTCAAAATTGTTGCTCTATTTTTGTTTATAGCGCAAAAAATAAAAACCGCAGAGGTGATCAAATACCACCAAAAGAAAGCTCTATTTGTGGGAAAAAAGGACGCCAATTTTGTTTTTGAGCCACGTCACACAACCGCGCAATTGTCAGTTAAAGCGACGCAGTGCCGAATCGCAAAAACTGGCCAGGTCCTTTACCTGCATAAAGGTCCGGGTCTTAAGTGGTTAATAAAAAATATATATATATATATGTGTATGTATGTATGTATGTATATATATATATATATATATATATGTGTGTATATATATATGTGTGTGTGTGTGTGTGTGTGTGTGTATATATATATATAATGTATGTATAAAAAAAAGTTTTTTGTTTTTTTTTATAAATTTAAAAAAAATGGGGCCCTGTGTCCCGGCACTGGGTACATCCAAGCATTTGGATACATAAAGGGGTGGAAGAACAGTCCTCAATGCAGTTTCATATCAAACAAATATTTGCACAGTGTGTACTAAAGGATTTTTTTCTGCAATAACTTTTTTGTTGTCTTTTTTTTTCCTACTCAGCGGATCCTACAGTAAAGGACTTAATAGGGGGCTTTACAGCGCTCCATTATGCCGCCATGCATGGAAGGGCTCGGATTGCACGCCTAATGTTGGAATCAGAATATCGCAGTGACATTATTAATGCCAAGAGCAATGATGGCTGGACACCGCTGCACGTGGCTGCCCACTACGGAAGAGATTCTTTTGTCAGGTTACTGTTGGAGTTTAAAGCTGAGGTTGATCCCCTTAGCGACAAGGGCACCACTCCCCTGCAGCTCGCCATCATCCGAGAGAGATCCAGCTGCGTCAAAATTCTCCTGGACCACAACGCCAACATTGATATTCAAAACGGGTTTCTGCTACGCTATGCTGTGATCAAAAGTAACCATTCGTATTGTCGCATGTTTTTGCAACGGGGGGCCGATACGAACTTGGGGAGGCTGGAAGACGGGCAGACGCCTCTTCACCTTTCGGCTCTGCGGGATGACGTCCTTTGCGCTCGTATGTTGTACAATTATGGGGCCGACACGAACACTAGGAACTATGAAGGGCAGACCCCTCTAGCTGTATCACTCAGTATCTCTGGAACTAGCCGACCTTGCCTGGATTTCCTACAAGACGTACGAAGTAAGTAACTACATCTTATCATCCAGTCTTTTGCGCTTTTACACTTTATACTAAATTTGTGACTTGTTCCAGTGTTATCAGTTGTCCACATTACTATTATATTTCCAAAATGCACCTTTAACCACTTAAGGACCGCCTCCTGCATGTATACGTCGGCAGAATGGCACGGCTGGGCACAAGCACGTACAGGTACGTTCTCTTTAAGTGCCCAGCCGTGGGTCGCGCGCCCGCGACCCGGTCCGAAGCTCCGTGACCGCGGGACCCGCGGACCCGATCTCCGCTGGAGTCCCGCGATCGGTCCCCGGAGCTGAAGAACGGGGAGAGCTGTGTGTAAACACAGCTTCCCCGTTCTTCACTGTGGCGCCGTCATCGATCGTGTGTTCCCTGATATAGGGAATCGCGATCAATGACGTCACACCTACAGCCACACCCCCCTACAGTTAGAAACACAGATGAGGTCACACTTAACCCCTTCAGCGCCCCCTTGTGGTTAACTGCCAAACTGCAATTGTCATTTTCACAGTAAACAATGCATTTTTAATGCATTTTTTGCTGTGAAATGACAATGGTCCCAAAAATGTGTCAAAATTGTCCGATGTGTCCGCCATAATGTCGCAGTCACGGAAAAAAACGCTGATCGCCGCCATTAGTAGTAAAAAAAAAATGTTTTCATAAAAATGCAATAAAACGATCCCCTATTTTGTAACGCTATAAATTTTTGTGCAAACCAATCGATAAACGCTTATTGTGATTTAATTTTTTTTACCAAAAATAGGTAGAAGAATACGTATCGGCCTAAACTGAGAATTTTTTTTTTTTTTATATATATATTTTTGGGGGATATTTATTATAGCAAAAAGTAAAAAATATTGTTTTTTTTTTCAAAATTGTCGCTCTATTTTTGTTTATAGCGCAAAAAATAAAAACAGCAGAGGTGATCAAATACCACCAAAAGAAAGCTCTATTTGTGGGGAAAAAAGGACGTCAATTTTGTTTGGGAGCCACGTCGCACGACCGCGCAATTGTCAGTTAAAGCGACGCAGTGCCGAATCGCAAAAAGGGGCCTGGTCTTTTACCTGCATTTTGGTCCGGGTCCTAAGCCGTTAACCACTTAAGCGTCCTGACTCTCCTATGGCTGAACTCGCATCTCACAGACATTGCATGTGATTGCGCTGGTGCGGGTGCGAATCACATGCGATGTCTGTGATCATAAAAGTGTGAACCTGGGCAAAATGTGGAAAATTTCAAGGGGTATGAATACTTTTTCAAGGAACCGTATATAGCGTCATCCATTTACGCAGCGCTATATATATATTTCATATCAGTCCCTGCCCTCAGGCAGCTTACGATCTAATTCATAAATTTCAAAATTCATACATCAATATAAATATATAGAAAATATATAAAAATACCCCTTTACATTACACAGCCCCCAACAGTTTGTTACACAGACACCTCCCTAACAGTTATGGACCCCCTGCATGTTACACTGGTGGGAGGCGTGACATGCGGCCTGCGGGTCAACCGCGGGCTGCTGCGGTCCACTGGGCATATGCACGGTGTGCCAGGGTTTGACAAATTTGCTTGGAATCTAGGAGCCAGCTAAAAAAGTTAGGGGGCCAGAAAATGCGCCCGTCCCGCCAAGCTCGGGAACACATACGTGAGTAGCGCCCGCATATGTAAACGGTATTAAAACCACACATGTGAGGTATCGCCGCGATTGTTAGAGCGAGAGCAATAATTGTAGCTCTAGACCAGGGGTGTCAAACTCAATTTCATCGTGGGCCGCATCAGCATTATGATTGTCCTCAAAAGGGCCGGTTGTATCTGTAAGATTAGATGTCCAGCGCATTCCCTCCCCTTACATTAGATGTCAAGAGCCACCCCACCATCAGAGGTTGAGTCCCCCACTCTCCCTTACATCACAGTGCACCCCCCTTTCCTTATGCTGCTGCTGGGAAGAAGCTGGATGCATTGCTTGAAAGCAGAAAGAAGAAGTTTGGAGTAGGACTAGAGGAGGGCTGGGGCTCTCCTGCAGCTGCAGGAGAGGTGCGAGGGCCACATGAAATTACCTGGAGGGCCGGATTCGGCCCACGGGCCTTGTGTTTGACACCTGTGCTCTAGACCTCCTCTGTAACTCAAAACATGCAACTTGTAAAAAAATTTAAACGTCGCCTATGGATATTTTAAAGGGTAAAAGTTTGTCGGCATTCCACGAGCGGACGAAATTTTGAAGAGTGACATGTTGGGTATCAATTTACTCGGCGTAACTATCTTTCACAATATAAAAAAAATTGGGATAAGTTTACTGTTGTCTTATTTTTTAATTAAAAAAAGTGTCTTTTTTCCCAAAAAAAGTGCGCTTGTAAGACCGCTGTGCAAATATGGTGTGACAGAAAGTATTGCAACGATCGCCATTTTATTCTCTAGGGCAGGGATATGCAATTAGCGGACCTCCAGCTGTTGCAAAACTACAAGTCCCATCATGCCTCTGGGTGTCATGCTTTTGGCTGTCAGAGTCTTGCTATGCCTCATGGGACTTGTAGTTCAGCAACAGCTGGAGGTCCGCTAATTGCATATCCCTGCTCTAGGGTGTTAGAATAAAAAAAATGTACATGGCAGTGAAAACAGTAAAAAAATAAACACACATTAGAACTGCTGTTTTACTTGTAATGCCAACGGCCACCACCAGATGGCGCCAGGTCACAGAAGGCAGCTTGGGCCTTCACACAGCTGCAAAGCCGCGGCCTCAATTACCGGCCGTCGCGGGCCCTCCGCGATCGCGCGGCGGTGGGGGCTCACAGAGACAGAGGTTCCTGTGCCTCCGTGCGCCCCCACCTCCACGTGATCGCGACGGACGGTAATTGAGGCTGCGGCCTTCTAGGCCGCAAAGCCGCGGCCTCAATTACTGGCGGGCGCCAGGTCACAATTTCCTGTCGCAATTGCGACCTGGCACCCGGATTTTGTCGAGGCTTGGTGCCATCCATTTACGCAGTGCTATATATATATTTCATATCAGTCCCTGCCCTTAGGCAGCTTACGATCTAATTCATACATCAAACATCAATATAAATATATAAAAATACCCCTTTACATTACACAGCCCCCCACAGTTTGTTACACAGACACCCCCCTAACAGTTCTGGACATCCTGCATGTTACACTGGTGGGAGACGTGACATGCGGCCCGCGGGCCGCTGCGGCCCACTGGGCATATGCCCGGTATGCCCTATGGCCAGCCCGGGCCTGATTGGCATAGATGGCGGAATCTGTCAGATTTCTTTTAGGTTTATCTATACATTTATACCTGCTTTGTAGGACTTGCACTAATGTTTTTTTCCCCATAGCTACTAGTGATTGCTATTCAGATGACGGCCCTTTTCTTTTCTTTGATGCCCTGATGCAGATTGCAGGTCACTAAGCAGCAATCATTGTATTACTAGGAGACCGAGCATGCATGTCTCACTGGCAGGAGGGGGGATTAAGTTCTTCATCTTGGGAGTTTCTGGAGGTTATGCAAGCCATTAAATGAAGAACGTCACTTAGCTCGCAGCACGCCAGCGCCGTTCAAAGGACTTGTGCCTTTTTAGCATTACATCTTCATAACTTTGAATTAACGAGGGAATATAAATCTTTTCCCCCAAGTGTTGGCAGGACACTGGATGTCTCCGCGATGAAGATGGAGTACTGACCAGCGAAAATGAGATTCCTTTGAAGAACAGAGAGTCAGGTTTAAATAGAAAAAACGACTTTATATAGAGGCCACAAAATGATAAACAGCTTGGATAAGATCACAGTGCTGGGAATAACATTGGATAATAAGCCCGGGGTCATTTGTTCTATATAAAAAAAGGAATGGGCCATTATTAATACATTTCCATGCACTCAGCTGTTTTCTATAGGATGAACAAAAATGATATTTAACCCTTTCATTGTAGTTTAGCCTGTGCCTGCAATCTTACAAGGTTGGTGTTCCGTCTCCAATATAAAAAATGTGTAAACAAAAAAAAAAAGGAAAAGTAACCACTTAAAGCAGAGCTCCAGTCTCCCAAACAGAAAAATTAAAGCGGAGTTCCACCTAAAAATGGAACTTCTGCTTTTTGGAACCCCCCCCCCCCCCCCCTCCGGTGTCACATTTGCCACGTTTCGCAGGCTAGGGGGAGCAGATTAGAGGTCGACCGATATGGGGTTTTCTCTGGCAGATGCCGATATTTAGAAATGGGGGCGGCCGATGGCCGATATATGATGCCGATTTTTGCAGCCGATATTTTAGGCCGATTTTTTAAAAAAAAAATTGGTGCCACTGGCTCGTGGCACTGGATGGCACTAATTAGCACTGGAAGATGACACTAGCAGAAGACACTGATTGTCAGGTGGCACTTATTGGCACTGGCAGGTTGCACAAGATGGCACTGGCAGAAGGCACTGATTGGCACGTGGCACTGGCAGGTGGCACTAACAGGTGACACTGGCAAGTGGCACTAGTTGGCACTGACTGGCAGGTGGCACTAATTTGCACTGGATGGCAATAGTTAGCACTGGCAGATGGCATTGGCAGGTGGCACTGATGGCTTTAGTTAGCACTGGTAGGTGGCACTGGATGGAAGGTGGCACTAATTGGCACTGGATGGTGGCACTGGCAGGTGGCACTGGATGGAAGGTGGCACTGTTATTGGCACTGGCAGGTGGCATTGGCAGATGGCACTGGACAGCAAGTGGCACTAATTGGCACTGGCACAAAAAAAATAGTGTCACCCCCCTCAGTACAGACCCCCTCTCCCTCCAGTATAGACACCCCCCTCCTCAGTACAGACCCCCCCTGCCCCCCGTAGTACAGACACCAGAGAGCGGTGTGTGTCCCACGAGCGCGGGCCCCTCCTCCTCTGTGGGTGTAAACAGAGAGGAGGGCCGCCGCGCTGGGTGAACCAAGATGCCGCCACGGTCACAGCATCAGGAAAGGCAGCGGCTTCGGCCTAGCTCCGGATCCGTGGCCCCGCTAGCGGCCATGTTAAATATCGGCCTAATTTGGATAAAAATCGGCCGATGCCGATTTCTCCAAAACGGACAAATATCGGCCGATATATTGGTCGACCTCTAGAGCAGATACCTGTGTAATCCAGGTATTCGCTCCCACTTCTGAGCATAGATCACCGTGGTGACCCATGTCACGTCTGGCGCCTACTCTGTCCTCCCCCGCTGTCTTCTGGGAGACACACAGGTCCCAGAAGACATCAGGGACCAGTGGGATCACGCAGCGCAACTCGCGCATGCGCAGTAAGGAACTAGAAAGTGAAGCCGCAATTCCCTAAGGCCCCTTTCACACTGGGGAGTTTTTTCAGGTGGTTTAGTGCTAAAAATAGCGCCTAAATACCGCCTGAAAAACTCCTTCCCTGCAGTCTCAATGTGAAAGGCCGAGGGCTTTCACACTGAGGTGATGCGCTGGCAGGACCGCTGCAAAAGTCCTGCCAGCAGCATCTTTGGAGCGGTGAGAGGAGAAGTGTGTTTACCGCTCCTTCACCGCTCCTTCCCATTGAAAGCAGTGGACACCGCGGTAATATTGCCAGCGGTATTAACCCTTTAGCGGGGGTTAATACCGCAGTGCTATCGGCCGAATACCGACAGAATTCCGCGGCAATTCAGACGGTATAGCGCCGCTAAAAATAGCGCCACCGCACATCCCGCCCCAGTGTGAAAGAGGCCTTACTGAAGATTGCGGCGGCAGCACCCGAGAGCCGAGGGACAAATCGGCTTCGGGACATCGCGGGCGCCCAGGACAGCTAAGTGTCCTTATATTGAAAGTCAGCAGGTGCAGTATTTGTAGCTGCTGACTTTTAATATACTTTTTTTCGGCGGAGCTCCGCTTTAAAAGTCAGCAGCTACAAACTTGTAATATAAGGACACTTACCTGTCCTGAATCGGCATCTGAGCCCATTCTTCAATTGGCTTTTTGAGCTGGCATCCTCACTAAGACCCCTTTCACACTCAGACCGCCCAAGCGTTGGCGGCAAAGCGCCGCTAGTTTTAGCAGCCCTTTACTGGCGCTGTGCGGGCGAGAGCGGGGTGCTTTTAACCCTAAAGAAGGGGTTAACAAAGGGTTAAAAGCGCCGCTTCCGAAGCTCTTTGTAGAAGCTTTGTGCTTTTTTATTTTTTATATATATTTATTTTCCTGTACATCACGCAAGGTATGGAGATCCCTATTACTACCAGTGGTATTAAATGTCATCAATATATGCATTCCTCTCAACATGGGACAAGGGGTGGGGATCAGATCTTCATACCAGCAGTAATTGACTGTTGTGTTTGACGCGCATTTGGCAAAAAGACGGCCTTCAGACATACCACAGAGTTATCGAATATGAAAATTGGAGCTAAAATAGGAACAGGCATTTCAGAACAGGTTCAAATCTGTCTTGTGGTTATAAGAAAGAAACTCAAGTCCATCGGGCTGACACTTCCCTGCATCAAACCGGAGGTGCTAAATCCGAATATGATGGAGCGATTCCTTTCTAGGACAGTCACCTTCCTTCCCCAGCCAGTGCCGCCATCAAACACGGTGATAGAGCATAGAGAGGTGTAGATGTCTCCAGAGTTTATCAATTCGCATACAGACCGCACATACAATATCCCCCCGGCTGTGACAGTACACAGTGTATAATTTAGGGTTGTCCTGATACCGAGTACTTGTACTCGGACGAATGCTCCCAATGCCTGACCTGATACCTGGTCGGTGGGCAAAAGGGTGGGCGGCGTTAGTAGGCGGAGCGGGTGAAGTCAGCGAACCGGAGAGCGAGTCCTTACCTGCAGTAGAACTAGCTAGGTAAGCTGGCAGGGTGCAGTGTGCAGGGCGCAGCCGCATCAGGATCGGTGAACGGACCGTCGCATTCGGTCGTCGTCAGCTTGGACATCCCGACACCCATCTTGGCACACCCTGCAATTGGCCACAGTAAGCCAGCAGCTGACATCTTGTTGCACCCAGCCCATATGGTTTGAGCTGGTTGTAACAAGATGTCTGCTGATACTTATTGATGCCGAGTGCAGGGTTTACCAAGATGGGCGCTGCAGCATAGCATTTCGAAATACTTTCCTCATGTCATTTATTGCTGCATTTCAGTGCCTGCCCATAAGTGCCAGTTATCAGTGCCAGCCACCTGTCAGTGCCATCAGTGCCCATAACTGCCGCCTATCAGTGCCACCTATCGGTGCCCATTGGTGTTGCCTATCAGTGCCCATCAGTCAGTGCCATCTATTAGTCCCCATTAGTCAGTGCCACCTATCAGTGCCCATCAGTCCGTGCCATCTATTAGTCCCCATCAGTCAGTGCCACCTATCAGTGCCCATCAATCAGTGCCATCTATTAGTCCCCATCACAGTCAGTAACACCTATCAGTGCCCATCACAGTCAGTGCCACCTATCAGTGCCCATCAGTCAAACTGTCACATGGCATTAAAAAAAAAGTGTCAGTAATCGGTATCGGCAAGTACATGAAAAAAAGTATCGGTACTTGTACTCAGTCCTAAAAAAGTGGTATCGGGACAACCCTAGTATATTTACTTTAACCCATTCAATACCGGGCACTTTCACCCCCCTTCCTGCTCAGACCAATTTTTAGCGCTGTCGCACTTTGAATGACAATTGCGCAGTCATGTAACGCTGTACCCAACCTAAATTTTTACCATTGTGTTCACACATATAGAGCTTTATTTTGGCGCTATTTATTCACCACTGAGTTTTTTTTTTTTGCTAATTAAACAAAAGACAGATTTTTTTTAAAAAACAATTACGTTTATCTTCGTTTCTGTTATAACATTTTGAAAATAAACAATTTGATAATGAATTGAGCCCAAAATGTATTCTGCTACATTTCTTTGGTGAAAATTACCCAGATCAGTGTGTATTATTAAAGCGGGAGTTCACCCGAAAAAAAAATTTTAACATTAGATTGAGGCTCATTTTGTCTAGGGGAATCGGGTGTTTTTTTTTAAAATCTAAGCAGTACTTACCGTTTTAGAGAGCGATTTTCTCCGCCGCTTCCGGTTATGGTCTTCGGGACTGGGCGTTCCTATTTGATTGACAGTCTTCTGACAGGCTTCCAGCGGTCGCATACATCGCGTCACGAGTAGCCGAAAGAAGCCGAACGTCGGTGCGGCTCTATACGGCCCCTGCGCACCGACGTTCGGCTACTTTCGGAAAATCGTGACGCGATGTATGCGACCGTCGGATGCCTGTCAATCAAATAGGAACGCCCAGTCCCGCAGCCCATACCCGGACGCGGCGGAGAAGATCGCTCTCTAAAACGATAAGTACTGCTTAGATTTTAAAAAAAAAACACCCGATTCCCCTTCACAAAATGAGAATCAATCTAAGGTTGAAAATTTACTTTTCGGGTGAACCTCCACTTTAAGTGTGCAGGAAAGTTACAGAGTCCACAAACCTTGGTATGTAGCGGGCATCACTAAATGGCGACCCGTCTCTCGCCCGAGCAACTGCTCTTTCCGGACCCAGTCTTCGCCACTGTCATTAGTAAAGCGGGGGCGGGACAATTCTGGACTGGGGGCGGGACCAGCACTGCATGGAGAGAGGCAGCTGCCTGAATAAACTTTTCACGTTAACTAGTCGGTGATTGGCTTCTAGGAGTGGTCCTAGCAACCAATCACTAGCTTGCTAATATGAAAAGTTACCCGGCAGCTCGCCTCTGCCTTACGTTCAGGATTGTCCCACCTCTTGATCATCACTCTGTGAAAGGTAGGATAGTGAAGGGAGGGGAGCAGGGTGAGTACATACGCACATGCCAATTATCATTTTTTTATTTCTGAAAAATAGTTTTATGTATTTATTTTTCTAATTTTACTTCACCAACTCAGACTATTGTGTTCTGAATTCTGATCCATCACATATAATTCAGATTAAAAAAACATTGAACTAAAGGCTTTAATATAACAGCAAAGGGGGTGAATACCTTTGCTAGGCACTGTGTGTGTGAGTGTGTATATATATATATATATATATATATATATATATATATATATATATATAGTTAAAGTGGTTGTAAAGGCACAAGGATTTTTTTCCTTCATACATTCTATGCATGAAGGTAAAAAACCTTCTGTGTGCAGCATCCCCCCCCCCCCCCCAATACTTACCTGAGCCCCCTCTGAATCTAGTGATGTCCATGAGAACCTTGACTTTCTGGGGACTCACACTCCTGATTGGCTTTTGGCAGCAGTGGGAGCCATTGGCCCCTGACTTGTACTTCTCTGTCAATCGCAGCCAGTGAGCTAATAGGGATACGGAGGGGGCAGGGCCAAGTGAATAGACACACTGAGCCGCGGCTTAGGAGCCCACCTGCTTGGGTGCCCCCCCCCCACGGCAAGCTGCTTGTTGTGGGGGCAGGAGGGAGGAGCCAGGAGCGCCAGCGTGGGACCCGAGAAGAGAAAAATCCAGGCTGCTCTGTGGAAAACCATTACACAGAGCAGGTGAGCGTAACATGTTTGTTATTTTAATGTAAAAAATAATAATTGGGGTTTAGTAACACTTTAACCACTTAAAGCGGAGGTTCACCCGTATATATTACTTTTTCCCCTTAGATGGATGCTCGTTTTGTCTAGGGGAATCGCCTAGATGTTTTAAAATATGAGCCGTACTTACCGTTTACGAGATGCATCTTCTTCCGTCGCTTCCGGGTATGGGCTGCGGGACTGGGCGCACCGACGTTCGGCTTCTTTCGGCTACTAGTGACGCGATGGATGCGACCGTCGGAAGCCTCTCGGAAGACTGTCAATCAAGAAGGAACGCCCGCTCCCGAAGACCCATACCCGGAAGCCGACGGAGAAGATGCATCTCGAAAACGGGTAAGTACGGCTCATATTTTAAAACAAATAGCCGATTCCCCTAGACAAAACGAGCATCCATCTAAGGGGAAAGGATCAAACAATAAATAAATGGGTGAACTCCCGCTTTAAGGACCGCCTCCTGCACATATAAGCCGGCAGAATGGCACGGCTGGGCACATGTACGTACAGGTACGTCTTGTACTAGTACCCAGACGTGGCTTGTGGGCGCGCGCCTGCGGCCCGGTCCGAAGCTTTGGGACCCGATCGCTGCTGGAGTCCCGCGATCGGTCCCCAGAGCTGAAGAACGGGGAGAGCCGTGTGTAAACACGACTTCCCCGTTCTTCACTGTGGTGGCTGCATCGATCGAGTGATCCCTTTTATAGGGGGACACAATTGATGACGTCACTCCTACAGCCCTTGTGGTTAACTCCCAAACTGCAATTGTCATTTTCACAGTAAACAATGCATTTTAAATGCATTTTTTGCTGTGAAAATGACAATGGTCCCAAAAATGTGTCAAAATTGTCCGAAGTGTCCGCCATAATGTCGCAGTCTCGAAAAAAATCGTTGATCGCCGCCATTAGTAGTAAAAAAAAAAAAAAAATTATAAAAATGCAATAAAACTATCCCCTATTTTGTAAACGCTATAACTTTTGCGCAAACCAATCAATAAACGCTTATTGCGTTTTTTTTTATACCAAAAATAGGTAAAAGAATACGTATCGGCCTAAACTGACGAAAAAAAACGTTTTTATATATTTTTGGGGGATATTTATTATAGCAAAAAGTAAAAAATATTGGGCCATATTCTGAGTATAGTTACGATGGAGTATCTCAGGATACTCCGTCGTATCTCTCTTTTTTGGCCCGCGTATCTATGCGAGTGATTCTTAGAATCATTTTCGCATAGATACGCTTAAGATCCGACATGTGTAAGTCACTTACACTGTCGGATCTTAAATGTAATTACCCAGCCGGCCGCTAGGTGGCGTTTACGTTCAGGACTCATTCGTTTATGCAAATGAGCCTGATACGCAGATTCCCAAACGAATTCGCGTTGCGTAACCGTCGCTAACGTCGTTTGCGTAAGCGTAAGGTTACCCCTGCTATATGAGGTGGTAACCTTACGCCAGTCCCACGTACGCCATGTTAAGTATGGCGTCGGGTCCGCGTCGTCTTTTCCCGTCGGGTACGTCGTTTCCCTAAGTCGTTCTTGAATACGACTTTACGTCAATGACGCACACGTCGGCGTCATTGACGTTTTACGCCGAGAACTAGAGCATGCGCACTGGGCTATTTTAAGCCCGGCGCATGCGCAGTTCGTTCGAATCGGGGGCGCGCTTAATTTAAATACAAGCCGCCCCCTTGGATTTACGCGGGGATACGCCGGGCCAATTACACTACGCCGCCCCAAACTACGGAGCAAGTGTTTGGGGAATACAGCACTTGCTCCTGTAGGTTGGGGCGGCGGAGTGTAAATGGCTACAAGAATATGGCCCATTGAATTTTTTTCAAAATTGTCGCTCTATTTTTGTTTATAGCGCAAAAAATAAAAACTGCAGAGGTGATCAAATACCACCAAAAGAAAGCTCTATGTGTGGGAAAAAAAGGACGCCAATTTTGTTTTGGGAGCCACGTCGCACGACCGCGCAATTGTCGGTTAAAGCGACGCAGTGCCGAATCGCAAAACCTGGCCATGTCCTCTAGCTGCCTAAAGGCAGGGCTGTCTTAATGAGAGGGCACACCTGGGCACTGCCCAGGGGCCCAATCTGCATGGGGGGACCCTGCACTTTCCCCAAAGCAGCTGGTCCTTGTGCCCACACTGCCCTGAAATTGGGGGCACTGAGAGTGATAGATGCAAAGAGGAGGCAGTCTGCCTCCTACCTACTTGATGTCTGTTTACCTGCACTGTCATCATTGTAGGGGCCCCAGAGCAATACTGTGCCCAGGGGCCCATGATTCTATTAAGACAGCCCTGCCTAAAGGTCCGGGTCTTAAGTGGTTAAACTGATCGTAAAAAGTCCCACAAGCCTTAGTGATATATCTTGTATTTTATGGACATTCTCATCCATCACTAATGTAGTTATTACTGGCCTGTACAGTTCTACAGTTCTATATGAATTAGAGCCCGGGAGTTAATCTTTTACATATTACGTTACATACTCCATCACAATCTAGGAGCAGCACATGACAAGAACAGACACCACATCTGTGCGGGGCCCTCGATCGCAGCCATGTGACGAGGATTGAAAGGACCCACATGGTTGGCAAACGCTGCCAGATGTCCTGCGTTATTATGGCTGCCTAGTGAATGGGACTGCCCATGTGGGGCTTATGAGGCCCCTGTGACTATAAGGTGTTTTACATATTTATTTTCACGGAGGCTTATATCCCTGCAGGAAACCCCAACCGCGCAGCTTTACAGGGCATGTTCGGTGCCAGAAAAGCAACGCTCCTCCGCAGAGGGCACCTGCCATATACTATGGGATCCTTATTCCGCTGATCGGTCTGCATATTTCGAAGGCTGAGAAACAGCAGGGGTTGAGCTCATACTTGTTGTTGCTGAAAACCAGTCATACATTCTTGTAATGTTCATGGTTGGGTAGTCATGGAAAGATATGCAATCTGCCTGAAAGTCAATCTGTTGCTGTTTTGCATTGTATTAGTCCCAGACACACACACACACACGGCGTGATTCTACTTCCTCTCTCGTTTTATTACAGTGCTAGAATGTTGGGTATTGGCAGGATTGTGGCGCGGATATAAACCAGGACAATGCTTGCTATGCTTGAGTTTTTGCTTTTCAAAAAAAAAAAATTTGTATGGTTTTATCAAAGTATTTATTGATAACCTAGCTCAATGATCTCCGAACTGCCTATTGCTAACCTATATCCAGCTATTGGGGCATTATATCACCCGCTCACACACAGGGCCGAATTCCAGACAAGGCCACAGAGACCAGGCCTGGGGGCGGCCCCGGCAACAGGGGGCAGGGATGGACTGGCCATCGGGACTACCAGGGGTTTCCCGGTGGGCCCAGTGGGCCGGTTACAGCGACCGCCTAATCTGCATCGGAGGTCCACGGCGATCTACCCGTCAATCGCCGACAGCTGGCGCCTGACGGGTAGATCGAGATTTAGCCAGCATGCAAAGTAGCGCAGGAAGCGTGTGTAATAAGTTCTCTCTCATGTCACTCTGCTCCCCGGCGGCCCTTCTTTCTTTTCGTCCATCCCCATTTGCTTGTGACATCATCTGGGATGGACGAGAAGAGAGGAGGGGCCGCCGGGGAGCAGAGTGACATGAGAGAGAACTTATTACACACGCTTCCTGAGATACTCTGCATGCTGGCTGGTAAACCATGTGCCCCATAATGTGTCCTGATGTGCCCTGTGCCCCGTGTCCTGATGTGCCCTGTGCCCCGTGTCCTGATGTGCCCCGTGTCCTGATGTGCCCTGTGCCCTGTGTCCTGATGTGCCCTGTGTCCTGATGTGCCCTGTGTCCTGATGTGCCCCGTGTCCTGATGTGCCCCGTGTCCTGATGTCCCCCTGTGTCCTGATGTGCCCCGTGTCCTGATGTGCCCTGTGCCCCGTGTCCTGATGTGCCCTGTGCCCCGTGTCCTGATGTGCCCTGTGCCCCGTGTCCTGATGTGCCCTGTGCCCCGTGTCCTGATGTGCCCTGTGCCCCGTGTCCTGATGTGCCCTGTGCCCCGTGTCCTGATGTGCCCCGTGTCCTGATGTGCCCTGTGCCCCGTGTCCTGATGTGCCCTGATGTGTGCTGTTCGCTGTGCCTCAATGTGGTGTGCCTTGATGTGCTGTACTCTGATGTAATGTGCCCCATGCCCTGATGTGCTGTGCCCTGTACCCTGATGTGCTGTGCCTTGATGTGCTGAGCTGGTGTGATGGTGTGTATGTGGGGGGGAGGGGGGTAGCATTGAAGGACCCGGCCTTGGGGAGGCAAAGGAAGTAAATCCGGTCCTGCTCACACAAGACACTATTCCTTCCACTGACCCCAAAGATGAGACACTATTCCTTCCACTGACCCCAAAGATGAGGCACTATTCTTTCCACTGACCACAAAGACGAGGCACTATTCCTTCCACTGACCCCAAAGATGAGTCACTATTCTTTCCACTGACCACAAAGATGAGGCACTATTCCTTCCACTGACCCCAAAGATGAGACACTATTCCTTCCACTGACCCCAAAGATGAGTCACTATTCTTTCCACTGACCACAAAGACGAGGCACTATTTTTTCCACTGACCCCAAAGATGAGGCACTATTCCTTCCACTGACCCCAAAGATGAGGCACTATTCTTTCCACTGGCCCCAAAGATGAGGCACTATTCTTTCCACTGACCCCAAAGATGAGGCACTATTCCTTCCACTGACCCCAAAGATGAGGAACTATTCCTTCCACTGACCACAAAGACGAGGCACTATTCTTTCCACTGACCCCAAAGATGAGGCACTATTCTTTCCACTGACCCCAAAGATGAGGCACTATTCTTTCCACTGACCACAAAGACGAGGCACTATTCCTTCCACTGACCCCAAAGATGAGGCACTATTCTTTCCACTGACCCCAAAGATGAGGCACTATTCTTTCCACTGACCCCAAAGATGAGGCACTATTCTTTCCACTGACCCCAAAGATGAGGCACTATTCTTTCCACTGACCCCAAAGATGAGGCACTATTCTTTCCACTGACCCCAAAGATGAGGCACTATTCTTTCCACTGACCCCAAAGACGAGGCACTACTCTTTCCACTGACCCCAAAGACGAGGCACTACTCTTTCCACTGACAACAACATGATGGCATAATTGCTCCCACTGACACCAATGATGGGGCACTATTCCTTCCACTGACACCAATGATGGAGCACTATTCCTTCCACTGACACCAATGATGGAGCACTATTCCTTCCACTGACACCAATGATGGGGCACTATTCCTTCCACTGACACCAATGATGGGGCACTATTCCTTCCACTGACACCAATGATGGAGCACTATTCCTTCCACTGACACCAATGATGGAGCACTATTCCTTCCACTGACACCAATGATGGAGCACTATTCCTTCCACTGACACCAATGATGGAGCACTATTCCTTCCACTGACACCAATGATGGAGCACTATTCCTTCCACTGACACCAATGATGGAGCACTATTCCTCCCACTGACACCAATGATGGAGCACTATTCCTTCCACTGACACCAATGATGGAGCACTATTCCTTCCACTGACATAAAGGACGTAATACTAAGACACCAACGGTTACCCAATCAGGAGAGAGAGGGGGCTGGACCAAACACAGCTCCATGTCTGAATGGACACACGGAACTGCGGCTCGGCTCGGCTGCCCCCATAGCAAGCTGCTTGCTGTGGGGGAACGCTACAGCAGAAAGGGACCAGGAGCCGAAGAGGCACCTGAGAAGAGGAGGTTCTAGGCTGCTTTTTGCAAATCCATTACCCAGAGGAGCCAAGTATAACATGCTTCGTTTTTTTTTTATATAAAAATAACAGACTTTAGAATCACTTTAAGGTGAAAAACCTTAAAGCGAAACTTCAAGGGGTTGTAAAGGTCAGTTTTTTATTTTCTAAATAGGTTCCTTTAAGCTTGTGCATTGTTGGTTCACTTACCTTTTCCTTCCATTTCCCTTCTAAATGTTTTTTTTTTCTTTGTCTGAATTTCTCACTTCCTGTTTCTCCTCGGTAAGCTTGCCCCCATCATCCGAGCCGTTCTGGCTGGGGGTTAGTCAGCGTGCTCGCCCCCTCCCTTGGGACTACATCCCTGCGGGGGAGAAGCTTCTCCCCGCAGGGATGTAGTCCCAAGGGAGGGGGCGAGCACGCTGACTAACCCCCCCCCCCCAGCCAGAACGGCTCGGATGATGGCGGTCAATCTTACTGAGGAGAAACAGGAAGTAAGAAATTCAGACAAAGGAAAAAAAACATTTAGAAGGGAAATGGAAGGAAAAGGTAAATGAACCAACAATGCACTAGCTTAACCCCTTCCATTCCAGGCACTTACGCACCTTCCTGCCCAACCCGCTTTCAGCGCTGTCGCAATTTGAATGAAAATTGCGCGGTCATGCTACACTGTACCCAAATGAAATTGGCGTCCCTTTTTTCCCCACAAATAGAGCTTTCTTTTGGTGGTATTTGATCACCTCTGCGATTTTTTTTTTTTGCGTAGTAACTAAAAAAAGACTAAAAATTTTGAAAAAAATTACGTTTTTATTTTTTGTTAATTTTTTGGTAAATAAGTAAATTTTCTCTTTCAATTACGGGCACTGATATGGCGGCACTGATGTGCACCGATGAGATGGCACTGATGGACATCGATGAGGTAGTACTGATGGGTACCAATGAGGTGGCACTGATTGGTGACGCTAATATGCGGCACTCATGGGCGGCACTGATGGGCACTCATGGGCGGCACAGATGGGCACTCATGGGTGGCACTGATGGGTACTCATGGGTGGCACGGATGGGCACTGTGGGGTGGCACGGATGGGCACTGTGGGGTGGCACGGATGGGCACTGTGGGGTGGCACGGATGGGCACTGTGGGGTGGCACTGATGGACACTGTGGGGTGGCACTGATGGACACTGTGGGGTGGCACTGATGGACACTGTGGGGTGGCACTGATGGACACTGTGGGGTGGCACTGATGGATACTGTGGGGTGGCACTGATGGACACTGTGGGGTGGCACTGATGGATCCATGTTGCCAGTCAGTGCCCATTTGCGGACACTGATTGGCATCTTTTTTTTTTTTTACTGCCCTTTTTTTATTTTATTTTTACTGACTTTTTTTTTTGCCCTTCTCTGGTGGTCCAGGGTGGCGATCCGAGGGGGGGCTGCGCTGATAAACAATCAGCCCGAACCCCCCTGTCAGGAGAGCCGCCGATCGGGTCTCCTCTACTCACGTCTCTCAGACGCGAGTGAGGAAGAGCCGATCAACGGCTCTTCCTGTTTACATCGTGATCAGCCGTGATTGGACACGGCTGATCACGTGGTAAAGAGCCTCCACCGAAAGCTCTTTACCGAGATCGGAGATGCAAGGTGTCAGACTGACACCCCACATCACCAATCGCTGTGCGCGCACGGGCATGAAATCCTGCAGGACATCACTAGACGTCCAGTCAGGATTTCAGAACCACTTCCCGGACCTCAATCTGTTATTGATCGGGTGGGAAGTGGTTAAAGGAACCAGTTTAGAAAATAAAAAACGAACCTTTACAACGCCTTTCAGTAATTTTTTCATCTTTCCATCTATTAAATCTTCTGCCCTTTTTAACTTTGGATAGTAAAACATTTTTTTTCTGCCAGTAAATACCTTATACAGCCCAAACGTGCAGCATGCAGAAACGCATCTAAATGCCCCAAAAACGCACCAGAACATATTCCAGCGAGAAAAAAGCGTGCATGCAGAAACGCATTCAGAGTGAGTGTGGTGCTAAAACGCACCCAGAACACATCTTTGTTGTTGATTCCAGTGATTTTGTGGGATATTGCTCATTCCTTAGCGACATCATGTCTCTTCTTTTTTCAGCTCGTATTTCCCAATAGTGAGTCAGCATGTACCCCAACCCAGAGCGTTACCAGCGACCTTTCCTTCTATTGCTGGCGTTTTCGTATGTGCTTTCATTCATAGGCATCCAAGAATGACTAAGTGCTTCTGACACGGCTTCTAAGGAACCTCACACAGTTCTGAGCTCTGGCTTTTAGACATTACAGGATTAACAACGAAGGTTTAAGGCAGGCAGCAGCCAGTGGCCCAGATTCAGGTAGCAATTGCGTCTGCGTAACCATAGTTACGCAGCGCAATTGCTTACTTGCGCCGACGTTTCGAATGCTCCTGATTCAGGAACCTCGTTACGCCGACTGCAGCCTAAGATATGACTGGCATAAGGCTCTTATGCCAGTCATATCATAGGCTGCATTCTTACGTTAGCCGCTAGGGGGCGTTCCCGTAGTGGTCAGCGTATAGTATGCAAATGGCATACTAACGCCGATTCACTACCCTGCGTACGCAGTTTACGTTGTTTCCGTTCGTCGGGTTTCGCGTAAAGGCTGCTCCTGCTATTAGCAGGGGCAGCCAATGCTACGTATACCCGTCGTTCCCGCGTCGCAAAGTTTAAATTTAACGTAGTTTGCGTAAGTGAATCGTGAATGGCGCTGGACGCCATTTACGTTCACTTTGAAGCAAATGACGTCCTTGCGACGTCATTTGCCGCAATGCACGTCGGGAAAGTTTCCCGACGGAGCATGCGCACTACGTTCGGCGCGGGAACGCGCCTAATTTAAATGATCCGCGCCCCCTACGGGATCATTTAAATTACGCGCCCTTACGCCGGGCATTTTTGAGGAGCGCCCACGCAAATTACGTGTCTACTGTTTCGTGAATGAAGCGTAGCGCAGATAATTTGCGGGGGCGCAGGGCAAAAACGGGACGCTGCGCCTCCGTAAGAAGTGCGCAGCGGTACCTGAATCTGGCCCATTGTTCCTGGAAAATACACACAAGGTTTCACCCACTATTCATAGGAGGTGTACAGTCTGGTCTGAGCAGGATGGACAACGCTCAGATAACTGCGCTTACCGTGATTATCTGTTATTCTAAAAATGATCACTTCTACAATATGAAACCTCTAAAAAGAAAAATGAACAAAGCATATCCTTCTATAGTGTGCACCAGCCCAGGGGTCGACAATATCTGGGCGCCAGGTCGCAATTGCGACAAGAAATTGTGACCTGGCGCCCGCTACCGCCGGTAACTGAGGCCGCGAAGCCGGGGCCTCAATTACCGGCCGCCGCGGGCCTGCCGCGATCGCGCGGCGGGGGGAGGTGGGGGCGCACGGAGGCACATGATCCTGTGTCTCCGTGCGCCGCCACCACTCCCGCCGCGCGATCGCCGGTAATTGAGGCCCCGGCTTCGCGGCCTTGTGAAGTCCCAAGCTTTCCCTTCTGTGAGCTGGCTCCATCTGGTGGTGGCCGTTGGCATTACATGTTAAAGTGGAGTTCCACCCATAAATATTACATTACATCAGTAGTTTTAAAAAAAAATGTCATTAGTCCTTTAAGAATTTTTTTTTTTTATAGATGCCTTCAAAGTGTTGTTGCTAGGCAGAATAGTTAATCTTCCCACTTCCTGCACCTAGGTGCTTAATGCTTCCTAACCTACACCGCACAGACTCCTGGGAATGTAGTGGGTGTAACTTTCCAGGAGTCTGTGCACTCCCCAGTCCCAAAGAATCATGTGACTTGGACAGCACAGGTGCTGAAACCTGATCTGACACTGCTTGTGCAGCACTGAGCATGTGCGAGATCTGCAAGGCTGAAATCCAGGAAGTCATACAGTCTGGCTTCATGATGCCCACACTTAAGATGGCCCCAGTCAATTTCTATTTTATAAAGTGTCTAAATGCTGTAACAACCTAACAAAACGGACCTTCGTTTACAGACTAACTTTACTAGAATACATTAAGCTTGTGTATTACAGGGGCATTTATATTTAAAAAGTGAAATTGTGGCCGGAACTCCGCTTTAAACAGCAATTCTGAGTACAAAATTACAATTTTCACTGCCATCACCTTTCCTCACATTTGAACCCCCAAACATTATATATTTTTTTTAATTCTAACACCCTAGAGAATAAAATGGCGATCATTTCAATACTTTCTGTCAGGCCGTATTTGCGCAGTGGTCTTTCAATCGCACTTTTTTGGGGAAAAAAATACACTTTTTTTTAATTAAAAAATAAGACAACAGTAAAATTATCCCCAATTTTTTTATATTGTGAAAGATAATGTTACGCCGCGTAAATTGATACCCAACATGTCACGCTTCAAAATTGCGTCCGCTCGTGGAATGGCGACAAACTTTTACCCTTTAAAATGTCCATAGGCGACGTTTAAAAAAAAAAACTACAGGTTGCATGTTTTGAGTTACAGAGGAGGTCTAGGGCTAGAATTATTGCTGTCGCTCTAACGATCGCGGCGATACCTCACATGTGTGGTTTGAATACCGTTTACATATGCGGGCGCTGCTCACGTATTTGTGTTCGCTTCTGCACGCAAGCTCGTCGGGACGGGGCGCGTTTTCTGGCTCCTAACTTTTTTAGCTGGCTCCTAGATTCCAAGCAAATTTGTCAAACCCTGCACTAGCCTCAATCCAAAGCACCTGGTGTGATTTCTTTCTACTTTCTCATACCTCTGCTATCTGAGTGACTTCTGCCATTCTATGCCAGGGGTCTCAAACTTTTGCAGCTGTTGCAGAAACTACAAGTCCCATGAGGCACTGGAAGGCTGACAGTTACAAGCATGACTCCCAAAGGCAGAGGTATGATGGGACTTGTAGTTCCGCAACAGCTGAAGGTCTGCAGTTTTACACCCCTGATCTATGCTGACCAGCCAATCCCAGGAAGACGGCCTGCTCTCCCCCCTCTTCAGCGCGCAGCAGGTGATTGACAGCTTTAGCTGTGGATGTTTCCTTGAAGCGGAAGTTCCGCCACATTTTTTTTTTTTTAAAGCCAGCAGCTACAAATACTGCAGCTGCTGACTTTTAAAATATAGACACTTACCTGTCCAGGGCGCCCGCGATGTCGGCAGCCGAGGACGAGCAATCGCTCGTCCCTCGGCTGCACCCGCCGCCATCCTCGGTGAGGGAATCGGGAAGTTGAAGCGTTACGGCTTCACTGCCCGGTTCCCTACTGCGCATGTGCGAGTAGCGCAGCGCGCCGTCACTGGTCCCTGCTCTCTCGGGCAACAGTGTGTTTCCCAGAAGACAGCAGGGGCTGCGAGTAGGGGCGTGGCTGCCGCACTAGTGTATTCCTGGAAGTAGGTGCAAATCTTCACCCAAAAAATAAGGGGAAAGGATCCGCGCTTAGGAATAATATTAAGCTGCTGCCTCCCTGACAAGCCTCAAAGAGACCTGGAATTAGCAAAGGAATGGGGTTTAGGGATGTTGGCGCTGCTTAGGTTGGTTGGTGAATATCCACGAGATGTCCTGTGTATTGTAAGTTAATTGTAGGGAAACTTCAGAGTACTAGGAGAGACCAATGAGGATGAGTCTCCTAGACCTGTGCGTTATTATGGCCAAACGTCCAGGTGCTGTCCCCTGTTAATGCTTGTATTCAGCACTGGTGACCCAATGATCTGTTGGTTCTTCCAGTGGGAATATTACATTTATATCCAAAGGGTGGGAAGGTAGCCAATAATATTAAATCTCTGAGCTAGCAACACTATATAATTGATTCCAATGTGTAGCCTCACAATATGATGTGCGATGAGTACACAGATCCAGATAATGGGTACAAGATGTAAGACCTCCGCAATTGTTTAGAATAAAAAAGATTATTTTTTGCAATAAATGTGTAAGATGGTTAGGTGTTCCCCGTGACACCGTGCGTTATGTGATATTGCAATACTATACTGTGGTTTAGATAAATGATCAATAAATGAAAATAATTAAAGATGCATAGTCCAGGACCCTGTGCAGGTAGGCAAGGTACGTTGTGTTATAAAATCTCCCGTGTAAGTCTGCTCTTACCAAAGAGCGTGTATATAAAGGTAGGTATCTGGACAAAATATAAAATAGAGTAAAATAACACCAAAAATTGGTCTCAATTTTTGGTGTTATTTTACTCTATTTTATATTTTGTCCAGATACCTACCTTTATATACACGCTCTTTGGTAAGAGCAGACTTACACGGGAGATTTTATAACACAACGTACCTTGCCTACCTGCACAGGGTCCTGGACTATGCATCTTTAATTATTTTCATTTATTGATCATTTATCTAAACCACAGTATAGTATTGCAATATCACATAACGCACGGTGTCACGGGGAACACCTAACCATCTTACACATTTATTGCAAAAAATAATCTTTTTTATTCTAAACAATTGCGGAGGTCTTACATCTTGTACCCATTATCTGGATCTGTGTACTCATCGCACATCATATTGTGAGGCTACACATTGGAATCAATTATATAGTGTTGCTAGCTCAGAGATTTAATATTATTGGCTACCTTCCCACCCTTTGGATATAAATGTAATATTCCCACTGGAAGAACCAACAGATCATTGGGTCACCAGTGCTGAATACAAGCATTAACAGGGGACAGCACCTGGACGTTTGGCCATAATAACGCACAGGTCTAGGAGACTCATCCTCATTGGTCTCTCCTAGTACTCTGAAGTTTCCCTACAATTAACTTACAATACACAGGACATCTCGTGGATATTCACCAACCAACCTAAGCAGCGCCAACATCCCTAAACCCCATTCCTTTGCAAATCTTCACCCCCCTCCCCCCTGAAAGATGCCAAATGTGACTGCGCATGTGCGAGCAGCGCGGCGCGCCGTCACTGGTCCCCGCTCTCTCGGGGGAACAGTGTGTTTTCCAGAAGACAGCAGGGGCTGCGGGTAGGGGCGTGGCTGCCGCACTAGTGTATTCCTGGAAGTGGGTGCAAATCTTCACCCCCCCTCCCCCCTGAAAGATGCCAAATGTGACACCGGGGGGGGGGGGGGGGGGGGGTTTATAAAAGCGGAAGTTCAATTTTTGGGTGGAACTCCGCTTTAAAAGACTGTGTATATGGGGGGGGGGGTCCATTCCCCCCACTAATGACTTAGATTACACTCAGCTCCCTGCTCTATGCAGTGCAGTGTGTGACTATCAGATTCTCACCCCCTGCCTTCTGAAGCTCAGAAATGCTGTGTAAATCCTGGAGTTCCGAATGTTCAAAGTGCACAATTTACACAGCATTTCT
The DNA here is from genome assembly GCF_905171775.1 of Rana temporaria. Lineage (NCBI taxonomy): Eukaryota > Metazoa > Chordata > Amphibia > Anura > Ranidae > Rana > Rana temporaria. The sequence continues at coordinate 18,213,154 of NC_053491.1, read as the reverse complement.
GAGCTTCAGAAGGCAGGGGGCGGGGATGTCATACACATTGCACAACAAGAAGCTGAGTGTAATCTGAGACCTGAGTGGAGAGAATGGACACACTAGTGTGGGTAAATGGCACGTTTAGCACCACATCCCTTGAATAAATAATTTGAGCAGAGAGATTGGTTAACATAAATATGTATGTATTATAGTTTGGTCCTGTTGTGTCTCCTGTGGTCACACAAAATTACACTGTCTGCAGATGATCTTGTTTTTGGTTAACAATAAGTGTGGAGGGCAAGCGCGAAACGGCCTAAAATAGTGAATAAATATGTGAATGCACCGTATGTTGTGTTTTACAGTCACCATACTATTTAATTTCTGATATAGCTTCTAGATCAGCGTTTCTCAATTCCAGTCCTCAAGGTGCCCCAACAGGTCATTTTTTCAGGATTTCCCTCAGATGAAATGGCTGTGGCATAGGCGTGTGCCAGGTGTGCCTGGGCACACCCTAATCACCCTGTGTTGTGCAGATTGCACCGAAATATACTGCGTTAAACATGCACTAACGCACAGAAAAATACAGCATTAAACGGCACATAACACACCGAAATATACAACGTTAAACGTGCACTAATGCACAGAAATATGCTGCATTAAACGTGCAGTAACACACTGGAATATACTGCGTTAAACATGCAGTAATGCACAGAAATATACTGCGTTAAGGGTGCAGTAACACACTGAAATATACTGCATTAGGCGTGCAGTAACGCACAAAAATAGACCCCTGATATTTCACCAAAGCTCCCTAATGGGGCTCCTAAAATAAAATAAATATATAATAATAAAAAAAAAAACCTAATGACAACGTCCACCGCTCTGCTGACACCATCAGTATACTGTATATACACATGCAAATATGTTTGAGCTTTGGGGTGCACACCTTAATGCAGGGGTTGACAAATTTGCTTGGAATCCAGGAGCCAGCTAAAAAAGTTAGGAGCCAGAAAACGCACCCCGTCCCGACGAGCTTGCGCGCAGAAGCGAACACATACGTGAGCAGCGCCCGCATATGTAAACGGTGTTAAAACCACACATGTGAGGTATCGCCGCGATTGGTAGAGCGAGAGCAATAATTCTAGCCCTAGACCTCCTCTGTAACTCAAAACATGCAACCTGTAGATTTTTTTTAAATGAGATTTAAAAGGGTAAAAGTTTGTCAGCATTCCACGAGCGGATGTAATTTTGAAGCGTGACATGTTGGGTATGAATTTACTCGGCGTAACATTATCTTTCATAATATAACAAAAATGGGGATAACTTTACTGTTGTCTTATTTTTTAATTAAAAAAGGTGTAATTTTTTCCCAAAAAAGTGCGCTTGTAAGACCGCTGCGCAAATACGGCATGACAGAAAGTATTGCAACGATCGCCATTTTATTCTCTAGGGTGTTAGGATAAAAAATATATATAATGTTTAGGGGTTCTAATTAGAGGGAAGGAGATGGCAGTGAAAATAGTGAAAAATGACATTAGAATTGCTGTTTAACTTGTAATGCTTAACTTGTAATACCAACGGCCACCACCAGATGGCGCCAGCTCACACATCTGGTGGTAATAACTTGTAATACCAACGGCTCACCACCAGATGGCGCCAGCTCATCTTCCAAGCCAAGTCGCCAGGACACTATTTCTAGTCGCCATGGCGACCTGGCGCCCGGGATTTGTCGATCCCTGCCTTAATGCAATAGGCTGCGCCCACCTATGGGCTGTGGCAATTACTAAGGCAGTCAAACTGATCAAATCACCTGTGCAAAATAATAGAAAACGTGAAAGCCTGAAAACATGACCTGTTGGGGGCGCCTTGAGCACTGGAGTTGAGAAACACTGATCTAGATCAACTAGTGGTCATCAAAATCCCCAGTGGGCGAAACATGTTCGGAGTCCATATCGTCATACTTCTGCACAAATGAATACACCAACGACCAGGTGAAACTTGATGTCGGCCAAGTTGCACTGACCTGCAGCTCTTGCGATTTCAAGTAAAGTTGCCCGATTCCAAAGCCGCATTCATTGTGAACAATGGCTAAAGTTTTTTTTTATGATGTAATGAATGTATGTGTTGGAGATTTTATTCTAATATTTGATTCTATTGTTTCCCCCGTGCGCAGGACAGCCCCGATTCCTTCAAGATTTGTGTCGGATTAAAATTCGCCACTGTATAGGACTGCAGAACCTCAAGCTACTGGATGAGCTCCCCATTGCCAGGGTCATGAAGGACTACTTAAAACACAAATACGATGACGTCTGAGTTGCGGGTGGGTGTGTCCCCCCCCCCCCCGCAGCAGAGACTTTGTTGCGTCATTTCAGATTTGATTATTCCAAAACTGAGGGTAGGCTGTTGTCTTGCACAAGTATATCCTATGCAATTTCTGATGTGGGTTGGAGTCAGAAGGCAGGTATACATTTTTATATATATATTTTTTTTTTTGTTTAATATTATTTTCCCTGTTCTTTTTTTTATTTTTATTTTATATGGTGTGATAGAAAGTCTTAACCTCTTAAGGTCCACACTTTCACTTGAAAAACAAAAAAAAAAAAGAGAGAAAAGAAAACACTTAACACTTTATGAAACTTTCTTTGTTCTCATACCCGACTCAGAGCAAACGTGGCCCCCCTCTCTTCAAACGTGGCCCTGTTACCCGCCTGCACCAATGGCAGCCATTGTATGGAAGGAGCAGCTCATCAGTTTTGCTAGGAGCACGCCTCCACGTCATTACTGGTTCTTAGCGATTTGCTGGGCTGCGTTTCGTCACTGCGTTTCAACCTATAAAAATGGCAGCCGGCGTTGTACGTAGATCGCAGGGAACGCGTTACAAACCAAATTTGTGGATGATTTTTTTGCTGTAAGGCATGCACTGGTGATAAGACGCAGGCTAATCTAATGTTAGCCAATAGAAGAAAGGTTTGTGTACCTCTTTGAAAATATTTTTTATGTCCGAAAAAGCACTGCTGAAGGACGAACCAAACTTTAGGTTAAACCTTGCTGTGGTTTTTTTTTTTTTTTTTTTTTTTCTTCGTTTGGAGACCTCAAAGTCATTTGTGTAAATGGTAATCAGCCAGTTGGCTGAAATTTGTTCTTTCAGATAATTTTTCTTTACAAAATAAGCAGTTAAAAAAAAAAATAGCCCCTCCCCCCCCTCCCGTGCACGAGGCTCTGCGGCTGGAGAACACAGGCTCACCATCAAGACCCCCTATTAAAGTGTTTGATGGTGGACAGGGCTGGGTGGTGCACTTAGCGGTACTTTCATTTAGGGGAGGAGTATGCGCCCAGAGATGAATCTCCGGAATGCAGACTGCATGCGTTTTGGGCATCGGACCCAGATGCATACTCCCCTAGGCATATATACCATCAGGGCTTTTTTTTCCCCCTCAAAGAACAGGAGAAGGCACGCCCCGCTTTCAGCTAACCCCTTGTCTCTGCCCCTACCCACCTTCAAGCACCGTCCCTGGGTACCACTCCCCACCTATCTGTACCGTCTCTACAGAATATCATTTTGTGTTTAGTAATTTGTATAGAAATGTTAACAAGAAAAGTAAAATAGATTCCCTGCAGCCGGCAACAATATACCCCTTCCAACAAAAATGTACCCCTTCCAACAACTATATACCCCATCCAACAACAATATACCCCTTCCAACAACTATACACCCCTTCCAACAACTATATACCCCTTCCAACAACAATATACCCCTTCCAACAACTATACACCCCTTCCAACAACTATACACCCCTTCCAACAACTATACACCCCTTCCAACAACTATACACCCCTTCCAACAACTATACACCCCTTTCCAACAACTATATACCCCTTCCAACAACTATATACCCCTTCCAACAACAATATACCCCTTCCAACAACTATATACCCCTTCCAACAACAATATACCCCTTCCAACAACTATATACCCCTTCCAACAACTATATACCCCTTCCAACAACTATATACCCCTTCCAACAACTATACACCCCTTCCAACAACTATACACCCCTTCCAACAACTATATACCCCTTCCAACAAGAATATACCCCTTCCAACAACCATATACCCCTTCCAACAACCATATACCCCTTCCAACAACCATATACCCCTTCCAACAACAATATACCCCTTCCAACAACAATATACCCCTTCCAACAACTATATACCCCTTCCAACAACTATATACCCCTTCCAACAACAATATACCCCTTCCAACAACTATACACCCCTTCCAACAACTATACACCCCTTCCAACAACTATATACCCCTTCCAACAACTATATATCCCTTCCAACAACAATATACCCCTTCCAACAACTATATACCCCTTCCAACAACTATATACCCCTTCCAACAACTATATACCCCTTCCAACAACAATATACCCCTTCCAACAACAATATAACAATATACCCCTTCCAACAACTATATACCCCTTCCAACAAGAATATACCCCTTCCAACAACCATATACCCCTTCCAACAACCATATACCCCTTCCAACAACCATATACCCCTTCCAACAACAATATACCCCTTCCAACAACTATATACCCCTTCCAACAACTATATACCCCTTCCAACAACAATATACCCCTTCCAACAACTATACACCCCTTCCAACAACTATACACCCCTTCCAACAACTATACACCCCTTCCAACAACTATACACCCCTTCCAACAACTATACACCCCTTTCCAACAAAAAAACTCCCCAGCAAAAATGGCGGGAAGGAGAGGAGGGAAGCTGGCAGCACTGCAGGGGTAGGGAGGCACACAGGGTGGCCTGGACAGTAGGGAGGGCGATTGGTGTGGCGGGTGGGGGATCTCGGCCCCCCTCCCTCTGCATAGCTTGGCTCATGGAAGAGAGCTCAGGTGGGCTATGGAAGCCCAGAGCGGCACTCAGATCTCCTTCTCCTGCCTCTCAGTGGGGGATCTCGGCCCCCCTCCCTCTGCAAAGCTTGGCTCGTGGAAGAGAGCACAGGCAGGCAATGGAAGCCCAGAGCGGCGCTATAAAAAGGTACCCGACACAATACATTTTACTTTACTTCACAACAGGGGTTTCCTGTCAGGCAGGGAGGGAGAGGGGTAGTAGAGAAGACCACACAAAAAATAGCAAGCCCAACCCCAAAAATAAGCCCTACCGTGTGTTTTTGGTTCCCAAAATTAATATAAGACCAGGGCTTATTTTCGGGGAAACACGGTATATACCCCTTCCAACAACAATATACCCCTTCCAACAACAATATACCCCTTCCAACAACAATATACCCCTTCCAACAACTATATACCCCTTCCAACAACTATATACTCCTTCCAACAACAATATACCCCTTCCAACAACTATATACCCCTTCCAACAACTATATACCCCTTCCAACAGCTATATACCCCTTCCAATAACAATATACCCCTTCCAACAACTATATACCCCTTCCAATAACAATATACCCCTTCCAACAACAATATACCCCTTCCAACAACCATATACCCCTTACAACAACCATATACCCCTTACAACAACCATATACCCCTTTCCAACAAAAAAACTCCCCAGCAAAAATGGCGGGAAGGAGAGGAGGGAAGCTGGCAGCACTGCAGGGGTAGGGAGGCACACAGGGTGGCCTGGACAGTAGGGAGGGCGATTGGTGTGGCGGGGGGCAATTACTGGAACAGATCCTTTGTATGGCCTTCTCTGCAGCAGCTGAAAGACTTGAGGAGGGAGAGGGGGGAAAAGCCAGCTTTCAGCTGCAGAGAGAGCCATACAGGGGATTGGTTCCAGTAACTGCCCCCCTGCCTGACCAACCTACCTCCCTGCCCACTTTTGATTCACCCTGCTGGTATGAGCCCTGTACAGGAGGACTGGTGGCACCCCCTTATCTATGACCCTTCTTCCAGCACACCCCAGAACCCCTTGCCATTACATATATACAGTGATGGAGATGCTGGAATGGCATTCCCCCACATTCCCACTAAAAGCCCTGCATACCACCAGGTGCACCACAAGCTCTGTCCACCGCAGAAGTTGTCAGACTCTCATAGTCTAGAACAGGGGTCTCTAAACTGTGGCCCGAGGGCCAGATGTGGCCCTCTGGGTAGCCTTGGGGCACTATTCCTCCCACTCACAGCAACAATAGGGCATTTTTTCTTCTATGGATACCAATGATGGGATACTATTCCTCCTACTAATAGGGGCACCACTCCTATTGACCACCAACCCTGAGGCCATATTTATTCTCACTGATGATGGGCTCATGACATTTTCTGCCCCTGCTGGCCACAATCCGGCCCCCCTAAAGTCTGAAGGAAAATAAACTGGCCCTTTGTTTGAAAAGTTTGGAGACCCCTGGTCTAGAAGATGAGCCTGTACCCTCCAGCAAGCGCCAAAGCCCCATGCACGGCCTGGGAGGCGTGTCTCATGGCCATTTCCACCAATCAGATCAAGTGGAATTCAATTAGCCCACTCGCTGCTCAGTTTGAATCACTGGAAGATGAACCTCAGGGGCCGGAATATGGGGTCGACCCGCCTACAGAACTTAGTCCTGTAGAAAGAACTGCCCACTAAATGACAAAAAAGTGTGAATAGCAGCAAATCATATAAACTGTCCAATAAAAACTATTCTTTATGTGAAAAGATTATAATCACAAAATAGATCCCTTTTGGGTGTATTCTGCCATTATTACTTTTTTTTATATATAAAGGTTAAAGAGCTTGACCCGAAAATGACAAAGTCTGAACTTAGTCTGGAAGGAATCTGTCTCTCCTCGATTCTCAGCAGTTATAGTTCAGGCAGATATCAGGTCTTGTGTTGCCCCCCCCCCCCCAATCTTATTATTTCTAGGATTGACTATTCAGGAGACATTTAATATCCATGAGAAAAATATAATAGCTAATTTTGTAATCTTTTCTATATGGATCAGTCAGCAGAGTTAATCCATTCATGGAACCAAGCAACTTGGTTACATCAAAAAAACAAAAAAAAATTCCCTGTGCTATGATATGTATCACTTTTTTAGGCAGCATTATGTTTGCAGTTTAAACATAGTTTTATCCCTTACCTCTGCTCCGTGACTTTGTTTTCTCTTATGTGTATGGTGCTATGGTGTCTTATTTATATACATAAATAATAAAAGTTAAATTTTGAGAAATGACATGCTGTGTATCATTTCGGTAATGGGAAAGATGACGATTGTTTTATTTTTTTAAATCTTTTTGAAGTTAAAAATTAAAAAAAAAATATATATATATATACACTACATACTCCCCTCCTTGCTGCAGCTGTCCCCCACCGTCTTTAAGCCCAAGAACTGAGCGATCACATGATAACTTTCCACTCTGTTCTTGGTCTTCTTGGAGCAGAGAGCGGTGCCCCTCTAGTGCCCTCTGGAGAGGGGGTGTGAGTATCTGGCTCAGGCTCTCAGCATTACAGTGAGGCTAAGCCAGCTGCCAATCTAACATCCGGGTGCCCCATAAGTGCTCTCTGGAGAGGGGGTGGGAGCAAATGGCTCAGGTTCTCAGCAGTACAGTGAGACTGAGCCAGCTGCCAATTAGACATGCGGGTGCCCCTCCAGTGCTCTCTGGAGAGGGGGTGGGAGCAACTGGCCCAGGCTCTCGGCAGCACAGTGAGGCTAAGCCAGCTGCCAATCAGATATCCGGGTGCCCCTCCAATGCTCTCTGGAGAGGGGGTGAGAGCAAATGGCTCAGGTTCTCAGCAGTACAGAGAGACTGAGCCAGCTGCCAATTAGACATGCGGGTGCCCCTCCAGTGCTCTCTGGAGAGGGGGTGGGAGCAACTGGCTCAGGCTCTCAGTAGCACAGTGAAACTGAGCCAGCTGCCAAGCAGACATCCGAGTGGATCCTGACAATATGGTCAGGATCCTTCCAGAGCCTGGAGCGGCTCTCTGACATCAGCAAGCTTTAGCTCAGCTCAGAACAAGAATTTGTATATGCTGTTATTGGTCATCATTGAGACTTACACTTTTTCTGTCCACATAATGCCAGAAACTGGAGAGGGGGTGGGAGCAACTGGCCCAGGTTCTCAGTAGCACAGTGAGCCTGAGCCAGCTGCCAATCAGACACGCGGATGCCCTATCAGTGCTCTCTGGAGAGGGGTCGGGAGCAACTAGCTCAGGCTCTCAGCAGCAGAGTGAGCCTGAGCCAGCTGACAATCAGACATGCAGGTGCCCCTCCAGTGATCTCTGGAGAGGGGTCGGGAGCAACTGGCTCAGGCTCTCAGTAGCACAGTGAGAGACTGAGCCAGCTGCCAATCAGACATCCGGGTGTATCCTGACAATATGGTCAGGATCCTTCCAGGGCCTCCAGAGAAAGATTAATCAGCAGCTGGTCTGCTCTTACCTAATACCTATGAGCAGCATTGTGTGTAGATCAGGGGTGTCCAATCTTTTGACCTTCCTGGGCCACATTGGAAGAAGAGGAATGGTCTTGGGCGCACATACAATAAACCAACAATAAGGAGAGCTGATGAGCAAAACAAGTCGGGCACATCACAAGTTATCTTAGAGGGTAAGTAAGAGGGTAACCTATTGTTTTCAATAAATGCATCAATATCTGGTTGGATGGATGTAGTGGCAATTCTCAATGATTTCTCAAGGTGCTCATCAGATATTTTTGTCCTAATTTTGCCCTTCGTGTTCTTCATACTTAACCACTTAAGGACCGGACCAATATGCTGCTAAATGACCCAAGGGGTTTTTACAATTCGGCACTGCGTCGCTTTAACAGACAATTGCGCGGTCGTGCGATGTGGCTCCCAAACAATTTTTTTCCCCACAAATAGAGCTTTTTTTTTGGTGGTATTTGATCATCTCTGCGGTTTTTATTTTTTGCGCTATAAACAAAAATAGAGCGACAATTTTGAAAAAAATGCAATATTTTTTACTTTTTGCTATAATAAATATCCCCCAAAAATATATAAAAAAACATTTTTTTTCCTCAGTTTAGGCCGATACGTATTCTTCTACCTATTTTTGGTAAAAAAAATTGCAATAATCGTTTATCGGTTGGTTTGCACAAAATTTATAGCGTTTACAAAATAGGGGATAGTTTTATTGCATTTTTATAATTTTTTTTTTTTTTTTACTACTAATGGCGGCGATCAGCAATTTTTTTCGTGACTGCAACATTATGGCGGACACTTCGGACAATTTTGACACATTTTTGGGACCATTGGCATTTTCACAGCAAAAAATGCATTTAAAATGCATTGTTTACTTTGAAAATGACAGTTGCGGTTTGGGAGTTAACCACTAGGGGGCGCTGAAGGGTTTTCGTTTCACCTAGTGTGTGTTTACAACTGTAGGGGGGTGTGGCTGTAGGTGTGACGCCATCGATTGTGTCCCCCTATAAAAGGGAACACACGATCGATGCAGCCGCCACAGTGAAGAACGGGGAAGCCGTGTTTACACACAGCTCTCCCCGTTCTCCAGCTCCGGAGACCGATCGCCGCACTCGGCTGGGTACTAGTACAGGACGTACCTGTACGTACATGTGCCCAGCCGTGCCATTCTGCCGACGTATATGTGCAGGGGGCGGTCCTTAAGTGGTTAAAGTGTTACTAAACCCACAACAGTAAAATCAGTCTGTATATGCAGTAAAGCATGCTTGTTATAATCACTGTGAAACCTAAGGGGTTAGTCCTCTGCCTTGTGTAAAAAGTCTGTTTGATCCTGTCTCTTCTGATCCTCGCCTTCTTCCAGTGTCCCCAATTCATCTCCGGATAGTACAGAGGGTAAGGGAGAAATCTGCACATGAATATGTATTGCTAGAGTTTGTTTTGTTTTTTTCCTGGGAAAGTGCATGTGATCAGCACAGGGCCAATGGGCACTGTCCAGACAGAGGATCAGGGGTCCTTCATCCTCATAGGACCGCTAAAGCAAGATGAAAACTACAAGCTTTAACCAGACACTTATAGAAGTCACAAGACTGCTATAAACTGCTGATGAGAAAAGGTATTTAGCAGTTTATAATTACTAAAATAATTGCATTTCCATGTTCTGTGTACTGTGGGAGACCAGATACAGTGAATGCAGAGTCCTGGGTTTAGTAATACTTTAAAGCGGAGGTCCACCCAAAAAAAAAAAAAGACATAAAAATGCTCCAAAAAAAATAAATAAAAACTATTTTTTTTTTGACTTACCAGAAATGGCGCATGCTGGGCTGATCTTCCCAATCTGCCTCTTCTTAGTCCGCGGCTGGTCTTCATTAATGTCCTCCTCCCTTTGTCTTCTGGGGAATAGGGCGCGCTGTCTCTGGGAACTGTGTGTATCCCAGAGAACAGCCGCCCATTCATAAAGCGCTGCGCGACTCGCGCATACGCAGTAGGAAACGGGCACTGAAGCCGCAAGGCTCCACTGCCTGTTTCCCTTAGTGAGGATGTAGGCGCCGGGACCTGCCACGATCGAGGGATTGGCCTTGGGGGGCCGACATCGCGGGCGCCTAGGACAGGTAAGTGTCCCTATTAAAAGTCAGCCGCTACAGTCTTTGTAGCTGCTGACTTTAAAAAAAAAAAATCGCGGCTGGAACACCGCTTTAACCACTTATGACCCGGACCATTATGCACCTTTTTTAACCACTTCAGCCCCGGAAGAATTGGCTGCCCAATGACCGGGCCATTTTTTTCCGATTCAACGCTGCGTCGCTTTAACTGACAATTGCGCGGTTGTGCGACGTGGCACCCAAACAAAATTGATGACCTTTTTTCTTCACAAATAGAGCTTTCTTTTGGTGTATTTGATCACCTCTGCGGTTTTTATTTTTTGCGCTATAAACAAAAATAGAGCGACAATTTTGAAAAAAAAATGCAATATTTTTTACTTTTTGCTATAATAAATATCCACAAAAAAAAGATATAAAAACAATTTTTTTCCTCAGTTTAGGCCGATACGTATTCTTCTACCTATTTTTGGTAAAAAAAATCGCAATAAGCGTTTATCGATTGGTTTGCTCAAAATTGATAGCGTTTTCAAAATAGGGGATAGTTTTATTGCATTTTTATTAATAATTTTTTTTTACTACTAGCGATTTTTTTTTTTTTTTTTTTTTTTTTTTTTTTTTTTTGGGACTGCGACATTATGGCGGACGCATCGGACAATTTTGATACATTTTTGTTATAGTGCTATAAAAATGCATTGATTACTGTGAAAATTACAATTGCAGTTTAGGAGTTAACCACTAGGGGGCGCTGGGGGCCCTGTAGGGGTTATGTGTGATCTCATATGTGCTTCTAACTGTAGGAGGGCGGGGCTGGACGTGTGAAGTCACTGATCGTCTTTCCCTATATCAGGGATCAGACGATCACTGAGACTGCCACAATGAAGAACGGGGAAGGTTTGTTTACACTCGCCTCTTCCCGTTCTTCAGCTCCTGTGACCGATCGCGGGACAACGGCGGCGATCAGGTCCGCGGGTCCCGCGGTCACGGAGCTTCGGAACGGGTCACTAGCGACCCCACGGCTGGGCTTAAAGAGACACGTACAGGTACACGATTGTGCCCAGCCGTGTCATACTCTCGACGTATATCGCCGTGAATGGGTTCTTAAGTGGTTAAATATAGGTGCCCACAAGTATAGGTGTTGCCCAAAACTGATGACATGAATAAGGCATGATTGTGAAGAGTGGGACATTTTTATTTGGGAAGATAAAACATATAAAAGTCCACTAAAAGAGATACTGTCAGTTTGTTCTTCGGCCACATGTGTTCTCTAAGTGTACCGGTAAGTGCATTTTTACAGAAATTTCCAAAAATTTAAAAATTTGAGGTAAATTTACGATTTGTGTTGGGCTGCATCCATAGTTGTCTGGGGCCGCAGGTTGGACACCCCTGGCGTAGACAACAATCTGCCAAAAGGCACATATGCAGTGATATCTTACAAGCAGTATATGAATTGCAGTCACACCAAAGCCTCTGATATCCTGAGGGTTCAAGACTTCACATCCTACCCAACGGGCTTTTATTTGAACCCCACTTTTCTTTTGTTAAATCCTGCTTATGTTTCATTTAGTGCAGCTTCAGAGTGGATACACAGTGGTTGAAGGAGAGTGCTGGAGGAGCTGCCTTATTCCTGCAAAGACCCGGGAGGGTAATGTCCACAAGCCTATAGAGACTTTGTAGCTGAAAAGCACAAAGTCAGATAGATCTGGTGAGTATTACAAGACACATAGTGATGGATGAGGCACGGAAAGCTTATAAGCATGTATATGTACATGCCACACTGAAGCACCTTGTATATGGAGGCACCAATTACAGCCTCAAGTCTTTGTGAGTATGAATATACAAGATTGGCACACCTATATTTGGGAAGTTTCTCCCTTTCTTCTTTGCAGGACCTCTCAAGCTCCATCAGGTTGGATGGGGGGCGTCGGTGCACAGCCATTTTCAGATCTCGAATTGAGGGGGGAATTTGTGGGACTTTGAACGAAGCACACTGCTAAATGACAATAAAAATTGCATTGATGTTTATTGATTCCTGGTCAGGAATCAATAAACATCAATGCAATTTTTATTGTTACAACGACAACTTTTACTTCACCACTCTAGCCAGAGTGGGTACAGCGCACCTGGACAGGCCTCTCTCACCAGCCTGGCAGCCAGAATGTCACTCGGAACTTGGGGTTAAGTCTCTGCCACAGTTCCTCCCAAAGGTTAGAGATAATGGTGGTCCTGAATCCTCCTAAGCATATTCAGCACTCGGATCTCCTTCAGGTAACTTTGTTCAATTCAGCGAATGACAGGCGACCAACGTCCAGCCTCTCTGTACCAAGTTCTGGTCCCTCGATGGACGGACAGGCCCCTCCTAGAACACCAGCCTCGTGCTTGGCATTCCCTCGGACAGACTCCCCATCGGTTAGCTTCCTCCCAACTGGACGGACAGCTCAGGACCCTCTTCAGCTTGGGGACCCAGTCGACTCCTGGGGCCCACGCGCTAGATCAGTTGCCCTGGGCCAACGTGAACGTGCCCCGGCCAGCATGAACCTGCAGCACAGCCAAAGTTGGGACAGAGGCTCCAAATTTAAACAGATTAACCTGGTCAGAGTCACTTAAAGTGGAGGTTCACCCAAAAAATAAATTTTTAACACTAGATTGGGCCTAATTACAGGAAGCAGAATGTTTTGATTAAAATCAATGCAGTACTTACTTTTTTTGAGATGGATGTTCTCCCGCCGCTTCCGGGTATGGGCTGCGGGACTGGGCGTTCTTATTTGATTGACAGCCTTCCGACCGTCGCATACAGCGCGTCACCAGTTTCCGAAAGTAGCCGAACGTCGGTGCGCAGGCGCCGTATATCGCTGCACCGACGTTCGGCAACTCGTGACGCGCTGTATGCGACCGTCGGAAGCCTGTCAATCAAATAGGAACGCCCAGTCCCGCAGACCATACCCGGAAGCGGCGGGAGAACATCGATCTCAAAAAAGGTAAGTACTGCATTGATTTTAATCAAAACACCCGATTCTGCTTCCCGTAATTAGGCCCAATCTAATGTTAAAAAAAAAAATTTGGGTGAACTCCCGCTTTAACTCTCTGACCCGCTCTAAATTTAGACTAGCACTGGTTCTGAAAATAACCAGTGGTTATCAAATACCACCAAAAGAAAGCTATATTTGTGTGAAAACAATTATATACATTTTATTTAGGTTACAGCGTCCCACGACGCAATTGCCAGTTAAAGTCGAGCAGTGCCCCATAGCAAAAAAATGGCCTGGTCATGAAGGGAGTAAAACATTCTGGAGCTCAAGTGGTTAAGAAATGATCTGCTACTTAGACCATTGCTTAGAAGACTTGGCCCTCCGTTCAATTAAACTAGGATTGTAGCTGTCAAGTAGCATGCTGTGGAAAACAAATAGGCCATCAGAACTAAAGCCTTCTGTGGACAGTTTGTTGTCTTAGGTCCACATTCTTTAAATATCATCGGGCTTTAGCAGCTCTTTAGGACCTATTAAATCAAGTGGAAGTCTGCGGTCACTGCTGTGTGTCTGCTGCTCCCTTGGCTTATAGCAATCAGCCAAGTGTGGCATCTGCGTTTTCCACTGTATATCTCTCCTTGGATTGTCATGCTCGGGTCATGCTCCAGTCAGTGGTCACACCACCCATTTTGTTCATGTTCATGTAGTGTGTCTAATGAGCTTAAGAACCTGTCACTCTAACACCTCTACTGATTGCTGCGCTGTGCTCTGTGGTCAGGAACTAAACCACCGCTGCTTCCATAAGCCCCTTGATCCTCTCCTAATTAAAATTCATACTATAGGATGACAATGTTTCACTATGACCACATTCTGCAACCAATGCACCCTTCACTGCTCAAAGGAGCAGTCAAAATTACAGAGCTTGAACATGTATAGCTTGACTCCTGGTCTTTTTTTCTTTTCTTCTACCTTGTAATTTATTGGGCTGTAATGATTTTGATTGCTTTTTATAAAGCTCCTGTAAAGCTATTCACGACCAAGGTTGTCCATCCAGTCCCCCTGATGGTTATACTCTTGGCCTACAGCTTTAAAAAAAAAAAAAAACTCTAAATCAGTATTCGACAAATTCCGGGCGCCAGGTCGCCGTTGCGCCTAGAATTATCGACCTGACGCCCATGGCAGCAGAGCTGGGGTATCCTGTGAGCGTCGGCCGCGCATCCCCCACCCGCGATCTCGCGATCGCGCCGTGGTGGCCGCTAATTGAGGCCTATGCTTTGCGGCCTATGGTTCGAGGGGGCTGGAGCGAGGCGAGCTGCCGGCCGGGATGGATAGATCGTCATGGAGCCGCCGTCAGCTGTGCAGGGTCGGGGATGATACAAGCAGAGAGCTCCGCCTCCGCTCGCCTCTCGCCCCGGGGATTGGGGAATTCCTCTGAGAGGGCGGTGCCACCTACGTCAATGCCGCGGGGAGACACAGGAAAGGAGCTGGCCGGAGGCTGCAGAGTAAACACGGCGGTCACGTGATCACACAGAGCGCGAACAGCAGGTTATGGTAAGAGAAGCCAAAAAGACTATAATTTAAAACCATAATTTATAGGATTGTTGCACTTATGGTTCACACTAGCACCACTGAGTTAGGGCACAGGCATATTGATATTGTTCACTTTGCAGCCACTGTGCCTATCAATTGTCACCACTGTGCCATGCCATCAAAAGCAGCCACTGTGCCATCAATTGTCGCCACTGTGCCATGCCATCAATTGTCACCACTGTGCCATGTCATCAATTGTCACCACTGTGCCATGTCATCAAACGCTGCCACTGTGCCATGCCATCAAACGCAGCCACTGTGCCATGCCATTAAAAGCAGCCACTGTGCCATCAATTGTCACCACTGTGCCATGCCATCAAATGCAGCCACTGTGCCATGCCATCAAACACAGCCACTGTGCCATCAGTTGTCACCACTGTGCCATGCCATCAAACGCAGTCACTGTGCCATGCCATCAATTGTCACCACTGTGCCATGCCATCAAACGCAGTCATTGTGCCATGCCATCAAACACAGCCACTGTGCCATCAATTGTCACCACTGTGCCATGCCATCAAACGCAGCCACTGTGCCATCAATTGTCACCACTGTGCCATGCCATCAATTTTTATATTGAAAATAAAGCTTTGTCGTTAAAAAAAAAACCTGGCTCCTAACTTTTTTAGCTGGCTCCTAGATTCCAAGCAAATTTGTCAAGCCCTGCTCTAAACTCTGTGATTGTGGTTCGTCACTATATTTCCTCCTCCACCCGCCTCTTCCCCTGACTTCTCTGTCAAGAGCAATGGCACAACCTTCAACCCATCCCCACATGCAAGGGGTTATCTTCGACTCCGAACGCTCCTTTCGGCCCCACATCCAATCACTGTCCAAAGCTTGCCACCTCAACCTCCGCAACATCTCCAAAATATGTCTCTTCCTAACCAATGAAACCACAAAGTTCCTAGTCCACTCCCTGGTTATCTCTCGCCTCGACTCAACTACTGGAACTCCCCCCTCATTGGCTTACCTTTAAATAGGTTATCCCCCTTCAGTCTATGATAAATGCTGCTGCCAGACTCCTCCACCTTACAAAAGCGTCTTCCACTCTCTCTGTCAATCCCTCCATTGGCTGACACTCACCCAACAATATAAATTCGAAGTTCTAACCTACACCTGCCCACACTGTCAAAAGTACCAATACCTGGTGTAATGATCATGGTATCACTGTGCTTGACTGGCCAGCAAACTCACGTGACCTAAACCCCATAGAGATTCTGTGGGGTATTGTCAAGAGGAAGATGAGAGACACCAAACCCAACAATGCAGACGAGCTGAAGGTCACTATCAAAACAACCTGGGCTTCCATAACACCTCGGCAGTGCCACAGCCTGATCACCTCCATGTCACACTGCAATTCATGTAAATGGAGCCCTGACCAAGTATTGAGTGCATACTATACAGTACATGGACATACTTTTCAGTAAGCCAACATTTCTGTATTAAACATTTTTTTTTTATTGGTCTTATGTAATATTATAATTTTTTGAGATACTAAATTTTGGGTTTTCACTAGCTGTAAGCCATAATCATTAAAATAAAAGAAAGAAATTCTTGAAATACAGTATATCGCTCTGTGCAACGCATCTATATAAAATGTGAGTTTCACTTTTTGAATTAAATTACTGAAATAAATGAACTTTTTGATGATATTCTAATTTTATGAGATGCACCTGTATATGACATGTGACAAATAGCATGACATAGTGCCCAATATACCAGACAGTCCAGTGAAAGTCCCACTTCAAGGAAAACATCAGTGAAAATCAATCATCAAAAAGTAAGGAAATGTGTGTGCTCTTCAAAAATGTCTCCAAAAGGCTCTTCATATGTGAACACCCAGTGCTACATCCACCTTGAAATGAAACAAGGAATGTGATTGGTCAATAGCTCTGCTTTTGCTCTTGATGAAAGCAAGAATTAGCCTTGCTGTCAAAAATTGAATTGATCTGCACCTGTCAAACAGGTGCGGAAAAATTGGTCTTTGGGTGCTAATTGTGCCCATGAAACCTACACCAAAAAAATTCTTCCAGGTGAAATCAACACTCATAACGCTAGGCAGCCTAGAAGTCTTGCAGAGATTCCACATCCCAAAAACATTTAATCAGCAACATTG
The DNA here is from genome assembly GCF_905171775.1 of Rana temporaria. Taxonomy (NCBI): domain Eukaryota; kingdom Metazoa; phylum Chordata; class Amphibia; order Anura; family Ranidae; genus Rana; species Rana temporaria. The sequence continues at coordinate 18,196,010 of NC_053491.1, read as the reverse complement.
GCATCAGGGGCTTCATAGCTGCTGGTAATTCAGGACTGATTAATTTTGATAAATGTCAGATGGTCCACAGAGTCTGTGGACAGATGCATTCTATTATCGGTAACAAAACCTCCAGTATCACTGAATGCCCATTCGGAAAGCATGCTGGATGCAGGGCAGCCCAGAATCTCAGTTGAATAATGGGCAAGTTCTGGCCAGTGGTTTACTCTCATCTCCCAATAACCCAATGGAGACACTGACGATGGGATGTGAAAGCTGACAGCCCTGGCCTGCGAGGACTGAAAAAATTGTGAAATGCATCACAAAAATTGTGAAATGCATCACCCTTCTCCTCCTCTCTCGACCAACAGATGTCCGAATACTACATTTTCCATGTCACTGTAACCTACCAGAGTCAGGAAAAGCGCCAATGCCGCGTACACGCGGTTTCTGATGGAAAAAGTCAGATGGGAGCTTTTCATCGGATATTCCGACCGTGTGTATGCCCCATCGGAAATTCAGACGACTTAGATAGAGAACATGTTCTCTATTTTTTACGACTAAAAAAATTCCTATTGGAAAATCCGTTCGTCTGTATGGAATTGGTGCACTTTAAACTGAGTACTCACAACACAGACACACTCCACTGACACACTAAAATATACTGCAGTAAAACTGCGTTAAACATGCAGTAACGCACAGAAATAAACTGTGTTAAACGTGCATTAATGCACAGAAATATACTGCGTTAAACGTGCAGTTGTGCAGTAATGCTCAGAAATATACTGTGTTAAACGTGCAGTAACGCACAGAAATATACTGCATTAAACGTCCAGTAACGCTCAGAAATATACTGTATTAAATGTGCAATAACGCACTGAAATATACTGCGTTAAACGTGAAGTGACGCACTGAAATATACTGCGTTAAACGGCATGTAATGCACTGAAATATAGGCCCGAATTCACAGACATCGGCGCATATTTATGCTGCCGTAGTGTATCTTCTTTACGCTACGCCGACGCAGCGCAGAGAGGCAAGCACTGAATTCACAAAGCACTTGCTCCCAAATCTGCGCTGGATTTCTCAGGCGTAAGTCAGCGTAAGTGGAAGTGGGCGTGAGCCATGCTAATGAGGCGTGACCCCATGCAAATGATGGGCCGAGCGCCAGACAGATACGTATTGCCAACTGCGCATTCGCCGTCCCGTGGGCGCATCTCAGTGCGCATGCTCACAATCACGTCTGAACAACTGCCTAAGATACGCCAGATCACTGCCTACGGCGTGAACGTAACCTACGCCCAGCCCTATTCACGTACAACGAAAAACTACGTAAAATACGTTGGCTTGTGTTCCCTGGTGCAGCCCTTTGCATGGATGCTGCTGAGTTACACCTCCTTTATGGGGCATAACTTTACGCCGTACGTACAACTTATGCGCACCAGTCGTAGCCTGCGCCGGGCGCAAGTACGATCGTGAATCGGCGTATCTCCCTCATTTGCATATTTGAATAGAAAATCAATGGGAGCGCCACATGCGTCCAGCGTAAATATGCGCCCACGATACGCCGGCGTAGGCAAGTTACGTCGGTCGGATGAAGCCTATTTTTAGGCGTATCTTAGTTTGTGGGTCGGCGCATAGACACGACGCACTTTTGTACTTACGACGGCGTATCTTGAGATACGTCGGCGCAAGTGCTTTGTGAATCCGAGCCTTACTGCGTTGCCCGCGCACTAACGCACAGAAATATACTGCATAAATAAGGGGAAGTATACAAAAAAAATATTTGTTAAACCCACAAGTTCCTTTTTTACCACTACTATTCCTTTATATTTACAAATGCAGCAATTTCGAAATTGGATGAAAGCTCTAGCCCAGAAAACACTTTTTGAAAGATAAAAAGTACATTTTGTATACAACTGTATAGATCAGACCAAAATGAGGGACAAATGAGGAGGAAAGAGGGACAGAGGGACTTTGTTCCAAATCAGGGACAGTCCCTCAAAATTAGGGACAGTTGGAGGCTATGTAGGCATCCCAATACTTTTGATAATATAGTGTATGATTCTGCTTGCTGCATTTGGTGGATATGTAGATAATTGTTGCATATGCAGATAACTGGATCAATGTGTCCAGACCTCTGGATAAAGTTCACATCATGCACTGCTTTGCCTGTTCCCTGTTGACACAGAGTGAAGTACTGCTAGTCCTGATAGCCACCATGTGCCAGTAAACCTCAATACATGTTGTTACATTGTTCAGTACATGATATTTCCAGAATGTAATTGACTTTATTAATCACAGCTGCCCAATTTCCTTTTTTGTGTTTCTCAATACTGAATATTGGTATCGAATGGGAAAACATCATATGCCAGTATCTGTAAAGCATATTTCTTCTGGAATAGAACTGAGATCTGTTAAATGAAATTGGTCTGAGCAAATGCATGAAAATGCCTTGTGACTGGTACCTAAAAAAGCAAACCTTACTTATGTAACGGCCTGCCCCTGTTGGGCTGGCGCTGCTTTAAATTTAGAAGGGACTTTGAGTGTTAGTTAATTCAGACATGTATAATTTTGGCTAAATTTGGCCTCTGTTTCAGCCGTGGCTGTGCTGAGAGTGACCACCATTGTTTGTCTGGGGTGTTGTTACCACCCCAGGCCAAGGGTGGCAGCAGCTAAGTCAGGGTGATATTGGGTGTCTCCCCTTGGCAGCCATTAAGTGGGGGTTGATCGTCCCGCTGTGCATGCTGGGGAGGGGTACTTAAGGAACAGACGCCACGGAGCTGGGGTCGTCGATCCTTGGTCTGTCGTCCCACCACCTCGTGGCCCTCCTGGCCGCGGGTGCGTGCTCCTGCAATCCTGGCTCCGGGACTACGTTGGTCCGGGGTTGTGATCTGTTGAGTAGGCCCAGTAAGCAGACTGGGTTTACGGTTTCAAGGTGATCCTGTGCTGTCCATCCTGGAGGGAGGAAGCCACGTGATGAAGGGCCTATCTTGGAGTGAACCAAGCTGGAGGCTGGTATCTCGGGAGAGGCCTGGAAGCTTCATCGAAGGATGCACCGTGTACTGAGAGGCTTGATGGTGATCGCCCATCAGACTTGAATTCTGTGAGAATTAACCTAAAGAGATCCGGGTGCTGAATCCTGAGCTAGGGGATTCTGGACCGAAAGTGTCTCAACTCAAACGAAGGACTGTGGCAGAGACTGTACTCCGTGCGCCACTCCGGTTGCTAGGCCGGTGAGAGAGTCCTATCCGGGTCCGCAATACCCACTCTGGCTAGAGTTGTGATGAAAGCTGTGTTGCTGGAAGCAGAAGTGTTTCTGGATTGAAATCTTGCACCTGAACATATCTACTTATTACCCATCCACCCTTTTCATCTACTTCTTTTTTTTCCTTACCAAGTTCTACAAATAAATCTTAGAAAAAGAAGTCTAAAGTGTGGACATTGAACTTTCTCAACTTTCATCTACCACCCTGGACGGCGAGAAGATAGAGGTAATATGCTGCCCGAAAATATACAGCAGCTCCTTCGGGGGTAGTGCGACACTTACAAAAAGATATTGATGAGATAGAACGAGTCCAGAGATGGTCAACAAAATTGGTGAAAGGTCTGAGGGAAAAAACATATCAGGAGAGGCTTCAGGGTTAGGGCAAGGGAAAAATGTACAGCCTGGAAGACCAAAGAAAAAGGTGAAACATGGCTGCAACCTAACCATTTGAAGACCAGGGCCCGGATTCACAAAGGAGATACAACGGCGTATCTGCATATACGCCGTCGTATCTCTGAGTGTGCGTGGTCGTAACTATGCGACTGATTCAGAGAATCAGTTACGCATAGATTTCCCTAAGATCCGACCGGCGTAAGTGTCTTACACCGTCGTATCTTAGGCTGCATATTTACGCTGGCCGCTAGGTGGCGCTTCCGTATATTAACGCAAGGAATATGCTAATTAGGTAGATACGCCGATTCAGAAACTTACGTCCGGCCGGCGCATTTTTTTACGTCGTTTACGTTAGGCTTTTTCCAGCGTAAAGTTACCCCTGCTATATGAGGCATAGCCAATGTTAAGTATGGACGTAATTTCGAGCATGCGCACTGGGATTACGTTCGTAAAATACATCAAATACGCGGGGTCACCATTTATTTAAATAAAACAAGCCCACATCATCCCCATTTGAATTAGGCGGGTTTACGCCGGACAACATAGGTTACGCCGCCGTAACTAGGGGCGCAAGTTCTTTCTGAATACGGAACTTGTGCCCTTATTTACGTTGGCGTAACGTATAGGTTACGCCCCGCCTAAAGATACTCCAAAGTATCTGAATCTGGCCCCAGGACTTTTCTGGCACTTGACTAGGGTACCAAAGAGGCTTTTACCCATTGCCTGACCATGACTCCACCAACCCCTTATACTATATTTTAACCAAACGTGAGACCAACTGGAGTTTAATGGCCATAGCGGCCTTTTTATTAACCACATACATAACATATTAGCATATTCACATATTAACACATTAACACATAATACATCAGACAGTATTCCAGAGGCCCCGAGGTCCTTGTGGGCATACACTCCCAGTACCTGCGAAACCAGTTTTTAGGCCACCAGCTCGGAGACAAACCCAACATTGCAGGTACCACCAACCAGAATAATGGGAGCAATACCTGAGACGGGTCTCTACAAATGTACCTTTTGCTCTTAATTCTCAGCATCCAAGGACCCTGTGCCCCACCAGCTGCTATGACAAGGTTGCCTCCGAAACCTGCAAGAAAACAATAAAACAAAACAAATACAAAAACCCAGTAGCCCAATTACCCTTAGGGAGGGAGAGTGGGAAGATGTCAGAAACCATGAATCAGACCGAGAGAGAAGTATAGTTAAATCACACTTATTTAATAATAATAATAATAAAAAGATAAACGGAGTAAGCGTAGTCAAAACATAGCCAGAGTTCAGGAACCGGAATGGATAGTCAGCCAAGCCAAATGTCAGAGAGCCAGAGATATACGTTGTAGAACAGCAAGCAGGATCAGGAGCCAGAAGGGACGTCAGCCGAGCAAGGTCTTCAACAGGAACGCAGGAGAAAGTTTCTGTGATGTTGACCAAGGCGAAGGCAGAGATCATCTGAACTGGAAGGCTTAAGTAGGCAGGACTGATGAGCAGGATCATCAACAGGTGAGTCACTGTGGAGAAATAGGAGCTGGCAATTAGCCGACATCTGAGCGGCCAGCTCAGCGAAGGAAGGGTTGAGCCCAGCCATGACAGATGTCCCATCTGATCTCTCTTGCGACTAAGCCCCTCCGAGACCCTTAACACATACCAACTCTCTGTGCCACTCCTGCTCCCCTCTTACACCTATCAGGTAAGTGCCCACATTTACACGCCCCACCTAATAATTACTCCACCTTGTCTCAAACCCCTTCTGACCCAGTCATGTTGGCCCTCCATCTAGTCTTTGCCTCTGCTCCAGGCCTCTCTTTTTGTTTACATGTAACAATCAGTATTTTTTTTTTCTCGAAAATTACTTAGAACCCCGAAACATTATACATTTATACTGTATTTAGTTTACTGCTGCAAAGACTTAGAACATTATTTATTTTTACCTTAGCATTTATTCTATCTTTTTTTTTTTTATAAAGGTTAGCATTTATTCTATCTACTTTTTTTTTTACAAAAGCTTTGTTTGTTGAAGTAATAACATTTTACAAAGTACCATTGTGACATTAGTAAAACCAGTTACAAAGCTACAATGGAATGTACAATGTCGATATATATTAGTTCAGTGTGGTGGTTTTGTGTACACATACAGCCAAAGCAGACAATAATACAAAAAGCAGTTATACCATATTCCTACTACCAGTGATTTTGACTAAGGTGGGTCATTTTGGATTGAGGTTCAGTGTAGACTAGCAGTACCGTATATACTTGAGTATAAGCCGACCCGAATGTAAGCCGAGGCACCTAATTTTACCACAAAAAAATGGGAAAACGTATTGACTCGAGTATAAGCCTAGGGTGGACATCTGCATGCCTCACTGTACCTCACTTTGCCTCACTGTGTCCATGTGCATGTGTCCATGCCTTACTGTGTCCATGACTAGACTGACGTTTAACATGGGAGTCTATGGAAGGGGTGCCTGGATTTGAAAAATCGGTGCTCCCCAGCCGTAGGTCCCCCAGACAACAAACTTTGCACACTTGTAGAAGAGAACTACAGGCTAGAAGAGGGCTACATGTGTGCCAAGTTATGGATCCAGGGGACCTACGACCGGCCAGTACTGGGTCCCCAAAATCACTGGAGAAATTACTGTTTAACATGGGAGTCTATGGAAGGTGTGCCCGGCTTTGGAAAATCGGTGCTCCCCGGCCAGAGTTTCCCCAGACAACTAACTTTGTACACTTGTAGAGGAAGATTGGGGCTACATGTGTGCCACGATTGGGGTCCAGGGGACACACGGCCAGCCGGTACCGCGTCCCCAAATTCCGGGATATCAGGCGCAAAAAGGTGACTCGAGTATAAGCGGAGGGGGGCATTTTCAGCACAAAAAAATGTGCTGAAGAACTCGGCTTATACTCGAGTACATACGGCACATATCCCAAATTTTCTGAAAATGTAGTTGGCAATTCCTGTTATCATATAGGGCTTTCTCATAATTTGCTCATAAGGAAAAAGTCGATTCACCAATGATATCCGCTGGGCTATAGTGGGGGAAGATGGAGTCATCTACTTATTCAATCTCCCTTTAAAACTCTTGATTCATAATTAAAGTGGTAGTAGACGAAACGTTTATACTTTCCTTCATTGTAATCAATAATAAGTAGTGCTGTCAGTTAAACGCGTTATTAACGGCGTTAACACAAACCCATGTTAACGCCGTCAATTTTTTTATCGCGCGATTAACGTTCGGGGGTTATACCGGGATGATGCCTGCGGCCGCAGGCATCATCCCGGTACCGTTGTTTAGAGCGCGCGATCGGCTATCCAAACATAACAACCGATGCGGCTGAAAGCCGCTCGGTTGTTATGCCGGGACATCCCCCCCCCTCCCGCCGCCTTTCGCCGCTCTGACCGGGCCTCCCGTCCCACCGGGAGACCCGATCCTCCATCCGCCGCGTTCTGTGTTCAGGCGGAGACTGACACTAAGCCGTAAACGGTAGGACTTTCATGCAACTTCTGAGGGTTAACATTGAAGTCTAAGGCCCTCACGTTGCATGAAATTGGACCAAAATAGTGCATGAACTACTTTGAAGTTGCTGCAACTTTAAGTTTTAGTTAAAAAAGTAATATTTATTATTATATAGAAAAAGAGTATACAGTAATACATTTCCTCCATATAGTTGTTCCACACTTTATGTTCAACATGTTTCGCCTTACGTCTTCCTCAGGAACATGCGTGGATATTCTTTTCTAATGGGTTAAATCGTGCCCTCTCAGTTCATTGAGAACTACAAACCGTCAGCCACAAAGGCTGATGGTACTTGTGCGCATTCATTCACAGAACTCTGTGAATAAATTAAGTGGCCGTGTGGACGGAGCCCCGCACAGCTGTTCTCTTTTCAAATTGTGACGGCGGGTGCTGGGAGAGCTGCAGGAGCAGGAACATGTTACATATTGAGTGAGTGAGTGAGAAACTTATATAGCGCAACACATGCGAACTGAATCGCCTCTGGGCGCTTAGAATCCTTTCCCTACTGTACTTTTGCCCTCAGAAGAGATGGGTTTTGAGTTTTTTTCTGAAGGCCAGGTGATTCACCTCCAACCGGATGCTGGTTGGTAGGGCGTTCCATAGTCTAGGTCCTTGGATTCCAAATCTTTGTTCTCCTTTGGACTTGTATCTGGCCTTGGGTATCTGGAGTAGATTTTAGTTGGTGGATCGCAGAACGCGATTGGGGTTGTGACATTTTAATTTTTCGCATAGATATTGGGGGGCATTTCCTTGAATACACTTATGTGTCAGACAATGAGCCTTAAAAGTGATTCTGTATTTTACTGGCAACCAATGAAGGGATCTCAGCGAAGGTGAGATTGATTCCCAAGTTTTTTTCCCAGTCACGAGTCGAGCGGCCGTATTTTGAACGACTTGCAGACGAGTGATTTGGCATTTTGGGAGTCCGAGATAGAGGGCATTTGCGTAGTCGAGTCTGGAGTTGATAATTGTTCCCACCACGACTCCTATGTCTTTTTTCGGGATAAAGGGAATGAGTCTACGTAGCAGGCGCAGCAGAAGGTGGGATCCGCTGACTACTGACCCTATTTGTGCATCCATTGTCATGTGGGTGTCAAAAATGACTCTGAGACTTTTGACTTTGGTGCTAGGGGTGATGGTTTGTCCCAGAATGGGCGGCGGTGTCCATATTGGTGCGGGAAGTCTCTTTCGGTTGGCGTGAAACAGGAAAAGTTCTGTTTTTGAGCCGTTGAGTTTAAGGTAACTCTCCGTCATCCAATTTTCTATCAAAGTAGCATTTCTCTAGTCCGAGATAATGATCCTTATTGTTGCAGATGCGAAAATATAGTTGCGTGTCATCCGCGTAGAAGTGGTAGAGTAACTTCTGGTTACTGATGATTTCAAAAAGAGGGCGGAGATAGATATTGAATAGTACGGGCGACAAGGGGGATCCCTGAGGGACTCCGCATGACACTGTGCGTTTTTCAGAAGTGAAAGGACCAAGTTTCACTATTTGAGATCGGTTTTCCAAGAAGGAGGAGAACCAGGGTAAATCTGAGACAGCGACTCTAGCTACTTCAGCTAGGCGAGTCAGCAATAATTTGTGGTCTACAGTATCAAATGCTGCGCTTAGGTCCAACAGTATCAGAAGACAAGATTCTCCTTCGTCTTCTGCTTCGAGAGCGTCATCCCATATTTTGAGAAGTGCTGTTTCAGTTCTGTGACCCGGACGGAAACCCGATTGGAATGGATCGAGTAATTTATGGGTGTCTAAATTCTGTTGTAGCCAGTGCTTTAACTGGGCCGGAACGCAGCGGTACTCAGTACCGCCACTTCCAAAAATGGCCCTGGAGAGTACCAGCACCTCTCTGTGCGCCCAGTTAGTGGGTTTCCCGCACCGG